>NC_064854.1:3503242-3837409 GCF_024139225.1 Suncus etruscus
AACTATTTTATTTTTATTTATTCAATTGTTATTTTATAAAAAGTCTTATATCTCTCATTTTATTATTCTCATGAGAACATTGCATAGAAAATAAAATGTCCCCTAAGGAATTTCTTTGTGAATTTTATCAGCTGTGATTTTTTTCATGACTTATATATGCTATTTTATGTTCAAAGAGTAGTCAAGTAAATAAAAAACTTAGCACTGTATTACATCATTATCATATAATAATTAAGCATAGTGAATTATTCAATTGCTATACAATCTATGGTTAAACTAAAAGAAAAATACTAGCCTGGTATCAAAAACATTGGAAAATACTGAAAATCAAAATATCTCAATTTGCATTCCCAAAAGTAACAAACATTTAAGTATAAATAATTTAAAGTAAAAGTTTTCTTATATTAAGAACACAAATATAGAAACTATATCAAATGTAGTTATATTAAAAAACTCAAAAATAGGAAATTCCCATGAGATTTATAAAAGATAGATCAACCAACACTCAACTCTCCAGAGAATATTCAAAGCAATTACATCCATTGTGTTGAGAAGAAATATCTAGTTAGATCTTAACTTGGATGAGTAAAAAGTAATTCAAACAAGTTTCAAAGAATTCATACAAACCAAGAAAGATATACCAAAAGGTAAGGTTTAAAAATGAAATATATAGCTATAGATTTGGATATAAGATATATTTGTATGTATATAGATATATCTTTCTGTGAATTAGTAACATATTTCAAGTCATTAAATGTCCACAATTATTAGAGTATTTTAAAATGAACTTGAGATTTATTTATTTAAAGTTTAATTATTTAATTAAAGTAAAATTAAAACATAAGCTAAAACCTCTAGTCATTAAAGTCATGTTAGCTTCAAAACAGAAAATCTTTGAAGAAACAGAAGAAAATTGATCCTGAACTGCTATGCAAATGATCAAACTATGTAATGAAGCAAATAGAGAAAAAGTGACATTATAAATCAATGTGACACAAAATCAACCAGGACAAATATGAAAGACGTTTTTTAACGTATTTTATATAAAAACATTGCACTAAATATCAAGGCTTGAATTAGTTAACCAAAGACACAAACTGACTATCTGAAGTTAGGAAAAAATGCAACAATTTGTTGTTTTAAGAAAACACACTTGAACTTCAGTAGTATAAGTAGGCTTCCAAAATCACTTTAAATTAGTCAAGGCTTGCTCTTCAAGCCTGTGTCCTCTGCTGCACACATACCTTATGCAAAAAATGGATGTTTTTATTTGCTTGCTTTTCTCTATGTCTCACTGCTTCTATATCCTCATGCTGGAGAAGCCTGTGCTCTTTCCTTTACACTCATTTCTCTCTTATTCTCCCCCACTTATTTCTAAGTAAATTTCAGTAAAACCATTTTGCCTTCACCGAAGAAAAGACAAATGATCAAACATGAAAATACTGGCTTAAATTAGGCAAAAATACATTTAATAAACATAGCAAGAGGAACAACGAAGAGGTTGGAGACATAGTATAGTTAACAAGGTCCTTTCTTTGAATGCAGCTGACCCAGGTCCAATCCCTATCATCCCATATGCTTTCCCAAGTATGGCTAGAAATAATTCCCAAGTGTAGAGCCATAAATGACCTCTGAACATTTCCAGGTATGATCCTTTCCCCCAAAAGAGAAATGCACAATTTAATAATAATATGATTAAGAATAAGACTACAAAAAACTTGTTAAAATATTTTTAAAAAGTTAAAGGGAACATCAAAATATTTAATGGAATTTCTAAAATTAAACTACTAAAATGAGAAACATTAGACAATATTGGTAAGTAAAGTTTACACTCTACTCTCATCATAGAATAAATCTGCAAGACAAGAAATCAACAACAGATGACTTAAAAATGGATGAAAAAATAGAAAATGTTGATTCTATAGAAATTTGATATCAATAGAAAACAGAAACTTCACAAAATTCTGAAGCTCAATATTAGTATACCTGGTGAACATTCAAAATCCTTAAAATATTATTTCAACTAGAATAACACAATATTGAAAAGAATGCAATCACATAATTGCTTAGATGTGTAGAAATACAACATCTGTTTATAAAAATGAAACATCTGTTTATAAAAACAACACAATGGGTAGAAGAAGCTTATCTTATTATAATAAGCTTTATAAGCATAATAATGTTCATCTACATTGTATCCACACCTGACATTATTACTCAACTGGAAAAAGCTATTTTTCCAAGAGCAGTCAACAGAAAAGGACATCATATCCAATCTCACCACTATTAGTCAACAAAATTTAGAATTCGTAGTAAGTAACAAGAATAAATAGAGATCCAGTTGGAAAATAAATTAAAATTTCAATATTTGCAGGTTGAATGTTACTATAAATGATAGAGCAAGATGCTACATATGCATCATTGTCAACATAAAACTTAAAACCATGTTGCATGCAAAAATAAGCTATAGCAGAGAAATTAAGAAAAGTATCCCAATTACAATGTCTTAAAAAGTCCTCTTCAGCAAGAAATGGTGAGAGACTAATATACTTATATATTATATATATATATTAGTATATATATATACTTATATATTAAGTATATACTAATATACTTAAATTACATGCTATTATTAAACATTTCAAAAGATAGAAGAATATAAAAAATATTTCATTTTCATGAATTAACATTTGAAGAACATTTTAAAAGTTTAAAAAAACATTTAAAATAATTATTTTAGGGGCTGGAATAATACTAACGTGGTGAACGCACTTGTTTTAATATGTTTTTGAAATGGGTTCTATCAGTGGAAGACCATATAACTAAGTACCACGAAGAAAACTCCTGAATGCAGGGCGTGGATATTGCAGGATGTGCCATAGAACCAACTACAAAAAATAAGCAGTTTACTCAAAGTGTTTACAGATCTAATGCCATTTCCACAAAGATTGTAATGCCATCATTGGACATGGAATGAACCATAACTGACATATGTATATAAAAAAATATATACCTGAATAGGCTCTCTGAGGATGTACTAAATAGAAAAGATTTTTCTCAACTTTGAATCATAAAATTGAGTAATAGTAATCAAATAGCATGATTTTGCAATAAAACATTCTCAGTAAAATTTGCAATAGAGCTGAGATTCCTGAAACAAACCTTAGAGATGATTTTAAGTAACTAAATAGACCAGAGAGATACATAAAGCTCACTGTTTGAGATTCCAGACACCGCAAATCTTTTTATGTTTTTGAAGAAAATATTTCCACATCTTATATATAATAAAGACAATCCCAAATATAAAACTTGATTAAAATAAATATTAAAGAACAAGCAATTAGCAATTTCATCAAAAATCAGCTATATAGCTTAAATGACTTTTCCAAAGAAGACACAAGATTACCTACAAGTAGTGGTCAGAGTAGCTCAGTATCAAAGTTGACAGGTGAATTTTTAGTCCACACTCACTCTACCAGCAGGACATTGTGGTCTTTCCACTGAATCCAAAACCTGCTTGGACATCAAAAGCCAGCAACATGTTTCCAAATTGGTGACTGTTAATGTAGTCGAAGGAAAATTTCCTGTGCTCAATAGAGCTCCCTCAGGTTTCTCCTGGAAAGTAAAGTGGAAATTGAGATCCCATATGATCCAGCTCTACCATTCCTAAAGATATATCCTAGGAATGCAAAAAATAAATCAATACAAAAATGCCTTCTGCACACCTGTACTCTTTGAATCACTACTCACTATAACCAGAATCTGGAAACACACCATATGCTCAACATCAGATGAGTGGCTAGAGAAACTGGCACATATACACCATGGAATACTACAAAGCCATCAGGGAAAATTTAGTTATGAAAATTTCCTATACATGGATGGAGATGGAAATTAATATGCTGAGTGAAATATGTCAGAGGGAAAGAGATAGACACAGAAAGTCTCACTAATCTTCGAGATTTAAGAAAAATAAAAGACAGTATGTTAATAATACCCAGAGATAATCGAGATGAGGGCTGGAAGGACTGACCTACTATATGAAACTCACCAAAAATAGTGGTGAGTGCAACTATAAAAATAACTAAACTAACAACTATCTTGACAATAGTAGAGTGAGAGAAAAGAATGCCTGTCTTGAAGGAGGGAGTTGGAGGGCATTGGTGGTGGGAAGGTTACACTGGTGAAGGGGGATGTTCTTTTTAATGATTAAAACCCAACTACATGTTGGTAATAATAGTGAATAAATAAATACATTATCATTTTAAAAAAGTGGAAAAACAGACTTACCAATTACAAGAAGAATCATGTTAAAGAAGTTTTAAATGGCTGAACATTTTGATAATGTGGATCAATCAGATAGAGACATCTATATAATCTCTTTGAATAAGAATTCTGAATGGGAATGCTTAGGATTTTTAATGAGATAGAAGAAAGCATAGAAAGCATTGCCAACTATGCACAAATACATATATGAACCAAATGAAAACTACAAGCAGAAATGACATAACTGAAAAACTTAGGCAAAATGAAGAACTCGCAAAAGTCCTCATCAGCTATTGATGACAAAACCAGTGAGTGCAAAAACAAAGTCCAGTAAGCAGAAAATGGAAAACATTTCAAAGTAAATAAACATGGCCAGAGTGGTAGCACAGTGGTAGGATGTTTGTCTTGCACTGGCTGACCCAGTGCAGACGCGGGTTTGATCCCCAGCATCCCATAAGATCCCCTGAGCCAGAAGCAATTTCTGAGCACTGCCAGGTGTGGCAAAAAATTAATTAATTAATTAATAGATGATAAGGAAACTTCACAATGAGTTCAAGAGGAACAACACAATAATAACTAAGATCCCTGAGGGGCAGAAAAATAATCTGTATGAAGAAGTAATGGTCAAAGAGACTGCTAAGAAATTCATAGCTGGACAGTTTGAACAATGACTTCCTGGAGGTCTGAAGAACAACTAAAAATATTTAATAACAACAAACAACTATAGGACACATCCTGATCAAAGTGATTCAAAGTGATGAAACTGCTGATAAAGATCTAATACTGAATATAGCAATGTCAAAGAGGAAAATCACATAAAAAGAAGGACTCTTAGAATTTACAGCAGATTTACAAATGAAATCATCTGAGCCCCAAGTCAGTGTGAAGATATGGTGAAAAACCTAACTGAAATAAATGCCTCACCAAGAATTGTTCACCTACTTAGAATCTCATAGATGTCTGAAGCAAAAGAATACAAATTCACTGACAAACAACAGCTCAAAAACTTCATAGACTCCAAACCATTTCTTTTTATTTTATTGAATCAATTGCGATTTACAAATTCTTTTCTAGTTGGGTTTCAGACATACAATGAATCAGGGCCAATCCCATCACCAGTGTCAAATTCCCTCCACCAGTATGCTCAGAGAGTATTCCCTAGTACTACTCTTTGCTCCCTAGCCTGCCAGTATAACAGGCCCATTTAAATTTAAATTCTTAGAATTTGGGTCTCTTGATTTCACTGTTGTTGATTTTAGCTTGGATATTTAGTTGTGTCTTTTTTCTTTCTCCACCAATGCAGTGAGACTCAATTAGCATTTGTTTTCTTTATTCTACTTCACTTAGTTTCTTTCCTTCTCCTTGTCAACTCTGGGGCCAAGGGCATTCAAGACAACTCACATTTAAACTATTTCATTATCGCATGCAGATATATTCTAAATGACACACCAAGTAATATTATTATTTTTTTATTTGTCTTCTGTTGTACTTCACTTAAAATAATATCTTCTAGTTCCATCCATATTGCAGAAAATTGCATAAATAAATTCCCCCCTACAGCTTTTTAATATTCCTTTGTGTATATGTACCACATCATCATGATACACTCAATTGTTTTTGTACATCTAGGTTGACTCCAAGTTTTAGCTATTGTACTGGGAACTACAGTGAATAGCAGTGTGAATACATCCTTTTAAAATAAATGTTTTTCTCTCAAGAAGGAATAGAGTCTACTTTCAGCAATAAATTACACAATCACACTAAACACAGAAAGATAACACAAAATTAATTTTAATAAATTCTTTCAATAGGAATGAACTAAATGAATGCACCAGTGAGAGACAGATTGACAGAATGGATTAGGAATTGAACACAACATTTTACTCTCTGAATGAATCACATTTGAATAATCAAAACAAACATGGGCTTAAAGTCAAAAGTTAGAAGAAAATTGTTCAAGTAAACAGACACCTCAAAAGGGCCATGGTAACCATTCTAGTATCACACAACACAGAATTCAAATTCAAAAATGTTATGAGACAAACAAGTTTATTTTAATGATCAAGGGTAATATACATTAGGAATAACTCATATCTATCTATCTACATACATCTATTGAGATATTATCAAATACTTAAAACAGCTAAGAGACTTGAAGGAAAGAACTGAAGGCAGCACAGGAGATTTTAGCACCACTCTTTCACCTCTTGATAAATCAGTTAGATTAAAAACTTATTAAGTAAATTTTTTTTTCATAGACACCAAGGGAATTCTTGAAATCCCTGTTCAGGAAGGTGGGTGCACAGAGTCTGCTATTGAAATCGGGGATCAGACACTCAGGCATAAGGTTCAAATTCTGTTCCATTTATTTATCAGTTAGAGCAGGACACAAACTAAATATCTTGGCAAGTCATCATATGCAGACATAACTGTTAGTTCTCACAATGTACCAGAAAAATTTGCAGGGCAAATTTTACAGCAAAAGTTTCATATTTATCTTTACAGACCCAAGGCAAAGCCTTCAGCTTTGCTATTCTGCTGTCTTGTCTGAAATTATTCTTTGTGGTCAGCCTGCTAGTAAGGTCATTTTTCAGAGACTGGTGATTTCACATTTTTTTTGCCTTATTTCAATTCATGCGCTCTGAGCTGGGCTAAAATATTTAATATGACTGCACTTAAGTTCACAGCAAAGCTAGTATTTAGGGCAGTTAGTCATTCTGTGAGACTAGTAAAGAATTTCTTGAGAATATACAACTGCTCGTGACAGATGGGTTTACAAAAATCTGAGTGGTCTTTAAGAGAGTCACAAAGAAATATCCTTGGAATCCTAGTGAAGTTATGTCTCAAATAATATTTATGCCATGGCCCCTATTGTTTCCCAATTTCTCTGTACCTCATGGACAGGCAGTCAAGGTCTCTTGATGCCTAGTGCCCTCCCTTATGGGTACAACTAGCTAAGGCCTCTCTAGCCCGGTATCCTCCTTTAGCAGTGGTTTCAATGTCAGGGTTCCTTATACAGGGTGGCCCTGGCAATAATTGAAAGAGATGGAAGAAAGAAGCTCAGTATATATAGATATGACTCTTTACTCCTCCAAAACTCATTAAAGAAGGAAGTTTCAAGGATCAATAACCACGGATCAAGCAAGGAAAATCAAGTATAAACAAATGTAATGACAATAATTTAAGAAGCTTCTGTACCTCAAAGAAATAGTCATTTGAATATAAAAACTGCCCATGGAATGGGAGACATTGTTCACTCAATAGTATAATTATTTTTAAAGATATAAATTTATATTTAAAAGATATAAATTTAAAATTTAAAAATATACATTTCAAAGATATAAAACACACTAGTAGTAGTTAAAATGAAAAAAAAATTCATAAAAAGATGGGACTAAGAGAAGAACAAATACTTCCTCAAATAAGAAATATAGATGTTGGGGCCGACAAGGCAGCACAGCGATGAGGCATTTGCCTTGCCTGCAGCCAACCTGGAGGGATCCGGTTTGATTCCAGGAATTCCATGTGGTCCCCCAGCCAGCTAAGCGGCAATTTCTGTGTGCAGAGCCAGTAGTAACTCTTGAGAGCCACTGGGTGTGAACCAAAAAACAATCACTCTATAAATCAATAATTAAAAACTAAAGTCTATAAGAAAATAAATACAGATGGCTAAAGTCATATGAAATAAATGCCAACATGATTGTCATTCAGGGTAACATTAATCCAAACAATAATGAGATTTTATTTTATAATATAAAGACAGAAACACATAATAATAAAATTTACTAGTTCTAAAATGTATGCAGGAAGAAAGTCACTCTTATTAACTGCAACTGGGAATGTAGATTTTTTGCAAAACAATATGAATATGCTTCAAAAACTAGAAATTGAACATTTCTATGAAATAGCATTCTGAGATTATAATATTGGAACCCAGAAACATAATACAAAAATAGTATTTTTACTCTAATATTAATTTCAGCAGTATTTGTATTAACCAGGATCTGGAAATAAACAAAGTGTCCAAGAACAGATGAGTTGATAAACTACATTGCATCTATACCTAGGAATACTATGCAACTGTTAGAAAAAATGAAACCATGAAATATGATTATTAGGGATTGTGCTGGTTTCTTTAGCTTGGCAGACATTTGGGGACTTCTCCTGGCATCCCCTGACGGCTTGCCTCGGCTGAGGTGAGTGTCTGGGGGCCGGAGTTGTGGATCAGGCTGACTGCTGGACCCCTAGGACCCCTAGGCCCGGCAGACATTTTGGGACCTCCCCCAGCCTGCATCAACCTGGGAACTTTGACCTCCTTCAGCATTAATCTCTTCAAGGCGTGTCTCGCTGAGGCGTGTGTTTTCTGTTGGAGTTGTGGATTGTGCTGGTTTCTTTAGCTTGGCAGACATTTGGGGACTTCTCCTGGCATCCCCTGATGGCTTGCCTCGGCTGAGGTGAGTGTCTGGGGGCCGGAGCGCGGCCGCTCTGCTGCGCTTCGCGGCCGCGCACTCCACCTAGCCAATGAGTACCACCACAACACGTAGAAAAACCCACAGCGTAAGCGTGACAATGGGGAGACTACGCAGACCAACTTCAACCATAGAGAATGAAGATGGAAACTCTGATGACCCAACAATGACCAACTACCTAAGCAGTCTTTCAGAAATGGAGTTTAGAGACGAAATATGGAGGTTGCTAACAGATATCAAAGAAAGTATAAATCAGAACACTAATAAAAATCAAGAGAATATGAAGATAGAAATCAGAAAACTCCAAACTGAAATATCAGATCAGATAACAGGTCTGAAAAACTCAGTAGACGAATTGAAGAACATAATGGATGAGCTTTCCAACAGGTTAAAATCAGCTGAGGATAGAATTAGTGCTTTAGAAGACGAGATGCATAACAACTTTACACAGCAGAAGAGATTGGAAAAAAGCCTCAAATCAAATGATCAGAGAATGGAAAATTTACTCAAAGAATATGAGAAGATGAAAATAGAAGTCTTTGATAAGCTCAACAGAAACAACTTTAGAATCATTGGAGTTCCAGTGACCCAAGAAGAAAATCTTCAGGAAGAATCAATGGTTAAGAACATCATCACAGAGAAACTACCAGAGCTAAAGAAAACATGTGACCAAATCCTGCATGCCCGAAGAGTACCAGCTAAAAAAGACCCCAGTAGAAACACCCCAAGACACATCCTAGTCACCATGATGAAACCCACCGATAGAGATAGAATACTGCAAGCAGCAAGATCGAAAAGGGAAATTACATTCCAGGGAGCATCCTTGAAATTTACAGCAGACCTGTCACCAGAAACACTCAAGGCCAGAAGGCAGTGGTGGGACGTAGTGGCAAAACTCAATGAAATAAATGCTTCGCCAAGAATAATGCACCCAGCAAAACTAAGTTTCAGGTTTGACGGATGTATACATGGCTTCACAGATAAACAACAGCTCAAAATCTTTGCAGACTCAAAACCAGCCTTAAAAGAAAAACTGAAAGATCTACTCTAAAAACGAGACAGAACAAAAAACACACCAAACTTCTACACAAAGATGGCAATAAATCCCATGACAATTATTTCTCTCAATGTCAATGGACTAAATGCACCAGTTAAGAGGCACAGAGTGGCGAAATGGATCAAAAAACTGAAGCCAACCTTCTGCTGTCTACAAGAAACACACCTGAATAGTCAGAATAAACATAGACTCAAAATCAAAGGCTGGAGGAAAATCATTCAAGCAAACAACACCCTTAAAAAAGCGGGGGTGGCCATACTAATATCAGATGACACAAACTTTATACTCAGAAAAGTTGTAAGGGACAAAGATGGATATTATGTACTAATCAAGGGATTTGTACAGCAAGAAGAAATCACTCTCCTAAACATATACGCACCGAATGAGGGTCCAGCAAAGTATTTAATACAATTGTTGACAAATCTGAAGAAGGATATCAATAATAACACAATAATTGTGGGAGACCTCAACACAGGCTTGTCAACACTTGATAGGTCAACCAAATGGAAACCCAACAAAAATATACTAGACCTGCAAAGAGAAATGGATGAAAGAGGCCTAGTAGATATATATAGGGCACTCTATCCTCAGAAACCTGGATACACATTCTTTTCCAATGTACATGGATCATTCTCCAGGATAGATCATGTGCTGGCACATAAAACATACCTCCATAAAATAACAAAGATAGACATTTTGCAGGCTGCCTTTGCTGACCACAAGGCTCTGAAGTTAGATGTGAACTGCAAAGGGACACAGAAGAAAAAATTTAACACCTGGAAGTTAAACAGCCTCATACTCAATAACCAGTGGGTCCGAGATGAAATCAAGGAGGAAATCAAAAGGTTCCTGGAAACAAATGACAATAAAGACACAAACTATCAGAACTTATGGGACACAGCAAAAGCAGTACTGAGAGGAAAATTTATAGCTTTGCAAGCACACATCAGGAAGGAAGAAGGAGCTTACCTGAGTAGCTTAATGACACAGCTAATAGAACTAGAAAGTGCTCAACAAAAGGACCCAAAAATAGGGAGACAGAAGGAAATAACAAAGCTGAGAGCAGAAATCAACGAAGTGGAAACCCAAAAAACAATCCGAAAGATCAACGAAAGCAGAAGTTGGTTCTTTGAAAAAATAAACAAGATTGATAGACCATTGGCAAAACTCACAAAGCAAAAGAAAGAGAGAAACTTGATAACGCGTATTAGAAATGAAAAGGGGGAGATCACTACAGATACTGCAGAGATTCAAAGGGTATTCAGAGAATACTTTGAGAAACTCTATGCCACTAAATATGAGAACCTGGAAGAAATGGATAAATTTCTGAACTCATATAACCTTCCACGGTTGAATAAAGAAGAGGTAGCATATCTAAACACCCCCATCACTATTGAGGAAATTAAAACTGTAACCAAAAATTTACCCAAAAACAAAAGCCCAGGCCCTGATGGATTCACGAATGAATTCTTTTAAACCTTTCAAGAGGAACTACTACCAATTCTGGCCAGGCTCTTTTATAAAATCGAAAAAACAGGAATACTTCCAAATAGCTTTTATGAAGCCAACATCACCTTAATACCAAAACCTGATAGAGATGCTGCCAAAAAAGAAAATTACAGACCAATATCCCTGATGAACTCAGATGCAAAGATCCTCAACAAAATCCTGGCAAACAGGATCCAGTGCTTCATCAAGAAGATCATTCACTTTGATCAAGTAGGTTTCATCCCAGGAATGCAAGGATGGTTTAACATCCGTAAATCTATCAATATAATACACAACATAAACAACAAAAAAAATAAAAATCACATGGTCATATCAATAGATGCAGAAAAAGCATTTGATATGGTTCAACACCCATTCTTGATGAAAACTCTCAGCAAGATAGGAATAAAAGGAACCTTTATCAATATAGTCAAAGCCATCTACCAGAAGCCAGTGGCAAATATTATCCTCAATGGAGAAAAACTAAAATCCTTTCCTCTAAATTCTGGTACAAGACAAGGCTGTCCTCTCTCACCACTCCTATTCAACATAGCACTGGAAGTACTTGCTATAGCGATTAGGCAAGAAAAAGATATCAAGGGAATCCAGATAGGAAAGGAAGAAGTCAAGCTCTCACTGTTTGCAGATGACATGATACTCTACTTAGAAAACCCTAAAGACTCTACCAAAAAGCTTCTAGAAATAATAGATTTGTATAGCAAAGTGGCAGGATACAAAATTAACACACAAAAATCAATGGCCTTTTTATACACTAATAATGATAGGGAAGAAATGGACATTAAGAGAACAATCCCATTCACATTAGTTCCACACAAACTCAAATATCTTGGAGTCAACCTGACTAAAGATGTGAAGGATCTATACAAAGAAAACTACAAAACACTGCTCCAAGAAATAAGAGAGGACACGTGGAAATGGAAACACATACCATGCTCATGGATTGGCAGGATCAACATCATTAAAATGGCAATACTTCCAAAAGCATTGTACAGATTTAACGCGATTCCTCTAAAGATACCCATGACATTTTTCAAAGAAGTGGATCAAATACTTCTGAAATTCATCTGGAACAACAAACAACCTCGAATAGCTAAAGCACTCCTTGGGAAAAGGAATATGGGAGGCATTACTTTCCCCAATTTTAAGTTGTATTACAAAGCAACAGTTATAAAAACAGCATGGTATTGGAATAAAAACAGACCCTCAGATCAGTGGAATAGGCTTGAGTACTCAGAGAAGGTTCCTCAGACTTATAACCACCTTGTTTTTGATAAAGGAGCAAGAAATCCTAAATGGAGCAGGGAAAGCCTATTCAACAAGTGGTGTTGGCACAACTGGTTAGCCACTTGCAAAAAAGCGAACTCAGACCCACAGCTAACACCATGTACAAAGGTAAAATCCAAATGGATTAAAGACCTTGATATCAGAACTGAAACTATAAGATATATAGAACAACATGTAGGTGAAACACTCCAGGACATTGAGAATAAAGGCATCTTTAAGGAGGAGACAACACTTTCCAAGCAAGTGGAAGCAGAGATAAACAGATGGGACTATATTAAGCTGAAAAGCTTCTGCATCTCAAAGGAAATAGTGCCCAGAATACAAAGGCCACCCACTGAGTGGGAGAAATTATTCACCCAATACACATCAGATAAAGGGCTAATATCCAAAATTTACAAGGTACTGACAGAACTATACAAGAAAAAGACAACTAACCCCATCAAAAAATGGGGAGAAGAAATGAACAGACACTTTGAAAAAGAAGAAAGGCAAATGGCCAAAAGGCACATGAAAAGATGTTCAACATCACTAATCGTCAGGGAGATGCAAATCAAAACTACTATGAGGTACCACCTCACGCCACTGAGATTGGCACACATCACAAAAAAGGAAAACAAGCAGTGCTGGCGGGGATGTGGAGAGAAAGGAACTCTTTTTCACTGCTGGTGGGAATGCCGTCTAGTACAACCTTTATGGAAAGCGATATGGAGATTCCTTCACAAACTGGAAATTGAGCTTCCATACGATCCAGCTATACCACTCCTAGGAATATACCCAAGAAACACAAAAATACAATACAAAAATCCCTTCCTTACTCCGATATTCATTGCAGCGCTATTTACAATAGCCAGACTCTGGAAACAACCAAGATGCCCTTCAACAGATGAGTGGCTGAAGAAACTGTGGTACATATACACAATGGAATACTATGCAGCCATCAGGAGAGATGAAGTCATGAAATTTTCCAATACATGGATGTACATGGAATCTATTATGCTGAGTGAAGTAAGTCAGAGGGAGAGAGAAAGACGCAGAATGGTTTCACTCATCTATGGGCTTTAAGAAAAATGAAGGACATTTTTAACAGTATCTCAGAGACAAGAGAGATGAGGGCTGGTAGGTGCAGCTCAGGACATGCAGCTCATCACATAGAGTGATGAGTGCAGTTGCAGAGATGACTACACTGAAAACTATCATAGAATGTGAATGAATGAGGGAAGTGGAAAGCCTGTCTCGAGTACAGGTGTAGGGGGGTGGGGAGGAGGGAGATCTGGGAAATTGGTGGTGGGAATGTTGCACCGGTGAGGTGAGGGGGGGTGCTCTTTACATGACTGTAATCATACAACTATAATCATGTTTGTAATCACGGTGTTTAAATAAAGATAAAAAAAAAAGAAATTTGGTCTATGCTTTAGGATATATAAAAGCAAGGAAAAAAAAGAAATATGATTATTAATAGATAGACATAGAGAGTATCCTGCTGATTGAAATGACTCAGAGAGAGAGAAGAACAGGAATAGAAATATTGAACTCATTTTCATATATCAAACCTGCTTAGTATGAGAATAATAACTCAAGAGACAGAAATGGGGAAGGAGTGGAGTTAGGACAGATGGTGAATCATTGTGATAATTAGAGTTGGAAATGATTGCTCTGGACAAGAACTAGATGCTGAAAGAAGGTAAATTGATATGCACGGTTGCTTTCAGTCACAGTATTGAAAACATGGTTCCTATTAGGTAAAAAAAAAGAGAGAGAGAAGAACGGTGTCTGACATAGGCCTCTTGTCAGAAGGAAAACTGGGGAAATTGATGCTGAGAAACCTTCAGCAAAACTGGACATTTCAGAAGAAGAATCCCAGCTTTTATACTCTGTACCTTTATCAAATAAAATATAACAGGCTTACTGTATGCCAGTATTATTATTTAAAATTGGAGTCATATTGACAGTAGTTAGAATCCCATTTGTATAATAAATAATTTCTGGAGAGAGAAAAATAATCTTAAAAATGAATCTTATAATAAAATATAGGAATTTTGAGTGACTTTAACTATTCTAAGTGTGCTTTTTTTAACTCTGTGAGGTGTATTAAGTTTCTGGGCTTAGTGTTTTTTTCACATAAAATATTGGAGATGTCAAAAAGCAGAATATCTTAGAACTGAAATCCTAGACAATAATTTGAGAGTACAGTTGTAATACAACCTATTAAGTATGATTTGAAAATAAAGGAAAATTACTCTTTGTAAAGTTAAATTAAATTTTGAAAACTTTATGTGAGAAACACAAATATATGAATAGGCACACTGACATGTGGAGGGCGGAGAACTTGGGGCATGCTTCCAGTAACAAATGAATATATTTCCAATACACACATTTATCAAATATAGACACTATGTGACTTACAGCAATTTAAGCTCAAAATATATGTTCCACATCTACATATCAGTGTCATGTTTAAATTTATTTCATACATAATTATAAAAATAATAAAAGTTATTTATTTATAGCTTCAAAGTGTCATTAATGTTCATAAATACTGGTTAAGTTACAATATATCAAGTGTAGTAATATAAAACATGGAATATAATTGAGTCTTAACAGTTGGAGTAAAATTA
The DNA here is from genome assembly GCF_024139225.1 of Suncus etruscus. Lineage (NCBI taxonomy): Eukaryota > Metazoa > Chordata > Mammalia > Eulipotyphla > Soricidae > Suncus > Suncus etruscus. Next base: position 3,518,443 of record NC_064854.1, read on the forward strand.
TCTCAAAACTATTTTTGCAAATGTAGGCATCTGGCTTTTAGCCACCAGTCTACAGAGCTGTGCTTGTTGTGGGAATTTTCTGCTGCTTTTTTGCTTTTTTTTAATGGAAAATAATCTTTGCTGCTTAAGAAATAATATACTTGTATCATGCAACTTGCTTTTTCTAACTACTTATATAATTATTATCTTTATATCATTTTCTTTCTGCCTTTGTGTTTAAGCAACATTTCTCTTATTTTTGCTGATCCACACTTTTGAAAGCTTAAATACTGTCATAATGGAAATAGAGATATTCTATGCAAATTTGTTTAAAGATGAGAACAAATTGAACAAACTGAGCACATTGAATCTCTCGAAGCTGAAGGACTAATTGTTGAGCTATTAAAAATCGATTAGTTTATTCCATGGTAATAAAGAACTCTAAAATCTCACTGCAGCATTCTTTCTTCATGCAAAGTTAACAATGAATTGAACGAATCTGTCAAGAAGCTTTTGTCCATTAAAGACTATTTAGTCTTGTTTCTCTGATTCCTGGGAGATTTTTAAACCAGCAGAAAATAGAAAATCTTGAAAAACTTTTCACTAACTCACTCAGATATATTTTACATCTCTTTTCTATATAAATATATGTACATATTATGTATGATATAAATAAATATAAAATTATATAATATATAAATAATTATATAAAACACATGATATAACATATATTTATAATATATATTATATTATACATACATATATCTGTATATACAAATTTAAATTACTGGACTGTTTCTCTTGACCTCTAGTGTATTCAAGAAAGAAATAGCACTGTATAGCACTAAGCATTTTCAATTTTTGTTCTTTGCTAACCTTGAAAATATACTACAATTTACACAAGTGACTAAAACATTTAATATAGAACCAACAGACTTAGTAAATTATTTGAACACACATATAATTATATGCCAGGCATTTCTGGCATGGTTAATCATGATGGACGGTAATTGAAGAAGGTTGTTAGGTCTACGTGTGGCTGTGCTCAAGCTTTATTACTAACACTGTTGTCAGAATCACATTTTATGTGCTCAGGGGCATCATTTATGGTATTAAATATTAAATAGATTTTAGCCATTTATATGTCAAAAGACTTATGCATTATATTTTGTTACCATAATCCTAATAAAATATAGTATGCTTAGTCAAATAAATGGTATTGTATATATTAACACAGAAATTTTAGAAATTACTATTTTCACGAATAATCTCAATGAATGTAAAGAAAAATATATGTATCAGTAATATATGTATTATTAATATATCATATTGCTAAATAAAATAGCAATATAATAATGTTGATGTTAAAGCACCCCATATGCATACTATTCCAGAAGATGAATAAGAAGCTAGTAAATTCTGAAAACAGAGGGTGAAAAATTAGGGGACAGTAGAATTTAATGAGCTAAAATAAGCAATCTGAGAATGGAAGAAGAAGAAGAAGAAGAAGAAGAAGAAGAAGAAGAAGAAGAAGAAGAAGAAGAAGAAGAAGAAGAAGAAGAAGAAGGAGAAGAAGAAGAAGAAGAAGATGATGATGATGGAGGAGGAAGAGGAGAAGAAAAAGAACAAGAAGAGAAATAGTTTTGAATACAATGAATGAGAAGAAATAAGAAAAAAATGGAAAGAAAAAATAGAAGAAAAAGATGAAAAAAGTAAAGAACAATGTTGCCTTTTAATGAAATGCATCACCTGAATTTTGCCCAGAGGTTTTGAGATAGAGTGAGAGAAAGGAGAGAGAGAGAGAGAGAGAGAGAGAGAGAGAGAGAGAGAGAGAGAGAGAGAGAGAGAGAAATCACTGGCTACAAGAGATCCAGGAAGAGGAGTCCTGTAGCTCAGAACCAAACTGTTTTTATTTTATGCAGAGGGAAAGAAAAGGTTGAGCAAGGTGCATCTTGTCGACTCTGTTTATTAGGCCCGATATTAAAATTATCCCATTCACAATTGTGCCTCAGGAAACCAAGTACTTTGAAGTCAACATAACTAAAGAGGTGGAAGTTCTATACAAAGAAAACTGAAAAACACTACTTCAAGAAATAAATGAGACCACAGGGAAAAGGAAACTTATACCATGCTAAAGGATTGCAAAGATTAACACAAGTAAAATGGCAATAATTCCCAGAATGAATTATGCATGAATTTCAAAAAGGTAGATCAAACATTCCTGAAATCCATTTGAAATAATAAATACCCACAAGTATTAAAAAAAAATTCTTGTAAAAAAAAAGATGGGAAGCATCAATTTCCTCAACTTTATTTATTTGTTTATTTATTTATTTATTTATTTATTTATTTATTTATTTATTTATTTATTTATTTATTTATTTTAGTTTTTGGGTCACACCCGGCAGCGCTCAGGGATTTTTCCTGGTTCTATGCTCAGAAATCGCTCCTGGCAGGCACAGGGAACCATATGGGATGCCGGGATTCGAACCACCAACCTTCTGCATGAAAGGCAACTTTACTTTAACTTACCTCCATGCTATCTCCCTGGCCCCAATTTCCTCAACTTTAAATTGTACTATAAAGCAATAGTCATTAAAAAAAATTGGCACTGGAACAAAGAAAGACCCTCAGATCAATGGAACAGACTTGTCTTTTCTTAGACTGACCCCAGGTATAACCAATTAATCTTTGTTAGAGGGGGGAAAATTGCTAAGTTGAGAAAGAAAGGCCTCTTCAAAAAATGGTGTTGGGAAAATTGGTCAACTACATGTGTAAAATTGAGCTCAAACCTCTTTTTAGCACCTTGCACCAAGTTTAAATCAAAATGAATTAAAAATTTTGATATAAGAAGCTATATAAGGAATTGAAACTATAAAGTACATAGAGGAAAACATAGGCAAAATATTCCATAACATTCAAAGCAAAGGCATCTTCAATGAAGAAAATCCACGGTCTAAACAGGTGGAAGTACAGAGAAACAAATGTGACTACATGAAATGAGAAGCTTCTGCACTTCAAAGAAAATAGTGACTAGGATGCAAAGGCTACCAATGAAACGGGAGATACTATTTAGCCAACACTCATTTCAGATAGTGTTAATATATAAGATATTTAAGGTACTGGCAGAACTTTACAAGGAAAAATAATCTGAATCCATCAAAAATTGGGGAGAAGAAATGAACAGACATTACCTCAAAGAAGAAATATGTTAAAAGGGCATATGAAAATGCTCCAATATTACTAATTTTCAGGGAGATGAAATTCAAATCAACGAGGTACATTCATGCCACAGAATGACACACAACAGAAAGAACAATAACAAGTGCTGGCATGAATGGGGGGGAGAGGGACTCTCATTCACTGCTGGTGGGAATGCTGTCTAGCCCAGCCTTTCTGGACTAGATATTATTTGAGAAATATGAATCTTCCTCAAAAAACTGGAAGTTGGGCTTTCTTATGATCCAACAATACTACTACTAGGAATATAACCCAGGAGCACAAATTACTCTGTAAATCACAGCACTATTGACAATATCCAGAATCGAGAAGCAATCCAGGTGCCTGACAACAGACAAGTGGCTAAAGAAACTCTAGTAAATCTATATGGTGGAATACTATGAAGCGTTTAGGTAAAATGAAGTCGAGAAATTTGCTTATCCATGACTGGACATAGAGATTATAATGTTGAGTAAAATCAATCATATGGAAAGGAGTTCATATAGAATAATCTCACTCATCTGTGGGATATAAGGAAAATAAAAGACAGTGTGAGATTATATCCAGAGACTATAGAGATCAGGATTAGAAGCCCGAGCTAGTTTGGTAAGAAGCTTGCCACAAATATCCGAGAGTTAAAATAGAGTCACTATGAAAGTGCACGTCACCCATTTTTTAACAGTAGTGCAACCACAGTGTCAATAAAGAAAAAAAAATGTTCATTTCCAAAGTTTCAATTGAAGGCTTCCAGTGGAAAAAAGGCCAACATAAAGTCAGTAACCAAATTAGCTGACACTCTTATCTACCAATCCCAGACTTTGGCCCTGTGAGCTCCTATTTTAACTGATCAAGAAAAAAAAAATTGAGATGATCTATAAAGTATGAACCATTCTAGCTGTGAGTAAATGCAAATTAGACAAAACAAACATTGTAAGACTTTGGTTAGGTGACACATTTGATCATGTCTTTATTCTTCCCTTGGTTTCCTGGTTTCTGTGTAGTAACAAAGCAAGTTGAATTGAAGTGGGCTGGGGTGGTAGTGTTTACAGGTAGAGGGAAAAGAATATTTTTTTCTTTTACTAGTCACTCAATAACCTCTAAAACTGCACTTTTCAGTATCTACTTTATTCCACTCTGAATACTTGCACAAAATTCTATCAGAAAACTTCAGGGAAGGACAGTCCCAGAGGAAAGTCCTCTCTTCCCCAACTAGTTTTTGCTGAGACTGAATGGAACTTAGCTCTGCAAAGTAACATGAACATGTTAGGTGAACATGTTAGGTGCACATATAACATAAACATACAAAGTAACATGAATTGATCCCATGGAAAATTCATACTTCTATGTACTCTTGTCTTCGAACGCTGTCTCTGAAATGACTGCATCTATTAAGAGCAAGACAGGTTCTCAACTCAAGAAGAACAAGAGAAAATAGTTTTAGTTTTCAAATCAGTCGTAATGTATACTTGTTTAGAACTGGAGAAATACTAGCATAGAACAGGGAAACATGATTTCCAAATATTTTTTTCTGTAGCATAGGAACTTTTTAAAAAAATTAAATCACCAAGAGAGAGTTAAAACATTGTTGATAGAGTTTCGGTTGTTCCAAAACCAGTCCCTTCATCAGTAATAGAATATTTGTAAGAGCTAACATGGGAGATTTGACTTTCATTAAAAGTTCATTCGGTGATATTTGATGTTATACTTTATGTAGGAGTTGCTACAATGATTACCTTTTAGTGGAATAATGTATGATAGACTTGTTTGTTTTATAGAGAAAAACACCATAGGTCTAACATAAAATAATGCCATTTATTTTTTGGTAATATATTTTCAAATTTGAGATATATATTGCCAAAGTTTATAACATCATAAATCCCGCTATTGGTCTAAATAATGTGATATTGATGCCTTTGTTTAAAAAGATTTTCAAGAAAAGAAATATAGGGGGGAAAAGAAAATTATCACAAAACTAGAATATTTACTGTTTATATTTCTTAGTTTATTAGCTTTTACCTGAAAGAACTTTGGGTACTTTGAATAAAACAAAAATTCTTAAAAATGTTATCATTGCAGAATTTATTTTATCTTTTCTTCTGCAGTTTTTATTTAGGCATCATAATGTCCACTGATGTTAATAATAGAGTCACAAACACAAAATGTTCAAACACCAAACCCACAGAGGGTCGTGTTCCTCCGTCAATGTCTCAGGGTTCTCCCCCACGCATACCCTTGGCGAATTTAATTCTGTAGGCTTGCTCTCAGGGTCTGTTATTACTGGCCATCTGTTATCCCCTTACTGCATTTCTTTATAGCCAATTTATGAAAGAGATTATTCTGTTTTTGTCCTTCTCTTTCCTACTTCTCTCAGCATGATACTCTCTAGTTCCAGCCACATTGCAGCAACAGCATGATTTCATCTTTGATTCTTATAGCTGTACACTCTCCTATTGTGTGTGTATATTAATGTCACAGTTTCCTTACCTACTTATCTATTATTTGTCATGGGAGTTGTTTACTAACATTGGCTACTGTAAATATTGCCTCAATGAACAAGTAAGTGAAAATTGCTTTTCAAAACAGTGATTTTAGGTTCTTAGGGTTGATGCCCAAAAGTACAATTTCTGGATCATATGGAATCTCAATTTTGACATTTTTGAAACATCTTCATATTGTTTTTCAGAGATGTGTAAGCAAAAGATAGTCTTACAATATATTAGTGCTCTTTTATTCCTCTACATTCCCAATAGCACTTGTTTATAATCATATTTTATTTCTGTTTTAATGTACTTTGGTCAGAGAAGTCTATAGATAAAAGTTTTTGTGATATACACAAAGACAAAGATATGAAAAAAGCTGATTGGTTTGAAACTATGTATGCACAATTTGACCTTTTATACTTTTACAGCCAAGGCTGACTTCACAAGCTGTTGCTTGTGTTGCTTGTCATTCCTAATACCTAGGAATTAAAAAATAGAGTAACTGACTTAAAATGCTTTCACAAACATACTCGCCAGTTTTATAATAATGAAACGCTTAGACTCATTTCCATGTAAAATGGGCTGGAAGTAGGTGTGTGAGTTGGGAAAACATAGGACGAAGTTTTAGTAAGCCTGTAGAGATAATTGTGCTCTGGGAATTCTCCTTTCCTTTCTCAACCCCACATCACTTTCATCCCTACCTCCTAGATGACTCAGAATAACAGATGGAGCAAATCCTCAAACCACTGTGCATGTGTGAATGTGTAGCCATAAAATGCGTGATACTAACATAACGGCCATCTTTATTTTTGTATTCAATTCTTATGCCTGGCTTGTTGTACTTACACAAAGCCCTGACCTTTCCCCCTTGCGGCCTGCCATTTAAAATCTCTTCCCATTCCCCTCCCTTGACCTCCTGTGCCATGCCCTTTCTGTTGTTTTCCCCTGTCCTTCCTATCCCACTTTTTGTTGCTGTCCCTATTTATCCCCATTACTCCTGCAGCTCAACACCCCTTGTGCCCTGGACTGCCATCCCACACTCTTACACTTTCAGCCTCATGCCTCCAGAATAAGAGGATAACCATCTATATTTGATGTGCTCTCACCCCCTTTCAATGTGTCACTGTAAACTGCCACTTGAGACCAGACTGACCACACTGATTGACATTTTAGTGTCTACTGGCTCAGGGACTGATCTCAGCCCATGATTCTGTCCAACAGCTGCAGGAAATTATTAACACTTCCATTGCCTCCCTGACTGCTCTCAACCCATAGATTATCATGTTAGCTGAGTTGGTCATCCAGAATCAGTTTATCTTGGACTTGATCACAGCAGAAAAGGGGGACATATGTATTTCCTTATGTGCATTTTTTGAGAACAATGTTGTTAAGTAATCATACAGAACTAACATACCTTGGACTTGGTCACAGCAGACTAAGGGGGGATATGTGTATTTCTTTATATGTATTTCCTGGGAAACAATGTTTTTATTATACCTATGAATCAAAGATAGTTGAGAATGACATCAACTGAAGGATATATTGATAGATACTAAAACCTAGCCATAGTCCCCTAGCTCCCAGATAACAAGCTGTGGCAATATTCTTTTTTCCTTTTTACTGTATAAATATTCATGGACATTTATTGTTACATATAAATTTCAAGTGTGTTTGATCAACTTCTTTGAAAAATGTCATGATATTCTATAGGAATTGCATAGATCTGTACAGTGCTTTGGGAAACATTGCTATTTTAATGACTAATCTTCCCAAGCCATAATCAGAGTGTATGTTTCCATATACTCGTGTATCCTTTTATTTCTTGAAGCAGTGTTTTATTGTTTTCTTTGCATAAGTCTTTCAAGAAAACTATTAGTTAAGTTGCTTAATCAACCAAGGTGCTTGATTTTATGAGGCACAATTATGAATGGAATTATATTTTAATGTCTCTTTTTTTTTTTTTTTTTTTTTAATTTTTTTTTTATTTAAACACCTTGATTACATACATGATTGTGTTTGGGTTTCAGTCATAAAAGGAACACCACCCATCACCAGTGCAACATTCCCATCACCCAAGTCCCAAATCACCCTCCTCCCCACCCAACCCCCGCCTGTACCCTAAACAGGCTCTACATTTCCCTCATACATTCTCAATATTAGGACAGTTCAAAATGTAGTTATTTCTCTAACTAAACTCATCACTCTTTGTGGTGAGCTTCCTGAGGTGAGCTGGAACTTCCAGCTCTTTTCTCTTTTGTGTCTGAAAATTATTATTACAAGGGTGTCTTTCATTTTTCTTAAAACCCATAGATGAGTGAGACCATTCTGCGTTTTTCTCTCTCTCTCTGACTTATTTCACTCAGCATAATAGATTCCATGTACATCCATGTATAGGAAAATTTCATGACTTCATCTCTCCTGACAGCTGCATAATATTCCATTGTGTATATGTACCACAGTTTCTTTAGCCATTCATCTGTTGAAGGGCATCTTGGTTGTTTCCAGAGTCTTGCTATGGTAAATAGAGCTGCAATGAATATAGGTGTAAGGAAGGGGTTTTTGTATTGTATTTTTGTGTTCCTAGGGTATATTCCTAGGAGTGGTATAGCTGGATCGTATGGGAGCTCGATTTCCAGTTTTTGGAGGAATCTCCATATCGCTTTCCATAAAGGTTGAACTAGACAGCATTCCCACCAGCAGTGGATAAGAGTTCCTTTCTCTCCACATCCCCGCCAACACTGTTTATTCTCATTCTTTGTGATGTGTGCCATTCTCTGGGGTGTGAGGTGGTATCTCATCGTTGTTTTGATTTGCATCTCCCTGATGATTAGTGATGTGGAACATTTTTTCATGTGTCTTTTGGCCATGCGTATTTCTTCTTTGTCAAAGTGTCTGTTCATTTCTTCTCCCCATTTTTTGATGGGGTTAGATGTTTTTTTCTTGTAAAGTTCTGTCAGTGCCTTGTATATTTTGGAGATTAGCCCCTTATCTGATGGGTATTGGGTGAATAGTTTCTCCCACTCAGTGGGTGGCTCTTGTATCCTGGGCACTATTTCCTTTGAGGTGCAGAAGCTTCTCAGCTTAATATATTCCCATCTGTTAATCTCTGCTTTCACTTGCTTGGAGAGTGCAGTTTCCTCCTTGAAGATGCCTGTAATGTCCTGTAGTGTTTTGCCTATGTGCTGTTCTATATATCTTATGGTTTTGGGGCTGATATCGAGGTCTTTAATCCATTTGGATTTTACCTTTGTACATGATGTTAGCTGGGGGTCTAAGTTTAATTTTTTGCAAGTGGCTATCCAATTGTGCCAACACCACTTGTTGAAGAGGCTTTCCCTGCTCCATTTAGGATTTCCTGCTCCTTTATCAAAAATTAGATGGTTGTATCTCTGGGGAACATTTTCTGAGTATTCAAGCCTATTCCACTGATCTGAGGACCTATCCTTATTCCAATACCATGCTGTTTTGATAACTGTTGCTTTGTAGTACAGTTTAAAGTTGGGGAAAGTAATTCCTCCCATATTCTTTTTCCCAATGATTGCTTTAGCTATTCGAGGGTGTTTATTGTTCCAAATGAATTTCAAAAGTGTCTGATCCACTTCTTTGAAGAATGTCATGGGTATCTTTAGAGGGATGGCATTAAATCTGTATAATGCCTTGGGGAGTATTGACATTTTGATGATGTTAATCCTGCCAATCCATGAGCAGGGTATGTGTTTCCATTTCCGTGTGTCCTCTCTTATTTCTTGGAGCAGAGTTTTATAGTTTTCTTTGTATAGGTCCTTCACATATTTAGTCAAGTTGATTCCAAGATATTTGAGTTTGTGTGGTACTATTGTGAATGGGGTTGTTTTCTTAATGTCCATTTCTTCTTTATTACTGTTGGTGTATAGAAAGGCCATTGATTTTTGTGTGTTAATTTTGTAGCCTGCCACCTTGCTATATGAGTCTATTGTTTCTAGAAGCTTTTTGATAGAGTCTTTAGGGTTTTCTAAGTAGAGTATCATGTCATCTGCAAACAGTGAGAGCTTGACTTCTTCCTTTCCTATCTGGATTCCCTTGATATCCTTTTCTTGCCTAATCGCTATAGCAAGTACTTCCAGTGCTATGTTGAATAGGAGTGGTGAGAGAGGACAGCCTTGTCTTGTGCCAGAATTTAGAGGGAAGGCTTTCAGTTTTTCTCCATTGAGGATAATATTTGCCACTGGCTTGTGGTAGATGGCCTTCACTATATTGAGAAAGGTTCCCTCCATTCCCATCTTGCTGAGAGTTTTGATCAAGAATGGGTGTTGGACCTTATCAAATGCTTTCTCTGCATCTATTGATATGATCATGTGGTTTTTATTTTTCTTGTTATTGATGTTGTGTATTATGTTGATAGATTTACGGATGTTAAACCAGCCTTGCATTCCTGGGATGAAACCTACTTGATCGTAGTGGATGATCTTCTTAACGAGGCATTGAATCCTATTTGCCAGGATTTTGTTGAGGATCTTTGCATCTGCATTCATCAGTGATATTGGTCTGTAATTTTCTTTTTTGGTAGCGTCTCTGTCTGGTTTAGGTATCAAGGTGATGTTGGCTTCATAAAAGCTATTTGGAAGTGTTTCTGTTTGTTCAATTTCATGAAAGAGTCTTGCCAAGATTGGCAGTAGTTCCTCTTGGAAAGTTTGATAGAATTCATTAGTGAATCCATCTGGACCTGGGCTTTTGTTTTTCGGCAGACATTTGATTACTGTTTTAATTTCATCAATGGTGATGGGGGTGTTTAGATATGCTACATCCTCTTCCTTCAACCGTGGAAGATTATAAGAGTCCAAGAATTTATCCATTTCTTCCAGGTTCTCATTTTTAGTGGCGTAGAGTTTTTCAAAGTAGTTTCTGATTACCCTTTGAATCTCTGTCATATCAGTAGTGATCTCTCCTTTTTCATTCCTGATACGAGTTATCAAGTTTCTCTCTCTCTCTTTCTTTGTTAGGTTTGCCAGTGGTCTATCAATCTTGTTTATTTTTTCAAAGAACCAACTTCTGCTTTCGTTGATCTTTCGGATTGTTTTTTGAGTTTCCACTTCGTAGATTTCTGCTCTCAGCTTTGTTATTTCCTTCTGTCTTCCTGTTCTTGGGTCCTTTTGTTGAGCATTTTCTAGTTCTATTAGCTGTGTCATTAAGCTACTCAGGTAAGCTCCTTCTTCCTTCCTGATGTGTGCTTGCAAAGCTATAAATTTTCCTCTCAGTACTGCTTTTGCTGTGTCCCATAAGTTCTGAGAGTTTGTGTCTTTATTGTCATTTGTTTCCAGGAACCTTTTTATTTCCTCCTTGATTTCATCTCGGACCCACTGGTTATTGAGCATGAGGCTGTTTAACTTCCAGGTGTTAAAGTGTTTCTTCTGAGTCCCTTTGGAGTTCACAAATAATTTCAGAGCCTTGTGGTCAGCGAAGGTAGTCTGCAAAATTTCTATCCTCTTGATCTTATGGAGGTATGTTTTATGTGCCAGCATGTAGTCTATCCTGGAGAATGTCCCATGTACATTGGAGAAGAATGTGTATCCAGGTTTCTGGGGATGGAGTGTCCTATATATATCCACTAGGCCTCTTTCTTCCATTTCTCTCCTCAGGTCTAGTATATTCTTGTTGGGTTTCAGTCTGGTTGACCTGTCCAGTGTTGACAAAGCCGTGTTTAGGTCCCCCACAATTATTGTGTTGTTGTTGATATTATTTTTCAGATTTGTCAGCAGTTGTATTAAATATTTTGCTGGCCCCTCATTCGGTGCATATATGTTTAGGAGAGTGAATTCTTCCTGCTCTACGTACCCCTTGATTAATATAAAATGTCCGTCTTTGTCCCTTACAACCTTCCTGAGTATAAAGTTTGCATTATCTGATATTAGTATGGCCACTCCAGCTTTTTTATGGGTGTTGTTTGCTTGGATAACTTTTCTCCAGCCTTTTATTTTGAGTCTATGTTTGTTCTGACTATTCAGGTGCGTTTCTTGTAGGCAGCAGAAGGTTGGATTGAGTTTTTTGATCCATTTAGCCACTCTGTGTCTCTTAACTGGTGCATTTAGTCCATTGACGTTGAGAGAAAGAATTGTCCTGGGATTTAACGCCATCTTTATTTCAAAATTTGGTGTGTCTTTTGGGTAGTCTTGTCTTAGATTAGGTCTTTCAGTTTTTCTCTTAAGACTGGTTTTGTGTCTGTGAAGTTTCTGAGCTGTTTTTTGTCTGTGAAACCATGTATTCTTCCATCAAACCGGAAAGTGAGTTTTGCTGGGTATAGTATTCTGGGTGAAGCATTCATTTCATTCAGTCTTGTCACAATATCCCACCACTGCTTTCTGGCATTGAGCGTTTCTGGTGACAGGTCTGCTGTAAATCTCAGGGAAGCTTGCTTGAACATGATTTCCCCTTTTGATCTTGCTGTTTTCAGAATTCTGTCTCTATCTGTGGGATTTGTCATTGTGACTAGGATGTGTCTTGGGGTGGTTTTTCTGGGGTCTCTTTTGGTTGGTACTCTTCGGGCATGCAGGATTTGATCACATATATTCTTTAGCTCTGGAAGTTTCTCTTTAATGATGTTCTTGACCATTGATTCTTCCTGGAAATTTTCTTCCTGGGTCTCTGGGACTCCAATGATTCTTAAGTTGTTTCTGTTGATCTTATCATAGACTTCTATTTTCGTCTGTTCCCATTCTTTGACTAATTTTTCCATTGTCTGCTCATTTGCTTTAAGTTTTTTGTCCAATCTCTCCTGCTGTATGGAATTGTTATGTATCTCATCTTCCACAGCACCAAGTCTATTCTCAGCTTCTGATACCCTGTCCCAGAGCTTATCCATTTTGTCATTCACTTCGTTTACTGAGTTTTTCAGGCCTGTTAGTTGACATGTTATTTCAGTTTGGAGTTTTGTCATTTCTGCCTTCATATTTTCTTGGTTCTTATTAGTGTTCTGTTCAACTCGATCCATGGTTTCTTGGAGTCTGTTGAGCACCTTCCATATTGCTAGTCTAAAGTCCTTATCTGAGAGGTTGATTAGTTGTTCAGTCATTATCTGGTCCTCAGAATTGTCATCTTCATTCTCTATGTCTGATGCTGGCCTGCGCTGTTTCCCCATTGTCACATTTGTATTGTGGGTTTTTCTACGTGTTGTAGTGGTATTCATTGTCTATATGATGTAGGCAGCACACTCCTCTGGCTCCTCCCTTTCTGGATGGGCTGACTTGCCTCTAAGGGAGGGGAGTCCTCCGTGGATGAAGCCTCACACTGGGTCAAATCTTAGGCCCGAGCATGTAACAGAGAAGACAGTCCAGAGAGAAATGTTTGCTTCTGTGATATAGCGCCGTTCTTAGTGTGATTTTTCCTTCTTGTTGCAATGGAGTTCTTTCCTTAGAAAGAGTGCACGGCCGCGTAGCGAAGCGGAGCGGCCGTGCTCCTCTGAGCCTCTTTTTGCCCCACTCGCAAGAGTTTCACGCAAGAGGACAGTAGACAGACATAGACAGGTCACACTCACAGTCTTTCACAGCTGAGCCCCACTGGGCCGGTGTACTTTCTCGGATTTTAATGTCTCTTTCTTCTCTTCAATTACTTTTGTATAGAAAAACCATGGAATTTTGCACATTGATTTTGTAGCATGCCACTTTACTATACAAGTCTATTGTTTCTAAAAACTTTTTTCATAGAATCCTGAGAACGTTTCAGATAGAGTATTATGTCAACCTCAAACGGTGTTTGTTTGACTTCCTCCTTTCTTATCTAAATCCCTTTAATATCCTTTTCTTGACTAATTACTTTGGCAAGTATGTGCAGTACTATATTGAATAGAAATGGTGAGAGTAGGCAAACTTGTCTTGTGCCAGATCTTAGAGAAAAGGCTTGTAGTTTCTCCCCATTGAGAATAATATTTTGCAATGGGTTTGTAGTAAATAGTTTCACTATATAGAGGAAATATTCCTTCCATTCTCACTGCCATGAGAGTTTTTATCATGAATAGGTGCTGGATCTTGGCAAATGATTTCTCTGCACCTACAGATATGGTTGTATATTTTATATTATTATAAAAATGTCGATGTTTAGGGCCAGAGAGATAGCATAGTGGTAGGGCTTTTGCCTTGCAAGTGGCCAACCCAGGATCAATGGTGGTTTGAATCCCAGCATCCCATATGGTCCTTCAAGCCTACCAGGAGCAAATTTTGAGCAGAGAGCCAGGAGTACTCCCTGAGCACCACCTGGTGTGGCCCCAAAACCAAAAAACAAAAATGTTGATGTATTTTATTGATAGACTTATATATGTTAAACCAACTTTGTCTTTCTGGATTGAATTCTAATTAGTCATAATTTATACATTTCTTAAAGAGTTGATGACTTTTTTTTTTTACTATCTTTGCTTCTGTGTTCATCAAGAATATCAGCCTTTAATTCTCTCTCTTTTTGTGTGTGTATATCTTCTGGTTGTTTCAGAGTGAGGTTAACTTAATAGAAACTATTGGGAGTGGTTCTTTTCTAAATTTTCTTGAAGAATTTGAAAAGAATTTGCAGTATGTATTATCTAAAGGAATAAAAAAAAATCACTAGTGAATTTATTCTGGCCCAGGCTTTTTTTTTTGGGAAGTCCTTTTGATGAATATTTTAACTTCCTTAATTGTGATAGGTCTATTGAGGATTCCAGATTATTTTGATTCAAACTTAGGAGGCTATAGGAGTCCAAAAACTTATCCATTCTTTCAGGATCTCTCTTTTTTCTTTGTGGCATAATGATTCTCAAAGTAATCTCTGATTACCTTTTGAATTTTATTTTTGTAGTAACCATAGTGATATTTTCCATTTTATTTCTGATTCTGTATACTGTTTCTATCTCCCAGGCATTAATGAGTCTTGCTAATAATTTATCAATCTTATTTATTTTTTTAAGAACAAACTCTTGTTTTCATTATTTTTTGGATTATTTTTGGGTGTTCTATTCAGTAATTCCTGCTCAATGTTTATAATTCCTTCTGCATGTTTATCTGTTTATTTCCCTATTTCTTAATCTGTCATTAAATTATCTATTCACACCCTTCCTTCTGTTCTAATGAATGCTTGGAAAGCTATACATTTTGTTCTTAATACTGTTTCTGCTGTGTTCCACAAATTATTGATAATTTGTGACCTCATTTTCATTTTTATTCAGAAACCTTTTTATTTTTCTCTGTTATTCACTAGATTTTCAGCAGTGAGCTGGGTAATTTTCAGTGGTTAAATTTATTTCTCTATTTCTGTGTGTTATTCACTTTTATTTTCAGTACATCATGATCTGAGAAGATATTTGATATATTTCAATAGTATTGATTTTATGGAGGAATATTTTATCACCTAGCATGTGGTCCATCTTGGATAATGTCCACTTGCATTGGAGAAAAGAGTATATTCAACTTTGGGGATAAATTATATGTCTATAAAGCCATTATCTTTCTTTTCTTCTTTCAAAGACAGTATATTCTTGTTAAGTTTTAACTTCGTTGATCTATCAAGAAGTAACAGGTGGTATTGAAGTCTCCTATAATTTTTAAAAATAATGTCTCATTTAAGCACTTTGGTAACAAAAATATTCATAATTGGGTTTCAGTCATCAAATGAACACTTCACTGTGTTACTTTCCTGCCACCAATATTCCCCTATTCCCTCATCCCTACCCCCTGTCTGTCTACAAAACAAGGATTTTATTTCTCTCTCTCACACTGTCTTTGTCATTGTAGTTGTTCAGTTATTTTTCTAACTGTGCTCACAACTCTTTGTGATAAGCTTTGATTTATTGGGTTGCTATTGATTTTCTTCACTTGAATTAGTAGTCGCTTTAAGTACTTTGTTGGCTCCTCATTGGCTCTATATGTGTTTAGAAATGTTTTCTTCACGATGTACATATCCATTGATCATTAAGAAATGATCTCTCTGTCTCTTAAAACCTTTTTAAGCTTGACATTTATGGCATCTTATATTATGTGGCCATCCTAGCCTTTTTTTTTTTTTTTTTTTTTTTTTGGGTTTTTGGGCCACACCCGGCAATGCTCAGGGGTTACTCCTGGCTGTCTGCTCAGAAATAGCTCCTGGCAGGCACAGGATATGGGATACAGGATTCTAACCAACCACCTTTGGTCCTGGATCGGCTGCTTGCAAGGCAAACGCTGCTGTGCTATCTCTCCAGGCCCACCCTAGCCTTTTTTGTTTGGTTTGGTTTTTGGTTTTTGATTCACACCCAGCAGAACTCAGGGGTCACTCTATGCTCAGAAATCGTTTATGTCAGGCTCGGGGGACCATATGAAATGCCAAATTTGAACCACCATCCTTCTGCATGCAAGGAAATAGCCCTACCTCTATGCTATCTCTTTGGCCTCACTCTAGCATTTTTAAGGGAATTTCTTGCTTTAAAAGTTGACCTCAATCTTTGGTTTTGAGTCTATGATTGTTCTGACTGCTCAAATGTGTTTTTTGCAGGCAGCAAAATAGAATCAGTTTTCTACTAATTTTGCTAATCTGTGAAGTTTTTGGTAAACTCTGTGAAATAAAATTGTTAGGAGTTGCTGGTATAGAAAAATATGCATTAATATGCATGGTAATAATATATTTTAATGTATTTTATTAATAAATTAAAATGTTTATAAGAGTAAATTAATAAAGTAGTTATGTCATATTAAAATGTTAGAACTTATAAGTAACAAAGATAGCAGGTATAATCCACATCCAGTTTCTTCTTTTATATCCTAATTTAGTGAGCACATATTAATATATTTTAAGTCAATTTATTCCTACTTTCATTTAGAATTTACATCACATTTTTAGGCTTCTATCAAGTATACTTCATATTTATTCCTGCTATATTATTTGGGTATTTCATCTATGTGTGTTTCTCAAGTTTTGCTTTTATGTTGAGGAGGACAGATTAGGTATTGCTTAGGACAAACTACCACTAGAATTTTTCCAAAGTCTTTACCTTGATTAAAATAAAGTTCAGTCTATCTGTGAAGATAGATAATATAATTTGTATTCATTTTTCTATTCATTTGAAGGTGTATTTTATTGCTTTTTCCCCTTTTCTATAGAGGTTTGGTGTGTTTGTGAGAATTCTTTTTCTTTTCTTAGAGAATTCCTCAGTTTTTCTTTTAAAATTCATTTTGCATCTATGAATTTTCTGAGCTGCTTTTTTATCTGGCAGCTTCAAATCTGAGTGATAATCTAAAATGATAAAATATTCTTGCAGAAGTGTTCAATTTGTTGACTTTTGTCACTGTAACCCGCCATTGTTTTCTGACATGCAGGGTTTGACATGATAAATCTGTTGTGAATGTTAAGGAAGCTTATTCTCTGATTTTTTTTCCTTCATCTTTCTGCTTTCTATATTCTGGAAATTATTTTTATTTTGTCTTAGATTGAGGTGTGTCTTAGAATATTTTTGTTTGGTAGTCTTTTAACTGGCACACTTTGAGTCTCTAGAATATGGTTGTATGTATTTTCCATCTACCAGAATTTTTCAGTTATAATTTCATTTATTAATGCTTATTCATTGAAATTACTTCCTTGTTATTCTAAGTTTCTGATATTCTTAAGGTGTTCCACTTGAATTTGATTCTTTGTGATGTGTACCAGTCTAAGTGGCATGAGTTGTTACCTCATAGTTGTTTTGATTTACATCTCACTGATGATTAGTGATGTGGAACGTTTTTTCATGTGCCCTTTGGCCATTTGTATTTCTTCTTCTCCTTCTCCTTCTCCTTCTCCTTCTCCTCCTCCTCCTCCTCCTCCTCCTCCTTCTTCTTCTTCTTCTTCTCCTCCTCCTCCTCTTCTTCTTCTCCTCCTCCTCCTCTTCTTCTTCTTCTCCTTCTTCTTCTTCTTCTTCTTCTTCTTCTTCTTCTTCTTCTTCTTCTTCTTCTTCTTCTTCTTCTTCTTCTTCTTCTTCTTCTTCTCCTTCTCCTTCTTCTCCTTCTCCTTCTTCTCCTTCTCCTTCTCCTTCTTCTCCTTCTCCTTCTTCTCCTTCTCCTTCTCCTCCTCCTTCTTCTTCTTCTCCTTCTCCTCCTCCTCCTCCTTCTTCTTCTCCTTCTCCTCCTCCTCCTCCTCCTTCTCCTCCTCCTCCTCCTCCTCCTCCTCCTCCTCCTCCTCCTCCTTCTTCTTCTTCTTCTTCTTCTTCTTCTTCTTCTTCTTCTTCTTCTTCTTCTTCTTCTTCTTCTTCTTCTTCTTCTTCTTCTTCTTCTTCTTCTAATCTTCTTATTATTCTACTTGTTTTTGGTTTTTGGGTCACACCTGGCAGTGCTCAGGGGATACTCCCTGCTCTATGCTCAGAAATTGCCCTTGGCAGGTATGGTGGACCATATGGGATGCTGGGATTTGAACCGCTGTCCTTCTGCATGCAGTGCAAACCCCCTACCTCCATGCTATCTCTCTGGCTCCTTGTATTTCTTCTTAAAGGAAGTGTTTGTTTATTTCTTCTCCCCATTTTTGATGGGGTTAGATTTTTTTTCTTGTTATGTTCTGTCAGTACCTTGTATATTTTTTATCTTAATCCCCTATCTGACGGGTATTAGATGAATAGTTTCTCCTCTTTTGTGGGTGACTTTTGTATCTTTATTATTTCCTTTGAGGTGCACAAATTTCTCAGTTTAATACAATCACATCTATTTATTTCTGTTTTCACTTGTTAGGAGAGTACTGTTTCTTCCTCCATGATGGCTTTAGTCTCAATGTCATGGAGTGTTTTATACACGTGTTGTTCTATATATTTATGGTTTCGAGTCTAATATCAAGGTCTATAATCCATGCATGATGTTATATGGAGGTTCAAGTTTGCGAACAAGCAGTGCTGGTGGGGATGTGGAGAGAAAGGAACTCTTATTCTTTAATGGTGAGAATGCCTTCTAGTCCAATCTTTATGGAAAGCATTATGGAGATTCCTCCCAAAACAGTAAATTGAGCTCCCATATGATCCACTATACAACTCCTAGGAATATACCCTAGGAACCCAAAAATGCAATACAAAAATTCCTTTCTTTCACCTATATTCATTGCAGCAGTATTTACCAAAGCAAGAGTCTGGAAACAACTAAGATGTCCTTCAACAGATGAATGACTAAAGAAAATGTGGTACATATTTACTATGAAATATTATGCAGCCATCAGGAGAGATGAAGTAATGAAATTTTCCTATACATGGATGTACATGGAAACTATTATGCAGAGGAAAATAAGTCAGAAGGGGAGAGATAAACACAAAATAGTCTAATTCATCTATCAGTTTTTTTATAATTTTCATTGTGACCAAATTGAATTAAAAATCTTTTACAGTAATATTTAAAGTACATACTGAAAATGAATCAGGGCCATTCCCAACAGCAGTGTTGTCCTCCCTATATTCCTGTTCGCAGTATGCATTCCATTAAGAAAAATAAAAGGCTTTATTGTAATAATGTTCAGAGACAATAGAAATGAGGGTTAGAAGGACCAGCTCATGATAAGAAGCGTACCACAGGAGTGATGAGTGCAGTCAGAGAAATACTACACTGACATGTAGTCATGACATGTTAATGAGTGAGAAGTAGAATGCCTGTTTCAAAAACAGGCAGAGATGGGAGGACAGAGGTGGGGGACAGGAGTGGTGGGAAGGTTGCACTCGTGAAGGAGGTTGTTCTTTTTATGACTGAAACCCAACTACCAACATGTTTGTAATCATGATGCTTAAAGATATTATTCAAAAAATTAAAAATAAAATACTTATGAACAAAAATAAAATAAAATAAAAAGTAAAAAAGGCACTCCCTAGGCCGGAGAGATAGCACAGTGGTAAGTTGTTTGTTTATATGTCCAGGATGGACAGTGGTTGGAATCCTGGTATCCCATATGGTCCCCCATGCCTGTCAGGAGTGATCTCTGAGGGCAGTCAGAAGTAATACCTGAGTGCAGATGAGTATGACCCAAAACCAAACCAAACCAAAACAAAACAAAACAAAAAGGTATTTCCCATAAAAATAAAATAATTTAATTCAAATATTTCTTGGCTGCTGTTTATAATTTTGAGGATTTTTCTATTCTCTTCTCTTTATGAAAGATTGATTCATCTCATCTTGCAGCTCACTGATTTTATCCTCAGCTGCTTATAATCTGCTACCAAGACATTCTGTCAAGATTTTTATTTCATCTACCAAATTCTTAGATTAAGGCATTTGTTGATTGTACTTTCTTGATATTTGTTCTTAGGCTGTTTTGCATTTGTTGACTGTACTATTCTTTATTTGAGCTCATAACATTATATTCCATTCTAAAATTGTGTACCAAGTTAAGTATTGGTTATGTCTTCAGTGCAGCTCACTTGTGTCTTCTAATTTTTTTTCCCATTGTAGATATTACAGGTCTCTGAATTTTTAACTGAATCAAAATGTCCTCAGTATATATTATGGAAGGGGGGGAATATTATGTTATGAAATGGAGTATTGTCAGAATTTACCTAGGTAGATAACAGGGTTGGAACTGCTACACAAGGTTATATCAATTATATGTACACATATATACATATAATACACAAAGATATATAGAATACATATATAACTAAATTATTTTCCCATTTTATATTTCATCTTGAAATTCCTTACCTTTGAAATGATTTTTAGCTATGTATATGTTAGGATTACCTATTTGTGTTATAGTATTAAATTAATATTTTATAATATTGAATGTGTTATGATATAATATTAAATGACTTATGTAATATCATCCATAATATAGAACACTTTGAAAATATGCTATAGAACATCTGTTCACACACCCTTATTTCCTTCATTTTGTCAACTCTTGTCTCTATGTTTTGCCTTTTCAAAAGGTGGTACATTAAACCGATTTAAATTATCCATGTAAGAATGACATTGATTTATCTTACTGAACATCTTTGCAGTAAAATATTCTATATATTAATATCACAGACATCTTTATTAATGAATTATAGTTTAACTACTCATACATTTGTTTTGGTTTGGTCTGATTTGGGGGTCACAGAAAGTGGTTTTCAGGGTTTACTATTGGATGTGCGCTCAGAGATCATATTTGGTGGTGCTTAGAGCACCAGATATGATATTAGGGATTGAACTTGTGTTGTATGCATGCAAGGCAATCTTCTTACCCTCTGTACCTTCTATATGATCATGTGTATTTTATTTAGGAATCAGAGTCATTATACACATTACACTTTATAAAATATAGGTGGAGTCAAAGTTGAAAAGATCGAATATTAATTGACAGAGGAATCAGACTTGAATTTTAAAAAAAATATGATTTTATTGTATTACCACCCTAATGTGGATGAGCTTTCCCCTCTTCTGCAAGAGAATAGTGTGTTCAAAGAAGGATTTAATGTATAATCCATAAACAAAAAGACAAGTGAAGCATTGTATAATGGCACATTTTAAGGATAACTGGTTTTGTAAAAAATTTTGCAATAATAATTTTCAGACACAAAAGAGAGAAGGGCTGGAAGTTCCAGCTCACTTCATGAAGCTCACCACAAAGAGGTATAAGTTTAGTTAGAGAAATAACTACATTTTGAACTATCCTAAAATGAGAATATATGAAGGAAATAGAAAGCCTGTCTAGAGTATAGGCGGGGGTTGGGTGGGGAACAGGGAGACTTGAGACATTGGTGATGGGAATATTGCATTGGTGATGGGTGGTATTCTTTACATGACTAAAACCCAAACACAATCATGCCTGTAATCAAGGTGTTTAAATAAAATATATATAAAAAATGTTGTTAAAGTCTTTCACCATTTAGGTTACAGCCACGAATGCTGTTTGGACTAAAAAAATATTCACCCATTTTTAACCTTCTGCTTCTCATAATATTGTGTGCAATATAATTTATCTAAATATGAACTACCCAATTATAAGATTAATATTCATATAATACATAAGTCTAAAGCATAATGTAGGAAATGCCTTTTATAAAGTCAAGGATAAACTCTGGCTATTATAAATGTAACAAGTTTCTGTGATTTAGAGCACCAAATTTTGACACCTCAGATTACTTAAACCACTAAGTAATCAGTAATTCCTAAGTAATCATTAAGTCAACTTATGACTTAATGGAGCTCAGCTATATTCTCATGTTTTAGCAGGAATCTTAGCTCTCAACTCTTGATGCTTCTCATGTCATGCTTGTGTTGTTTTAATGACATCTTACTTTTTAACTTTTCAGATGGGAGGAATGCAGCCCTCTCTTTGATGTATTTGACGTAAGAAAGTTAAGAAACCTAAACTGTAAACAGGTGCAACTGTATGGGAAAGCATGTTTCTTTGTGAACATTTCAACACTTGGCCTAAACTTACTCAAAAACAAGAAACATAGATTAAATGTTAGATTTTTCTTCTTATACAACTATGCCAAAGATTTTTACATTTTTAATTTTATGTGACAGACCAGGTGCAGTCACAATATTTTATTTGTATACTTCTAATTCTCTTGTCTAATCATTTCTTCTCAAATATTTCACTAATTTTCTCCCCAATTCCCAGTTGGCTTCTCACCTCATCTCCAAATTCTTCATCAATATATTATGCTCTAAGATTATTTTACAACTATGGAATCGTATTTTTATACCTAAAACATTTTTTTTATTTAAACAACTTTATTACATGCATGATTGCGTTTGGGTTTCAGTCACGTAAAAAACACCACCCATCACCAGTGAAACATTCCCATCACCAATGTCCCAAATCTCCCTCCTCCCCACCCGACCCCTGCCTGTACTCTAGACAGGCTTTCTAGTTCCCTCATACATTCTCATTATTAAGATTGTTCAAAATGTAGTTATTCCTCTAACTAAACTCATCCCTGTTTGTGGTGAGCTTCATGAGGTGAGCTGTAACTCCCAGCCCTTCTCTCTTTTGTGTCTGAAAATTATTATTGCAAGGTCTTTCATCAACAGACGAATGGCTAAAGAAACTGTGGTACATATACACAATGGAATATTATGCAGCTGTCAGGAGAGATGAAGTCATGAAATTTTCCTATACATGGATGTACACAGAATCTATTATGCTGGGTGAAATAAGTCAGAGAGAGAGAGAGAGAGAGAGAGAGAGAGAGAGAGAGAGAGAGAGAAACGCAGAACGGTCTCATTCACCTAAAATATTTTTATTGGTTTAGAAAACATAGACACCATTTGTTCATTATATTGAGAGCATAAAATGCTATATGAAATACAAGATAAGCGTATAGCTGTATACTTTAATGGAATCTTTTATCATAAATAGACATCTACGATTCTAAATGCATGCCTTGTCTATGTTTATTGTAGCATCTTGAGACAAATTAAGGCATGATTCTTTTTTATTTGTTTTGTTTTGGGGACACTTTCAGCTCCTCTCAGTGGTTACTCCTGACTCCTGGTGATGCTCAGGAAACCCTATAAAATGTTGGCTTTATGTATGCTAAATGCCCTACCCACTGTGTACTACAGCCACTGGTGACACCTTTTTACCTAAATTTGTCCTGTATTAGATGATAGTTAACCTTATTGTGACTGCAAGACAAGAGTAAATAGCACTAGGAATATTCAGACAGGCACTGATTCATTCTTCAATCTCTTTTGTTAATGTTTTTTTTTTTATCTTATAGATGTCAGAAAAAAAGTTGAAACACATCTTACTGCCATTAGAAACTAATTATTTCGGGCCCAGAGAGATAGCACAATGGCATTTGCCTTGCAAGCAGCTGATCCAGAACCAAAGGTGGTTGGTTCGAATCCAGGTGTCCCATATGGTCCCCCGTGCCTGCCAGGAGCTATTTCTGAGCAGATAGCTAGGAGTGACCCCTGAGCACCGCTGGATGTGGCCCAACAACAACAAAAAAAAAAAAAAAAAGAAACTAATTATTTCAATAGGTTGACTTTTCCTTTGACTAAATGGACTTAATTATTAAAACTAATACAATGATTTAGATAAGCCAGATCCATCTCTGATTTTCTAAAAGCTTTTCCTCTACTACTTAACACATATATTTATATATTCACACATATGTACAATTGTATCTTTATGCATACTGATATGGGTGATTTTAGTAGAAATATAGAGTGTAAAACTTGAGCAGTAAGCACTTTTAGTTCCTTATTATATTTACAAAGAAGGAAAGTTGAAAAAACTCATAACTGTAAATTAAATCATAAAAATGAATAGGTCCTGTTATTTATGAATATGTTATCACATTAATATTAATTAATGTGATTTTAAATAGTGCTATTTACATAAAATTATGAATTTTTAATTTTAGTTAGGAACTGCTTTTCAATATAAAAAGCTTCCATAAAGCACATTTAGACTATATGCATAAAATAAAAATTTAAAAGGAAGCTTTCTAATATATGATGAAGCATTTGCTTGGAATCATAATACAGAGAAGTTGTTACCTACATATTTTTGTGAATATTTATAAGGACAACAATACTGAAAAAATCTGCCAGGCAACAACATCAAACATAGTCACTCCATAGAATTCCAGAGCAATATACATCAGACATGTGTTACTGAAATCTAAGAAAAAGTGCGCAAAATGATTACCCAAGAGAATTTGATAGAGGATTGAT
The DNA here is from genome assembly GCF_024139225.1 of Suncus etruscus. Classification (NCBI taxonomy): domain Eukaryota; kingdom Metazoa; phylum Chordata; class Mammalia; order Eulipotyphla; family Soricidae; genus Suncus; species Suncus etruscus. Next base: position 3,542,705 of record NC_064854.1, read on the forward strand.
CATACTAGAAATATGTCCTCACCATGAAATGCTAAATTAAGATTTTTGGGGTACTTATGGTATGCACAGTCCTGCATGTCTTGTCTAATGTAACGCCATTGAGAACTAAGCCAGCAAAGCATTTCACATAGAAGCAAGGGGTAGAAAAGAAGTACCAGTGTAACAGGAGAGAGATGAAAGGGTGGACAAAGAGAGAGAGAGAGAGAGAGAGAGAGAGAGAGAGAGAGAGAGAGAGAGAGAGAGAGAGAGAGAGAGAGAGAGAGAGAGAGAGAGAGAAAGAGAGAGAGAAAGAGAGAGAGAAAGAGAGAGAGAAAGAGAAAACATTCCCAAGAAAAATTTGCATAGCTGAATGGATGAGATCTAAATTTTTTCAACCTAAAAAAATAGAAAAAGAAAATCAAGAGGAATTCACCTATGCTAACATATATAATAAAATCCATGGCAGAACCCTAAGTTTATTATTTTTTAAATTTTCAACAAAGATTTTAGAATAAAATCCTAATGCTTTTCTCTGTATTGAATAATAAAAGAGAACAACACAAATGCAAATTTTGAACTTGCAAATTTTGAATGCAAATTGTGAGTAGTAGACATAAAAACACAGCAGAGGGATTCAGAGTAATTAAAAGAGCTGATGGCTGAATCTGTGAAATTAAGAATAAAATAGGACTAGATACAGTGGTTAAGTTGCTTACTCTGCAGACAGTTGATTCTGGTTTAATCCTGGCATCAAATGCAAACCACAATTCATTGCCAAGAATGATTCCTACTCAGGAGACAGGAGTAATTTCTGTGCAACGCCAATTATAGAACAATACTTTCCCCAAATAATAAAATATGTTAAACCAGCAAAAAACAATATAAAAGGATAAGGTAAATTAATAATATAAAAATGTTGATAAAACTTCACACAATAAATAACACTCACTATAAGGTTCCTAGAAGTAAATGAAATAAAAAAATGTGGAAAAGAATTGTTAGGTAAAGAGCAAAGAACTTTAGGGAAATTATATATAAGATCTTCGGATACAAGAACCAAAAAATTCCCAAACAAAATGAAAACAAATGGATGCACAATGAGGTAAATTTTAGTTAATAATTTTACAATATATTTAGGTGGCAGAGAGATAGCACAGTGGTAAGGGTGTTTGTGTTACACATGGACAACCTGGGACAGAGTGTAGTTCAATCCCTGGCATCACATATGATCCCCTGAGCTCTGCCAGTTGTGACACCAAAGAACAAAACAAAACAAAAAATTAGCAATATATTTGGTTTGGGAGACACAGTGGCTATGTGGTGTTTGGTATAAAACTTGCATCAACCTCATAAAAATGAGTGTTTGTAATCCTATACAATGTCTTTGGACCCAAGCTATAATATATTTGAAACTAAAAAATACAGACATAGAATAATGTATCACATAAACACAGGCAAATGCTTACATATATGACCCTTCACAAGATTCATAAAGAAGCCTACTGATCAGAAAGGAATTTTATGACATACATATTATGATTAAAGAAAAAACGTCTGAACAAGAATATTTTTGCCAGGGTAGATTATTGTTCTGATTTAAAAGAAAATTTGCAGGCCATTGGCATACCAAGGGGAGCCCAAGGAACAGATCACAGGACCAGAGGCAGAAATATGAGGTCTTCCCCCCAAAAAGGACTCATCTCCCTGGCAGAAGGGAAGACTGACAGATGACAGTGACATAAGAAAGACCAAACTGAGATTACAAAAGGACACATAAACCTTGCCACAACTTGTAAGTGAAGATGCTATTTCTGAAAACTCAATCAATATGAACTCTAGCTCAATTCTCTTAGAGTTGATTCTATTAATCTTAATGATTGTTTAATTTCCATAGCCATTGCTGATTTTTCAATTACTTTTTAATCTAGTGTAGATTATGGAGTTGTATTGCTGGCTCAAATGAAATTTCTACTTAAAAAAAAAACTTATTTTATTGAAACAACTGTGATCTACAGAGTCCTTCATAGTTGAACTTCAGTTATATAGTGAGTCAGGGCCTTCCCACCACCAGTGTTAACCTCCATCCACCAATGGACCCAGAGTGCATCCCCTATCACCACTCTTTGTCCCCTGACCTGCCAGAGTAACTGGACCCTTTGAGTTGAGATTGTTAAAGTTTGGTTCTCTTGGGACCGGAGAGGTGGCGCTAGAAGTAAGGTGTCTGCCTTGCAAGCGCTAGCCAAGGAAGGACCTCGGTTCGATCCCCCAGCGTCCCATCTGGTCCCCCGAAGCCAGGGGCAATTTCTGAACCCTTAGCCAGGTGTAACCCCTGAGCATCAAATGGGTGTGACCCAAAAAACAAAATAACTAAATAAATAAAACTTTGGTTCCCTTGATCCTATTGTCGTTGACTTTGTCTTAGATGTTTAGACTTCATATTTTATTTATTTGTATTGAAAAAATTGTAATCTTCAGAGTCCTTCATAGTTAAGTTTCAAATATACAATGAGTCTAATACTTCCCAGCATAAGTGTCAACCTCCCTCCACCCATGGACCCAAAGTGCATTTTATCCCACCACCCTTTGACCCCTCGTCTGCCAGTGTAATAGATCCCTTTGAGTTTAGATTGCTGAAGTTTAGGTACTTTGAATGGAATTTCTACTTTTTTAAAGGAATACACAGATTGTTTTCATAAAAGTCTGGACCATCAGTGAAAGGGAACCACTTTGTGTGTCTGTGTTGTTCTTGATGTTTAACAGTCTCTCTGGTAAGAGATAGTATCACATTGTTATTTTAATTTACAACTTTCTAATAATTAATTATCAGAAGCTCTTTTTATGTGTCTTTTGGCCATCCATATCTTCTTTTATCCTTTCCCATGGATCAAGTATAATACTGAACTCCTTCATAGTTATTATAGTGGGTTATATTGGAGATGAATTATAAAGATCTCTATCTACTTTACTGGTCATTTTTATGCTTGTTCTGTAAATATCTGTTTATTAGATGAAACACATAATTTTCACTTGTAATGCATTACACTTTTTTTATATAGGATTTCCATTGTACCAAGTGTTCCTGTTTAGTTTATTTGAAAATTGTTGGCTCACCTGTGAAATCTAAGAGTTTAAAGATCTATTGTATTTATTTAGGTACTCAAAGATATTTTTATTTATATCCTTTTTCACATCCAACATATATTCAATAAGAACATTAAAATATTTAAAACATTTTTTACATATCCTCGTCAAAGAGAAATAAGGACAAGATGAGCTTCAATTCAAATGTAGTTTTTTTTTTGGCTCTTCCAAAGTCAGAGACAGTCAATATAAATAAAATATTTTATGCAGGATCCATGTGTGCGGTTGTTAATAGTTATTTTATAGTGACTTACTAACATTATTCCAAGTGACTTTTGTGAGGTGGAGAGATGGCAACCTCAAGAATGGAGTCTGCAGCTGCTTCCCTCTCTACCTACCTGGGTCACCAGGAAAATGCCAGAACAAATATAGAACCAAGGAGAATCTGTACTGAGCTCCTGCAGAGTACTTCCTTCACATATAAGCAGCACTACAAGGCAGCCAGCAAGCTGTACCTAAAATAAGCTTTTTTCTATATAATGTGGGAAATGATCCATGACTCACAGTTCCTTAAGGAGCCATGGACTCAGGCTGGAGCGAGGAATTACTCTGCAGAAAATAAAATTTAGTCCTTGGCCTTACCTAGGCTCTTTGAGGTCCATTTCATTGCCCACACAGAGAAGAATTTCAGGAGAGGAAAATAGGCTTTATATAGAATTAAAAGTAATTAAGAGAGGTAGCAAGGCATTCAAGAGAGAATATGGGTTTCTGCAGAGGTGGAGAGAGACTTCAATGGATTTTAGGACTGGATGATGTGGGAATTCTTCAGACTTGTTCACTGGAGTCTCTGTGAATATAGAGTGATCAAATCATCACCATAAAGAAAAACGTTGAATATTTACTTTTCAGAAAGTCCCCACTCGAAATTTAAAATTATTCTCCTTCATATTCTTATCAGTCTAAAATTTCTATGGAAATTTATCCTTTCCTGTGGAGGTCAAGGTTTATAAGCCAACTCTGGTGCCTGCTAGTTTTATTAGGTCTCACTTATTGGGACAACAAAAGTAGGTCTCACTATAAAGCTTTTAGACATTTTAATGACAGTAAATTTAACTTAATGAGTAAATTTATTTAATTTAATGAATAAATTTAGTGACATCCTAACTTCCTTCGAATCCTGTATTGGTTTTTTACAATCAAGGAATTCATTACCAGAGGGATGCCCCAACCCACCTCCCTGCCCTTTAATATGTAAAAGTGGGGACATAATGAAAGCTTATGCTTTTTCAATTAAATAATTTTTTATACAGAAGTAACATTATGTCAAGAACCAATAAACACTCAACATTTTATATAGGATCTTTTGAGCTCTCTTCTGAACACATTTAATTAATAATAAAACCTTTGTTTTATAATTGCTGAATGATCATCAGTTTCAATTATGTATTCTATTGCTTTTTTATATACCACATGTGAATTAAAACTCTGATATTTGGCTTATTTGTTGTTGTTGTTGTTATTTGTTTATTTCATCTAGCATGGCATCATCCAATTCTATCCACATTGTAAACTTCTGAGAATGGTGTGAATTCAGTCCAATTTTTACATGGCATACAAGTTAGATTTTCTGACACCATTTATTAAGGGGAGATTCCCTTTTTCATTTCATGTATTTTTTGTAAACAAATGATCATATATTTGAGGGTTTGTTTTCATCTATTGAACTATACCATTGGCCTGTTAACTTTTATTTTAATACTATTATGTTTCATTATTATAGATTAGAATATAATTAAAAACAATAATGTACCCTTCACCATTCTATACTATTTTTGACAATTGCTTTGGTTATTGGAACCATGCTAGAGTTGCATAAAATTTTAACTAGTAACACTATTAATGGTTAAAACTCTCACTAAAAGAATGGAGAGAAATTTCCTTACTTTAGTTAAAACTTTACCACAAACCCATAGCTAACATATTGAATAGTAGTGAAAAACTGAACTCTTTCCAAACTAAGATAAGACATTAGGCAATTATCTCAGTCTTGCTACTATTAGGCAGTATAAAATTGGAAGTACTTGTTGTGACGGGAATCATCTAACACGACCAATAAAAACAAAGATGGGATGTTTCCTGGCTTAAAACAGGTTAGTCTTATAATACAAAGATTTTTGCAAGCATGCACCCAGTAAAAATCACAGTTGAGGAGGGAGATTTGGGACATTGGTGATGGGAATGTTGCACTGGTGATGGGTGGTGTTCTTTACATGACTGAAACCCAAACACAATCATGTATGTAATCAAGGTGTTTAAATAAAAAAAAAAGGCCCTTCCAAAAGTTAAGTACATTATAAATCCATGATACTATTTATATTGTTAAATAAGAAGATATATGTATATCCTTGGCCTAAGCAAATAAACCTTTGCAGAAACTTAAAAAAAAATATCACAGTTCAACACTGTCATAAATTTACTTTGTTTCAAGATTGCCAATGACTGACTATGTGAAATACTCCAGCCTCTGTGTGTTATTTGTTTGTTTGGATAGTTGGCTTGGTTTTTTGAGTCATACCCGGTGACACTCATATCACTCCTGGCTTGGGGGACCATATGGGATGCCGGGGATCGAACCCAGGTTCATCCTGAGTCAGCCGCAAGCAAGATAAAGCCCTACTGCTGTGCTATCGCTCTTGCCCCATGTATGTGAAACTTTTATGCTTAACATGTAATTATTTTACATAAAAATATTTAGTTTTAAATTATATTTTATAATAAAAATGTATTTAAGTACGATATGTAATTTTTAAATGATAAATGAATGGTTTAAATGGGGATTATCCAAAACACTTTTGACTCTTGAATATAGTGATAATGAAATAGAGGATAGAGGGAGAAAGAAATATGTGAAATAATTAAAGACAGAAGTGTGGGGAAGTCATGTATTTTGTTAGTGATAAGGAAGAAAAAATATATAAACAAATATACAAAGTATACAAACATTTGTATGGAGCGGTTTGTATATCAAACAGAGGTCTGTCCTGGGTCAGCCCTACAACTGTGCTATCGCTCTGGCCACAAGGTCATATACATTTTTTTGCTCATATACATTTATAAAATATAAATATACCAAGCTCATGTTTTCATTATTTATTTCAACACAAGTATTTACATACTGGTCTTTAGTCCAGTTTATCTATTATGAGATGAGAGAAGGATGTTGAAGTCTTCTACTTTTCTGTTGCTATCAATGTCTTCCTTCAAGTCTCTTAGTTTACTTTAGTATTTTTCTGGTTTTTCATTAGATGCACAAATGTTTAGGAGTGTGTTCGTCATTGTGTATATGCACTTTGATCATTAAGAAATTACCTTTTAGGGCCCGGAGAGATAGCACAGCGGCGTTTGCCTTGCAAACAGCCGATCCAGGACCAAAGGTGGTTGGTTCGAATCCCGGTGTCCCATATGGTCCCCAGTGCCTGCCAGGAGCTTTTCTGAGCAGACAGCCAGGAATAACCCCTGAGCACTGCCGGGTGTGGCCCAAAAACCAAAAAAAAAAAAAAAAAAAAAAAAGAAATTACCTTTTGTGTCTCTTAAAGTCTAAAATGTATGTCTTCTAATATTAAGATGGACACACAGGATTTTATGATTCTGTTTGTTTAGATCAATGTGTCCTAAGCTTTGATTTTGATTCTGTGTTTGCTCTGACAGTTCAAGTGGGGTTAATTCTGGGCAGCAGAATATTGTTTTTCATTTTTTAATCCATCCTACCACTTTGTGTCTCTTATTTGGCATTTATAGTTCATTGATTTTGACAGATTCTTGTCATGTTTCTCTAGAAGTTTCCCGTGTTTGTGTATTCATTCATCTTGTCTTAGAATCGCTTCTTTTAATTTTTTTCTTGTAAAGGTTGTTTTGAGCCTATGAAGTTCCTTAGCTGTGTTTGATCTGAATGCTCGTTCTTTAAAGTATTCTTGGTGAGGCTTCAGCTTATTGATTTCTTTTCATTATATTCCTGCACTACTTTCAGCAACTCAACTGTAAATCTCACGGATGTTCTCTTTTACATAATCTCCTTTTTTTGATCTTGTCTCTTTAAGTATTCTATATCTTTCTATGCTTTTTATCATTGTTATTGGATAGCCCTTTTATTAGAACTATTTTTATTTGGGTCTCTTTAAACTAGTACTCTTCAGATGTCCAGGATATGGGTCCATGTGTTATTCATCTCTGGAAACTCTTCAGCAATGATGTCTTTGACCATTGCTTCATCGTTAAGATTTTCTTCCTGATTCTGTGAGACCACAATTATTCTTAAGTTGTTTTATTTGAATCGATCCTAAAGTTCTCTTCTCATTGCTGTATTTATTTTGAGGTCTAATTTCTGTCTTCTTTAGTTGTCTGTAGGTTTCTAAACTTTATATTTGAATCACACACTTGTTATTCAAAAGCTATTACTCTGCTGGTAAGGTCTCCCAATAAACTTTTCATTTGCCTACCAACATTATCAAACATTTCTATCTGTATTTTCCTTATTTCTGCACTCATATTAATAGCAGTTTAATATTTTTAGATTGTTTAACATCCAAAACATTTCTACTCTTAAGTTCATTTTAGAAAGATTATATAGGGTGATACTATTGATTCAGAGTCTTCAAGTTTGCTATAATTTATTTAAATTTTGTTTTGATTTACCATAGTTTCTTTTGTCATCTCAAGATGGGACTTCATCAATGTTGGAGTCTCCCTTACTGCTAGGAAGGTTTTTACCAACCTTTATTATTGTGAAATATTATTTTGTGTCTGTGTAATTGGGTGCAGCTCAGATTGATGCCCTTTTGCGTGGCCTCTGATATGTGTAGGTGGGCTGTGAGATTTTTTTTCAGACACATAATGTAGTTCTGCCTTTGGTCTATATACTTTTTCCTTCTGGCCTATTATTCATGAATCTGTGCCCCTTAGTGTGGCCTCTAATCTGTGTCAAAATATGAACTTTAACCTTGAACAATGAATGTGATTTCAGCTTAGCCTCCACAATATTTACATGTGTCTGGGGAATAACAATCTTTCAATCGTGTTTAGTTTTGATATGCAATATACTATACCTATAAGTAATTGCTATAATATTTGCTTCTCATACTGTTTGTACTAACATATGCTTTCCTGTAGAAATTCAATATTCTTTTACAATTAACATAAAAATCCTTAAGGAATTGAGATAAAGAACATAAAATTTATTGATGAGTTCTCAGATATTATCCTTGTGATCAATAATGAAATTAACATAGAAATAAGATCAGTAACTTAAGAGGTAGCGAGGAGCATTTGAGGTACTGAGTTCAATTCCCTGTGTTCCAATATTTATTGACTATCTTAGATCTTTCACCTGAAAACTTTAGAGAAGAGATATTATCTAGTTATTATTCATATTATTTTTAATAACCATCGATCTTTTAGATATTTTATGTATGAACATTTAGATCTATATTTTTTTACATTCTTTTTTTAATATAATTTTTATTTTGATCATAGTGTCTTACATATTGTTGACAATAACATTTTAGGTACATATTTACATAGAATCAGGGGGGATTCCCATCCCCAAATTGTCCTCCCTACCCCTCCGTTTTTGTCCTACCTCCCATTTCCTCTTCCCTCACCCCCAGGGCGGCTAGAATATGTGGTGCCCTCTGTATCCAACCCACTACTTAGTAGTCTTGCACCTGTTTGGTCTTGATGCCTCCCTTATCTCCCCCTCTAACTGTAGGCAGGACTAGCTAGTTCAAGTTGCGTGGTTTTGCCTGAAAAGGAGAAGATAAATAAACTGGGGTAAGAGTCTAATACTCCCAAAATGGGTGGAATCCTTCTAGAGGCTCTCATCATCGATTTGGGAGATGGAGAGAAAGAAGGTGAAACACTCCACCAGTACCAAAAAAAGTGTCAATTATCTAGTGAGGACTCCAGCTATATCGATAAGCACCACAAAAAAACAGACGAAAAACAAAGCAAAACAAACAAACAAAAAAAACCAACAAAAACAAACAAACCAAAAACACGCCATGGTCTTGAAATAAGAAACAAGGCATAGCACATAATGAAGGAAAAGAAAAGAATAGAAAAAAAATAAGTATAATTGGGGACAACGATTTCAATAATCACACCCAAACAGAGAAATCGACCAAAATAGATAGGTAAATAAAAATAATAATAACAATAATAAATGAAGGTAAAAGATATATATATATATATATAAAATACCAAGGTTTTGTGCTTTTTGTATTTTTGTTTTTTCCCCTCCTGCCCTGGCACAGTAAATATTGGGGTCATTCAAAAAGGAATTCACTTGGCCTAAGAAATATGGGGTTTCTCCGTCCTTGGAGTATACTGTCATGGGATCAGCTCTAGACTTTGCTCAGGATCATTTATTCTCCCGGTGGTGTTTTTTGGTGTGTGGAAGACTTCTGTTCTGTCCAGAGTGATACACTCAGAGCTCTGTGTTTAGAGGTCTCAGTATCTGCACAGATCCTGAGGTAGGACTTATGGTGAAGTCAGTCTTTGTGGTTCTAGAGGTTCTGTTACCTCAGTGTCGTTTTAGTCCATCTTCTGTGGTTGGTGACCTTGGTCTTTGCACTGAACCTAGGATGGCACCTAGGTTAGCGTCTTTCTTTGTGCTTCCAGAAGGCCCATTATGTTGCAGTTGTCTCTGTCAGACCTTTGGGACTGGGGATCATGCTTATTGTGCAAGTCATAGTTCAAACCCTAAACTAGGGCTTTTTTATTGGTCCCAAGATGTATACTGTCTGGTCGTGGTTCTATAGCCAGTCATCTGTAAGTCACGATCTTGGCTTTTGGACCTACCAAAGGGTGCCGAGTCTTCTGGTTTTGTCTTGTCCTTAGCTGGTAAGGTAGGCTAATCTGCTCTAAGGTCAAGTTGTTCACATTTTCCTCTTTGTCAGGATATCATGTTAGAGCTGGCCCTTGTTGTTGACCCTGCAGTATTAAGGCTGTCCCGGATGGAGTTTGTTTCCTGCAGCTGTTGTGAAGAGCGTGCCGATTCTATGTCTGGGATCCAGGGTTCAAGGCTGGATGAATGGTATCTAATCTAGATCTATATTTTTTGATATTTACTGACTATGTGCCAGTATTACTCAGGACCAGATGGAACTTCCTAAGATAAATAACTGGATTTAATTAAAGACCGCATCTTTTAAAACATGACACTAAGAAGTCTACTGATTCCTAAAATTGATTTCCTGATAAGCATTGATCATATAGCAGAAATGGTGATAATTATAAAAGCAACCAATATAGGTTGAAAATATGTTGGTAGCAATGCATTATTTGCAACTTGAACAACAAATATAATTTGTAATTTATTTTTAAATAAAATTTAACATTAATATCTGAAATAGACACATATGGTCTCAAACTGTCTTTTATTTAGAAGTTTTATTAACATGGTTTTAATAGTACTAATGTTTATGATTTTTCTGTACATAGTTGCTGCACCGTCATTGAATGGACAAAGACTTATTGATCTCGCTCCTTCTCTCTCTGCTTAGTTCTCAGTTTTATTACCAAAGGTCAAAGGTTTCCGATCATTCAATAATGTCTATTGCCTTCTGTCCTTTCCCTTCCTATCACCTAGGTGAGAGTTTTCAGTGTCTGTACTCCTCATCTGATATTTCCTTAGTATGAGGCCACCATTTCTATTCACATTGCAAAGAATTAACAGAACATCATATATACCTTAACAGAATAGTATTTCATGGTTTTCTATAGCACAAATGATTTATTCACACATAAGGTCTGGGTTGTTTTCATATGTGGAGTATTTCATGCTATTGTATGATATGTTTCATAAATTTTTTACAATTAGATAGGTATACATATAGTCATGAAATTAAAACTTTTGACATTTAAAAGTAGATGTCACAAAAGGTAATCATTGAGTTACATCAACACTGCTCATACTTTTTTGAGAAATCTCTACTTTATCCAGATACAGAACCAGACGTCCAGAAACAGTTCCCAGTAAAACCTCATTTTCATTTCACCCCTGACAAAGCTGTTGGATTTCAATAGTTTTATGTGTGTCATTCTCACTGTAGTGGAATTATAATTAATGTTCCCTTCAATTTGCAACTTCCTGATAACACATGACTAAAAATATTTTCATGTGCCCATCATTCATCTACATTTCTTCATAAGGAAATAACTGTTTATTATGACCTCTAAACTTTTTTTGAGGGAGTTATTGGTTTTGTATTGATTTTAAACTTTGAAGTGCTTTATGTAACTTGATATTATTTCAGCATCAAAATAAACTTTATAAAATTGTCTCTCATTTTGGTATTCTATAGTTTTATTTTAGTTTGAGTCTTTTTTATACAAAATTAATTTTATCTGATATAGTCTACTTGTTTATTATTCTTATCTTTGACAGTAGAGTAAAATCGCTGAAGATATCTCTAAGTTTCTAAGATTCTGGAGAGGAGAGCTCTGCCTTATAGTTCTTTGGTTTATTTGATTAACTGCTCAATGAACTTGGATGTTTTAACAGTCTTTAAATTAATTTTTTGTTTTTGTTTTTTGGGCCACACCCGTTTGATCCTCAGGGGTTACTCCTGGCTAAGCGCTCAAAAATTGCCCCTGGCTTGGGGGGACCATATGGGATGCCAGGGGAATCGAACTGCGGTCCCTCCTTGGCTAGCGCTTGCAAGGCAGACACCTTACCTCTAGCTCCACCTCGCCGGCCCCTGAATTAATTTTTGAGTATGGTGTGATCTAGTTAATTTTTTATCCTCATCCTTTTTCTCCTTCCTTCTCTGCTTCTTTTCCTCCACCTCTTCCTCCTTTTTCTCCTCTTCCTTCTCATGCTTCTTTCTTTTCCCTCCCATTCCTCCTCCTCCTCCTCCTCCTCCTCCTCCTTCTTCTTCTTCTTCTTCTTCTTCTTCTTCTTCTTCTTCTTCTTCTTCTTCTTCTTCTTCTTCTTCTTCTTCTTCTTCTTCTTCTCCTTCTCCTTCTTTTCCTACTCCTTCTCCTTCTTCTCCTACTCCTCCTTCTTCTCCTACTCCTCCTTCTCCTCCTTCTGCTCCTCCTCCTCCTTCTTCTTCTTACTCCTCCTCTTCTTCCTCTTCATCTCCAACATCATCATCATTATAACCATCATCATCATCATAATCATCCTCTTATTCTTCTTCTCATTATCCATCAACTGCCCTCTGGTTTTTACATGGCTTTTTAGCTTTACCAACAGTATATGTTGAAGATGCTTTCCTTGTTCAAATTTTAATAACTATATATATATATGAGAATTTATCTCTGAGTTTTTAATTATATTACATTGGTTTGAGAGTCTAGCTTTTGTCCAGAAATACATAGATTTAATCACTGTATTATTATAGTAGAATGTATTATCAAGAAATGTAGGGGTCAGAATGGTGGCGCAGGCGGTAGGGCATTTGCCTTGCACACATTAACTTAGGACTAACCAAGGTTCGATCCCCTGGCATCCCATTTGGTCCCAAGCAAGGAGTGATTTCTGAGCACATAGCCAGGAGTAACCCCTGAGTGTCACTGGGTATAGCCCCCAAAACAAAAAATAAATAAATAATGGCTCCCCCTTTCTTTCTTTTTACAGAACATCCCTTTCTAATTACATATTTATGATGGATATATTTTAGAAGAGTTTGTCTAAGTTCATGAGTAATGTATAATGGTATATTTAATGAATATTGCTGAATATATATAATACTTTGAGCATGATGTCATTTTGACTATATTATTTTTCTAGTAATGAACTTTTTGCATTTTGTAGGTCCTCTTATATTTCAATAATTATCTGAAGTATATTAATGTAGATATAGTTTACATCCTTTCTCAATTTTAAGTCTAGTTATTTGATGTTTTTGAAAACTATTTAAAATTTTAAATTGATTCCTTCTATAGCTTGCTATTTTCATATAAAATACAATCAAATTTATCTTAGAAGATGCTAGATTCTGAGAATTACAATTCTGGGAATTGTTTATATATCTTAAGCGAAGTGGCATAAAATTATTCCCAGGAATCTTTTATGTTCTATTATATTTCTAAGGCTTTATGTTTCTATTCATAACTGATCTATATAGGTTTCTCTTCTTTTTTGATTCATTATCTTTTAATTGAATCACTAGTAGACACATAGTTATAAAGTTGTTTTTGATTGGGATAAAGAGAAAAAAAATTGTTCTTGATTGGCAGTAATACAATGTTCAATACCCATCCTTTCACCTGTGTGCACTTCCAACCACCGGTATCCTATAATCCTCCCCCTAAACTACCAACCAGCCCTTAGTACCTCTAGGGCTAATGTTTGTTTTTCTTCCTTTTGTTTTGTTTTGTTTTTGTTTTTGGGCCACACCCGGTGACGCTCAGGGGTTACTCCTGGCTATGCGCTCAGAAGTCGCTCCTGGCTTGGGGGACCATATGGGATGCCGGGGGATCGAACCGCGGTCCTTCCAAGGCTAGCGCAGGTAAGGCAGGCACCTTACCTCCAGCGCCACCGCCCGGTCCCTTTTTCTTCCTTTTTCATTTTAATCACTATGGTTTGCATTATTGTTACTAAAATATCATGCATATCATTTTAGTGCCAAAGGTTCCCAATTCTTGCCCACTGTGATCATTTTCAACTTGGATATAGCCCACTGTCTTGTCTGTCTTGTTAATATTGTTTGAAAAATTGTGTACCTGATTTTATTTACTCATTTTATTATTTTCTTGTTTCCTATATACTTTGTTTCTGTTTTTATTTTTATTTCCTTTTTCTACTTCTTTGGTTTTATATTATTGTTCTTTTTCTTGTTTCTTAAGATATAAGATATTTTCCTTTCATTTTACTTATTAACTAATACATTTCTATATTGCTATAAACTCCCTGAGTTGACTGTTTTGCTGCTTCTGTGTCACATAAGCTATGATCATTTGTGTCTTCACTCTGATAAAAATAAATATAAATTAGTTTATTTAAAGACCATGAATCACATACTTGACATGGTTGATCCTAGCATATTTATTTTAAAGCAAGTAGGAATAAAATTACTTAAAAAATAAAAGATAAAAAATAAAGGAAAAAAACAAGATCATAGCAAGTATAAATTTGTAAAAATTATTGTAACTTGCAATGAAGTCATTAAGTCATTGTCAGAAGGTTTAGTAAACTCTTGTTGTTAGTTAATCCAAATTACTATTATCTTATTTTTCTCCTTTTTCAATTCAAGCTACGTTACTATTATACCATAATGCCCTCACTGTCGGTTTCCTTTCACTCTTACTTATTTCAAGATATCTCTCATTTCTTTGATCTGATTGCTATTTCACTGTATGCACTTTAGTTTATAAGTATGGGGACTTTTTCAATTTTCTTCTTCTGATTAATTTCCATCTTCATTATGGTTTGCAATGGTACTTGAAATCAATTTTATTTGTAAATTTATGGACATACAAGCTGTGCTTTAGCTGTGATCTAACCTGGAGAAGAACCCAGATGAACCGAGAAAGAATATACTGTTTGATATAGTGGATTAGAGTTACTTGTACAAGTCTATAAAATCCAGTTGATAAAAATTCTTCTTTTAAAGCTTACATTTTAAATTGATGTTAATATGCTGGATCTTTTCTGTAATAAGAAGGGGATATTCATTATGTTGTTATAAGATCATCTTAAAAATCCTTTTAAAGAACACATTAACCATATAGGTAAAATTAATTTTCTTAAATTGACTGAAGTGTAATTAGACTTTCTGATAATATAAAAGTATTATTATCTCTGACACAGAATAACCACACAAAAGCAAGTGATTTTTATCTTGGTGATACTGCTGTTTAGTGCCTGAAGTTTACCTTTTCCTATACAACACTTCCAAGTGTTTATGAGCACAAACAAGATTTTCACATATTATTTGTTCTCAGAAACACCTGGTTATCACAAAAACTAAAATGTGTGGCTAAAAGTTCAAAAAAAAAAATTCCAGCCAGTTATACTGTAACTTAAAACATTAAAAAATAAGGAGAGGGTGGGATGAATTCTTTTAATGACAGTTATCTAAGGCTCAAGCAGGCTAAAAAATAAATATTTCAACCACTTTTATGTATGTTTGATTATATAAAGAAATTTATATATATATAAATATAAATATACATCACAGTATTTCTTGTTAAAATGTATGTAATAAAGTCAGGACAAACAAGAAACTACATATGTAATATATTAAATATTTATATTTATTTAAAATATTTAACTTTATATTTATTTAAATATATATGTATTAAAATATGTCTACTTTTTATAACATTTAAATATATTTAATATTTCCTCAAAAATTAAGAAACTGTACATATTTAATATGAAATACATGTTGATTTTGGAAATGCATACATGTCAAGGATCCTGACTAAAACTTCTGTATCACTATATTGACAATGATAATTCTGTAGTAAATGCAAATACTTTTACTAAATTCTTAGTAAATGTTAAAAATTTTATACACCATTATTATTATTTGGGGGAACTCAAGCAATTTAAGAAGTCGTGGGACTCACTACTGGTCATTATTATATATACACAGGCCAGATAAATAAATAATAAAAGCCAGATAGCAAAATAATAATATAAGAGCTAAATATGTGATGGTGCTTATACTCAGATACTCTTGTAATGTCCAGAAAGGAACATTGTGCTTTAGATTATGATCTTGACCACTAAACTAGTTTTTCTCATTATAGAATGTAGTATTTTTAATTAATTGTAACTATACAGTATTTTTCTTTGGCTTACTCATTTCATAACTGAATTAGAACTCTTCAAAAATATGATTCCCCTCTTGCCCAATACCTGAAAAGCACCATTTCACTATCTTTTCTGTGAGTTGACTATTTTACATTCACATGTAATCGACTTAGGCAGACTTACTTTACTCTTCAGCTGTCCTTGTTGTTACAAATATCAGGATTTTGTTCCTTTAAAAGTCTGAAAAATATTTAATGTGTATATATATATATATATATACTATTCTTTATCCATTCATTTATACCAGTGCAACTAAGTTATTTTCATTTTTTTAATTTGTGTGAATAACAATATAGTAAAAACATGAGTTGCAAGTATTTCTTCCAGATACTGATTTCAATTATTTAAATATACAGTCAGCATTAAGAAAGCTATGTAAATTAGTAATTATTTTAAAAAATATATTGACAAATACTCAAACTGTTTTATTTAGGGGTTACACCAATTTATATCATTGGCATATTCTACATTTTAGTGTAGAAATAGGCAGGAGATGTAGAAATAGATAGCTAGAGTGGTAGGAACAAGGGTCAGTGTATAGAAAATAAAATTATGTATGTGCTTTTTTTATTTAACATTTTTGAAATTTCGATAAATTTGTGTGAGAAGAATAGCTGGGAACAAGCAAAATTAATATCTTCCTTTGTGAATTAATGTTTATGGGGACCAAGTTTCAAAATAAAAAAATCATTTAAGGGCTGGAGAGATGGCATGAAGGTGGGGCATTTGCCTTGCATGCAGAACGGTGGTTCAAATCTCGGCATCCCATATAGTCTCCTGACCCTACCAAGAGTGATTTCTGAGCGTAAAGCCAGGAGTAACCCCTGAGTGCTGCCGGGTGTGACTCCCCGCCCACAGATCATCTAAGAGCCATAACCAAAGAGAAAAATATAAATATTTTTATATATCTGAAATAATTTTATATTCTGAAGATAAATACTTGTTACTTTCATCTACTCTAGATTTATTTAGAAAAGTAGAAAATAATACAAATTATAAAATGATGAATTGTCTTAATTACTTCATAGATGAATAATGAAATAGGGTTAAGGAAAATAGGAAAAAAGCCCAAAGTTATCATGATTTAAATTTATTTAAATATTAAATTAGCAACTAATTATTGTTATAGTTGTGAGATATTCA
The DNA here is from genome assembly GCF_024139225.1 of Suncus etruscus. Classification (NCBI taxonomy): domain Eukaryota; kingdom Metazoa; phylum Chordata; class Mammalia; order Eulipotyphla; family Soricidae; genus Suncus; species Suncus etruscus. The sequence goes on from NC_064854.1 coordinate 3,559,734, forward strand.
TATTCCCTGTTTTAATTGTATGAATAATTAATGGTGTGCTTGACATTTTCTATCTTAATAGAGTAATATTTAGGATTCATTTTTATTCTTACATAGAAAGAAAAGATACCTTGTCTGCTCATTTCTGACACTTCTAATACTTCTTTGAATTATTTAAAATATTTTATTAAACATATTAAATTGCATAAAAGTTGCTTCTAAAGCAAGATATTATTTTATACATCTGTCTCTTATGATAAATGAATGAGCCTGGCATTTACATGTCACAAAAATTTGCACAATTCTAAAACTCAGACTTTTTAACACCAGAAAAGTCAGGACGTGAGAAAAAGTGTTTACCATGACAAATAGGTATGTCAAATCATTCCATAACCTTAATGGTTACTGGTTACAGAGAAATATATTTATGTCCTCTTTCGATTAGTCTTGACATTTGAGAAGTGGCAAAATATATCTTCCGCACGAAAACTGATGGTAAAGATTTTCCATCATAAAACAAATGTGAAGTTGACACTGTTATTTGTTCAGAGATAATCACAGCCATCTATTTACCAGATCCAGCTAATATGATGAAAACATAATATTGTGATGCACACAAAGTCGATGACAATTTGCTGCACTGGAGTTTCCTACTGTAGCACAAAAAAGAATTGAGAAACAGTGTCAATTTAAGGAGAAATTTAAGGAGAAAACTGTAGCTACATTCGATAAATGCAAAATTGACATAATCACTTCCCATGAAGAGTGGTGGAAAACCAAAGTGACGAGCTAGCTGGTCCTTAGGTATGGGTTTCTGCTGCTGCAGCTAACTATTTACCTTATGATTTTGTGTACCTGTTTTTAAGTTTTGGGGTGTGGAAAAACAGTTGCCCTTTAAATTTCTTATATTATGGAGACAGTCCTCACTTTTTCTATAGGATTGTCAACTACATAAAACTGAAACAATAGGTAAGTAGAAGAAAGCGAAGGTAAGAGGAAAGGAAGATCCATAGAACAGACTGGTGAGTTTGTTTTTTAAAAGAATTAAATGTATCTGTACTTCTACTAGATTTTACAAACCACACTGGGTCAGTTTCTGTAAAAAATTTATTTTTAAGAGTAGCAGTGACTGAGATTGGAAACATGGTCCATTGGACATGACCCTTGGTTTACATGCCTCTGATGTAGGTTGAAACCTTGACATCCATACCACCCCATAGCAAACACTAGGGTGATCCCAGAATTCAGAGCCAGGAATAAGAACTGAGCACTTCTTGGTGTGGGCCCCTCCCAAAATAATTACTTTTTAAAATAAATCTTATCCCATACTTATAATATAGATAAATCATAGCCTGTGCATACATTAAAAGGTTAATTAAATGGACGTAAATACCATCATGAAAATATTTTACTAATTTTGCTTTATTTGCCTAAACTGAATAGGATATGAACCATTTATAATTTTGAACTACTAGAAATACAGAAATTCTCTTTGCAAGTAGGTTTAGGGCTCCTATAACTTTACAGCAGTGAGAAAGGTATCATTTTATAAAATAATTTAAATAGTATGGGTGAATCTTAATTTTGGTTTCTTTTGAAGAAACGACCATTTTTAGGAGGCATTTTCCTCTTTATAGGGGGAGTTGGTGGGTACACCCAGTAATGCTTGGGGTTACTCCTGGTTCTATGTTCAGAGATTATTTGTGGTGGACTTGAAGTAGTATAGGAGTGACAGAATTGACTCCAGGTTGAATATTTGCAAGACAAATCTCTCTACACACTGTACTCTCTCTCTCTCTAGCCCTGGAAATATTTTTGCTTTCCTTCTCTCAATTTATTAATCTCCTATTTCATTTCAGGTAAAGTCATGTATGATCTGTATTGCTTTCACCTGCTCAAAGATGTTACAGGAACTAACATTAGGCATGTGAAAAGTCCTAGCATATGTAGGGAGATAAATGGGTAGAGAGAGTAGAGGGCGTCTCCTGTAGTCTTACATACAATATTTCATGAACAACATTGGTTTTGTCTATTTCTTGAACTGTAAACAATTTGGCACAGAGAAGTATTGCTTATGACTATTGAAATTAAGAAATATGGACACATAAATACTGTGCCATATGCACAGTTAGTATTGATTCTCAATCCCTTTCTACTTTATAGCTAGTCTGTGAAATTTATTTGAACATGACAGTATTTTACCTACTGCTCATTTACTATCAACATTAACATCCATCCCTTCACCAGTGTACACTTCCCCCTGTCAAAGATTTCTATTTCAATTTCACCCACCTCCTGGCCAACCTCTGCATTCTCTCTATGGCAGACTCTCTCTCTCTCTCTCTCTCTCTCTCTCTCTCTCTCTCTCTCTCTCTCTCTCTCTCTCTCTCTCTCTCTCTCTCACCTTTTATTTTCAGGAACTGAGTTTTTGCAATTCTATTCCTCTTCTTTTTTATTTCAGAAAATAACCTGAAACATTATCTTTTGCCACAATATTTGAAGTAAAAATTTAAAAGTAAAAGTAAGCAAATTTATTCCACGACTTTACAAAATGTTCTTTGTATTCAACAATGGGGAAAATGTTCTCTTTACAGATGCTGAGATGATTTGCGGTTTCAGGAAAAATTTAAGTCAAATGGAGAAAATCATATAAAAATACTTTCATGAATGATATTAAGTATTTCCATTGTTTTCCATTCTTTCCCAATCCAATGTAATTCAATCAACTCAACAAAAATTTTAAACAATTACTTCATTTTTAATCTTTTATTAACATTTTTATTTTTAATTTTCCTTAAATTTAAGTTTCTTCAGCAGAAGCCCTCTTCACTTTATTTTATATGTGGCAGAATTATTGAATTAAATTTTTACATTTTGTCAAGATTTCCTTGCAATTAATTTATTACATATTTAATTTAGAAAATAGTGCCTTTTGTACTCAGCTGTTTTATTTTATTTTTGTCAGGTTTTGTGCCTTGTTAAATTTCAGATAAATTGTACTGTTTTCTTCTTGGCAAGCTTTCTATTTAACATTGATACTTTCTAAAGAAGAAAATATATAAACTTTACTGATATAGTTTTACTACCATTTTTCATCAGAGTTCATTGAAAATGCAACAGAATTTTAGGAACATCGTTAAATGTAGTTCAATACAACTAAACAGTTTGAATAACTGAAGAAATTCTTTAAAACTCATATAAGATAGGGACCTGAGTAGTTCTGATAGGGGACTTGTCTTGTTTGCAGCCAACCGGGGCTCAACCCTCATCATCTTATATGGTCCCTCAAGCCTACTCAGAGTGATTCCTGAGAACAGATCCAAAGTAAGCCCTGAATACTATTAGGTGTGGCAGCCACCCAAAGAATCCATAATTTGTATTTAATTCATTCACAGTAAAACTGTATATTTGCTTTGGCAATATACATAAACATAAAAGGCATTTATATTATTTATATAATACATGGCTTAATACCTATATCTATATGAATTCAGTGGGTATGTGGTTTGAATAAAGTAAATGTATGTGTATAATAGTCATTAAATTGATCAATTTTATTTGTTTGTTTTTGGGCCACACCCGGCGTTGCTCAGGGGTTACTCCTGGCTGTCTGCTCAGAAATAGCTCCTGGCAGACACGGGGAACCATATGGGACACTGGGATTCGAACCAACCAGCTTAGTTCCTGGATCCGCTGCTTGCAAGGCAAACGCCACTGTGCTATCTCTCCGGGCCCCAATTTTATTTTTTTATTAAAAGAATAATTTATCTGTTTAAGATAGAATATGAATTGTGTTTTTCCTTGTTTTTCATTCTCTTTCATTTATTTTATATATATTTTTTTTTGTGGTTTTTGGGTCACACCCGGCAGTGCTCAGGGGTTACTCCTGGCTCCATGCTCAGAAATTGCTCCTGGCAGGCACGGGGGACCATATGGGACGCCGGGATTCGAACCGATGACCTTCTGCATGAAAGGCAAATGCCTTACCTCCATGCTATCTCTCCGGCCCTATTTTATATTTTTTGTCTGGGGTGGGAGGGCTCTATCATCTTTTTTCCTAATAATATCTTTATTTAAGCACCATGGTTATAAACATATTCATAGTTTGGTTTCAGTCATAACATGTCTCTATCCTTAATCAGTGCAACCTTCATGACGACAGTGTTCCCCATCACTCTCCTCTTCCCACCCCCTGCCAGGCAGGCATTTTATTGATCGTACTATAATTCTGATGAGAGTTGTTATTGTAGATATTTCTCTAATTGCCCTCACCACTATTTGTGGTAAACTTCATATCATGGGCCAATCCTTCCAGCCCTATCTCTATTGTCTCTGAGTATATTAAAATACTGTCATTTATTTTTCTTAAATACCATAGGTGTGTGAGACAATTCTGTGTCTATCTCTCTCCCTCTGACTTATGTCACTCAGCATCATAGTTTCCAAGTCTATCCATATATAAGAAAATTTCAAGACTTCATCTCTCCTAACAGCTGCATAGTAGTCCAGTGTGTAAATGTACCACAGTTTCTTTAGCCACTCATCTGTTGTGGGGCATTAGAGTATTCTGGCTATTGTAAATAGATTCTGGCTATTGTAAATATTGCCACAGTGAACATAGGAGTGCAGAGGGCATTTTTCTTTTGTGTTTTTGTGTCCCACCCGAGGACTGGTATTGCTGAATCACATGGCAGCTCAATTTACAGATTTTTTGGGAAACGCTCATATTGTTAACCAGAAAGACTGAACTAGACGTAGACGGTATTTGCACCAGCAGTGAATGAGAGGTCTTTTCTCTACATCTCTGACAGCACTGATTCATTTTGTCCTTTGTGACATGGATCAGTCTCTGTGTCATGAGAGATACCTCATTGCTATTTTGATTTGTTTGTCCCTTATGAATATTGATTTCGAGCACTTTTATGTGCCTTTTGGCCAACTGTATTCCTTCTTTGAGCAAATGTCTGTTTACTTCTCCTTCCTATTTTTTGATGGGGTTAGTTTTTCTTCTTTTTGTTCTTGTTAAGTTCTTTCAGTAGCTTGTATATCTTAGATATTAGCCCCTTATCTGACACGTATTGGATAAATCATTTCTTTATTCTGTGAGTGGCCTTGTGTCCTAGTCAGTGAGGTGCAGAAGGTTCTCAGTTTAATGTAGTCCCACCTATTTATCTCTGTTTCCAATGGTGTTTCCTCCTTGAAGATTTCTTTAATCTAGATGTTATGAAGTGTTTTACAATGTTTTCTTATATACTCCTTGAAATTTAGGTCTCATAGCAAGGTCCATAATCCATTTTGATTGGACTCAGTGAGTATAGGTTATATCTATTTTTAAATAGGTTGTTTATGGCTTTCCTTATTGGCTACTTGGTCATTATACCATGCCATCTTATTCTTTTTTTCTTGTATTAATCATTTGCTCTTCTTACCATATTATTCTTAGCTTCGTACGTTGTCTTACCTGATCATATATATGCTCTATATCAGTGAAAAACTTGGGGATTTATAACATGATTTATGCTAGTTTATCTTCAAATTATGCTTGAGGTAGTAAGTTTGTTTTTCACTGTTATTCTACGTTGATATAAAATTCACCTTGTGAATGTCATTCACTTTATGACATGATTATTTTTCTTTTTTTCTCCCAGACACCAGTTATGTCAATTCAATACATGAACACACTTGTAACAGAGAGCAATGTGGTTTGACAGAAAAGTTATATCATCCAGATAAATATTTTTATAAGTGAACTTTTTACTACAAGCAAAAATTAAGTTTTCACTCTCAAAGAAAGTTTGTAACAATCCCCTTTGTTTTGTGGGATCTCCCACTTTACTTAATGTCACAAAAATTAAATGTTATGATCACATGAAACAAATATACCAGGTACAACTTATTTTTCTTTAGGATAAGTACCACTAAGTTTTGTATGAAAAAGTGATTGAATTAATGTATCTCCTTGTAAACCAGCCTCATGCTATGATAATTTCACACTTAAGAGTTTCTATAGTTTCAAGAATTTTAACCTAGCCCTGTTATCTTTGACAGAATAAAAAACTAAAAGTTTTTTGCTGAATCCCTGAATTACCCTAAATTATTTAAAAATTGATTATTCTTATAAAGCAAATACTATAAGCTATATAGACTACTAAATCATAATTGTCACTGAAGTCCACAAATTTTCTTATAATGCAGACTCACGTTACAGACTTAGTAGTTATTTTTCACACAAAAGGAACATTTTTCTTAAATTTAGATACTGTAAAATCATTAAATTATTCATTAAATGGTTTCAGGCATACAATGTTTCAACACCAATCCTTTTGCTGTGTCCACTTCCCTCTACCAAAGTCTCCTATGTCCATTTTCCTCTCACCACCTTGTCTCTACAAAACATATTTTATATACATATATATTAATAATATGTATATTACATATTTTGTGCACTGTGATTTATAGCAGTGTTACTCATGCCATTATTTACATAACTCTTTACCACATTTTATTGTCAGCTTCTACTGGAAAAAGGCTCCGCATTATTATAGAATTTCCCTTCTCTCTGTCCTATTCCCGTCACCTAATATGGCTATTTTCTACTGGAAGCCAGTCCTCATGTTCTTTATTTTAATTGTCTTTGTGTGTTCATTATTCTACCATTATGTGCTTTTTAATCTTGTATGTAAAATCTCTATCTTTCTATCTCCTCCTCTCTCACAAACATACCCTCCACACACATACACATTAACTTCACTCAACTCTCCTGGCCTTTCCATACATAAGCAACTTTCATGACTTTATCTTTTCTTCTTATTAAATAATATTATATATAATGTTTCTTGGGCTTCTAGACTTTGATTATTGAGGATAGTCCTGCAAGGGTCTATATGGAATATACCCAAGGGTCTAACAGCAAAACGAAGAAAAGACATTTGCATGCCCATGTTCAAGAGAAAACTTACCACTCATCAAAATTATCTTAGGAGAAAACTCAAAAACTAAAAATCAACTGGCAATTTACTACATGGAAAGTCAGGAAGTTAAATAATTGCCTGTTATTCTTTCTCCTTATATATGGATATATTGTGTTTTATCAATAGGGTTCTTGCATAATTTATTTCTTTATTTTCCTATACCCACTCTATAAATGAAAGTTGATCATGGTGGTTCTTGGGGTATTAGGCAGAACCAGGGATACCTCAGCCCTTTGAGCTCTTTACTAGTTTCTATACATGCTTCCTTAAAATAGGCACATTTGTTGTGCTGAGTTTGGAAAGGCTGGAGAACTAAAGGCTGGAGAACTAAGAAGGGTCATTATGATACATTTTTTCAGATTTATATTTATACCAAATTAATCACTCTGCTAGTCACAAATATTATTGAAAGATTTTTTGGGGGGTTGGGCCAAACCCGGCATCACTCAGGGATTATTCCTGATTCTGCACTCAGAAATCACTCCTAGCAGTTTAGGATTGAACCCAGATTAGCTGCATGCAAGGGAAATGCCCTATCGTCTCTGGCCTCTAAATTCTCTAACCAGGCAAAACATATATTGAATTCAAAAGTGAACAACAATATCCTATTGGAAGGAGAGCCAAGAACAAAAAAAAAATTAAAAGAGATGGAATATAGAATGAAGGTTTATAATGAACTGTGGTTTCTCAGCACAAATAGATATTGTATTGCAATTCCACATGAAAATCCATCTTGCAGTAATCCATGCCTTCAGTAAGAGTAGAAGGATACAAAATAATAGTAATAATAATGTTCCCACACAGTGAAGCATTAAAGAAATCCATCCATCTCTGGATAAAGAAAGGTTATTTGTAGACACTAGACCATAAGTCATTTCTCAAGTGAGTTTGAAGTCTGAATAATCTATGGCATTTCCTTGATGTCAAGTAAACAACCAAAAGAAGACAATCATATTAACAAAAAAATTATAATAGTAGCAAATTAATACTTTCTGTTTCAACATTCAGGAGTCTCCCATAAAAAGTACATGGATTCATAGAGCTAGAGATGTGCAGCTGGTAGCGTATTTGCCTTGCACACAGCGGACCCGAGTTCAATCACCAGTATTCCATATGGTCCCCAAGCACAGAACAGGAGTAACCCTGTGGGGAGCCTAGCTGATGAAACCTGGAACATAGGACACCTCAGTAATTCCTAATCTGGCCACCCACGTGACCGAAAGGCCCATGCCTTGAGAACAAAGGAAATAGACAAAAATAAAGTAATTCAGAGCAGCCCAATATATCCAGCCAGAAAGAAAAATATAGAGTTTGCCTTTGTGTTAGCAAACATTATTAAGAACTTTGTTTGAATCTTATGCCTTTTAGTAAAACGTGCTCAGGTCTACCTCTGCCCCTCCCTACTACCTGCCCCAATTTATGCTAATGAATGCTTGTAACTGTGATTGGTGTAAAATTTGTAACACCCCTGACGTGTTTCAGCCCTTAAAAGCTGATCCCCCAACAATAAACTTCCCTTTTTGAACAGCATGTGTTGTCTTGAAGGCTTCTTTTACTAATCTCTCTAGTTCTTCTTTACAGGTCGGTTCTGCTCGAGTGAACCCACTAATAACTAGCAACTTTCATCTCCACACCCCCGCGGGTCGGGGGACTCCCACGAAAGTTGCAGAGTGGCGCCCAACGTGGGGCTCGAGTTACAGAATCTGATCGGGTGGCAGAGTGCGACGAGTCCGGAGCTAATTACGTCAGGTAAAATAAATTAAAGCAACGTAATTTAGTTAGTCTAATGCCTAGGTAAAAACCGCCACCCCATTACAGTCCCAGAGTAAAGATGGGGACCAGCCCGAGTAAAGGGGCGAAAATTATTATATACAAGAGGAACTAAGAAGTAGGAAGGTTAAAAGTTAAAGAAACTTGTTAAAATTTTTGGATCTGCTCAAAAGCATTATTGTTAACTCAAATCTTAACCCTAAGAGCTTGCAGATTGTGAAAAATGCTCGGGAAAACTTAATAATGGCCTCCAGTGCCGGCTCCCAATCTCTCCAAAGGAAACTCAAAGAAATGTGCTCTCTCTCTACCAGCGTTTACCCCTCCCTTCGAGCTGTCGCCTCAGCTCCCCGAACGCATACTCGGCAACAACCTTGCTCTCCCCCCCTGCCTTCCTGGCCAGCTGCCGTTTTAGCAATCAGCTAGCAGGGCGAACACCCCTCCCCCCGCTAGCTCTAGCTCGCTGCTGGAGCTCCCACAGCCCCTCCGGCTGAAAATGTCGAGGCAGCAGCCCCAGATCCAAAGCTCCCCAGAGCGCCCCATTCATAAAACCTTTTGGTGTTTTAAAAATTTAAATGTACACACAGGTATTAAAATCTGAGTCTTTTTATATTTCTATTAGAAAATTTATTTTAATTCTTAAGGTATTTAAAAAAAAATGTTAAAAATAATGTGGTTAACCTTTTTAAATAATATAGTTAATTTTATTGCAGTTAACACCCAGGTGTGCTTCATAATACCCTTAGTTTTAATTTTGTGCTAAAGAAATTGTTCTTTACCTTTGCATTACAACAACTATCCTTTTAAGTGTATTCAAAAGGTCAGCACATTATACAAATCTGTACATTTGTGTCAAAGTAAAAAAATCTAGTATTAATAAAAATATATATATATTTAATTTTATAAGTAATATTATAAAAGCAAATTAACTAGTATCAAATATAATTTTGGTCTTAAGTTCTAGGTGTAAAAATGCATCAAATGTCTTTAACTATATTTTATAATGTCTAAACATTTTGTTAATTTGGTATCTAATATTTTTTACAAATTATTCACTTAAAGTCTTCAAAGTAAAAACAGTTATTTTTTAAGGTCAGTTTTTTATACCTTTAATAATCATAGTTCATGCTCTTGTGTTTAATCATAAAATTTTAACACTTTATTACAGCTGTCTTACTGTTCTACTGTGAAACCAATTTATAACAAACCTGTTCATTTTCAGCAAATAATATCATACTTCACAGTGGAAACTCCTTCTTCAGTGCTCCCCTAACCATTTCACTTAACAAAATTTTTTTTAATTGCTAACATTTTACTTCATGTTTTAAATTTCAAATTAGAATTGTTTTAAAAATGTTTTGTGTTAAAGCTAAACCTTAAAATTTATTTTCAGCAAAGTTCCACTCCAGCTACATTAAAAAAATTTTTTACAAACATGCCGGCTAAATATTTAAAAGCGCTTGTCAATTTTTCTAATGCAAGTTTTAAATAAATCCTCTTGTCTGTTCATGTGTGTGTGTTATGTGTGAAAGTGGCCACAATGTTGTGTTTCGTGTTGTTTGTTTTGTCTATTTGTTATTTTTGCATTTCATAATAATACAATTTTTAAAGTCTTATCCATTTTTGAAATTTCAATTAATTTTTTTTATCTGGCTTAGTCTGGTCATCTAACTAACTGTAAAATCCTGCTAAAAAATCCTGTGCTAAGCCAGCTTTGTCCTAACAGCATGGCAAAAAGTGTGGGGGATGGTAAAATCCAAAATTTTTCAATGGCCATCCGGGATAACTTTTCCCTGAAAAATTTCTGAACTTTACAATCCCCAACTTTCCTGCTATGTGTAATTTAAGGCCTATAAAATATAAATTTGTAGAAAAAAAAAATAGCATCTAGCTTTAAAATATAACTAATAAGTTTAAAAAAAAATCATTTAAGTTCAGGTTAAAAGTTTTTGAACAATTGGCTATCATTAATTATAAAATTTTTTAAGGCTAAAGTCTGGCAAAAGTCAGAAGGCATTCCTGTGGCATTCAAAAATAATCATTTTACCTCCTGCCAAGTTGTTTTCTTATAAACCTCCTACAGCTTCCTGCAGTCCTGTCCTCATTCACTTCAAAAAAGCCTGCCACCCCACCTGCTAGCTGCAATTCCTGCGGACCTGTTTCTGACTAACTCCACCTTTAACAATGCTGAATTTGGTACTCTGCCTGGCTGTCCTTAATGCCCACTGCCGCCAACCACCCCCTTCGCACCAAGGCTTCATTAATTTGTTTGCTACACTTGACTCTCCCTTGCAAGACGTTGACAACACCTCTGGTTCCTTCCCTTCCCCTTTTATGGCGCCGAAGCTCTTCAGAACTCTGCCTGCTTCCCCACCCTTCCAGCCCATGCTGTCCTCCGAACCCCCCTCCTCTTCTCAGCTCATCCTTGTCATAATCAACGCCTCCGCCCAGACGCCTTCGGTACCTGCTATTCACCCACCTCACCGGCCTAAATTGCTGCCTTGACCTGCCTTACTTCACCAATGACACCAACCTTCTGCAATGCGGTATAAAGCTTCAAAAACGTGGCTTAACTTTAAAACTAGTGGTGGGACTTGAACTTTGCCCCTTGGTACCCAATATGATTCCCCCTATTGAAAATTGTAATCAAATTCTTGTCGTTGATTTCTCCTTTCAGTTCATAATTGCCCCCAATTCAACGTTTCTTGCCTGTTTTCACTGGTTTATCTCCCCCATTGTTTTACATTTGTTTCTTTAGTCCTAGAACTACTGTGTTTTGGTTGTTTTAATGCCAAAATTAACTGTTAAATCAAAAATTGCCTTATTACCTCTTAAATATAACTTTGTCTCTCTCCCGCTGCAGTATAAAAACAAACATTGCCTCCACCCCAGCCTTATTGAAAGGCCTGGGTGTTACTGGTGTAAGCACAAAAATCTATTCATTGGTTCATACTCCAAAATCTGTTAATGCCTCATAACTGTTGTTAAGAATGTTTACAAACTTAGAAAAAGTTTACACTACTTAACTGTTCAATCCCTAGCAGTATTAGAGCAAAAAAACTGCCGTGGTTTAAAATTAACCTTTTTTGAGGGAGGGGGAAATTTGTGTCATCCTTAGAATAAAATGTTGCTTTTTAAAATAAACTTGACTTAGCTAGAGATAGCATTAGACTTATGGTAGAAAGTCTAGAGGATAGAAATAAACAGGGATTAAGATGAGTCCTGATATAAAAATTGGTCCTCTACCTCATCCTGGCTGTCTAAGCTGCTACCTAATTCGGTCCTTTCATTGGCTTTTTGCTAATTTTTCCTTTGGCCCCAAGGCATTCTGTCGCCTCACAAGTTTGTTAAAAATCCGGTTACTGAGATTGCCCTAATGTTCAGTATAGGTCCAATATCAGTGGCTCTCCTAAATGCACCCCGAAGAACTTGAAGCCTTGGATATACCTCTGAGCTTTAAGGAGTTTTGAGTATCTGGCTAAACGCCCCTGCTTGCTCTGCTCCTGGCTGTGGAGATGCCCATGACGGGGAATAGTTTGGTGCCAGTGTCTGGGTGCAAACATGGCATTCCTAATATTTTGCGCGCAAAAACTTTTAATTTGGTCTCTTGTTGCCATGTCCAGAACTGGAAGCCCACCAAATAACCTAAGACAGGTGACTCCACCCACTTTGCTCTTCTTCTTTTATTATTACAGTAAAGGGGGAACTGTGGGGAGCCTAGCTGATGAAACCTGGAACATAGGACACCTCAGTAATTCCTAATCTGGCCACCCACGTGACCGAAAGGCCCATGCCTTGAGAACAAAGGAAATAGACAAAAATAAAGTAATTCAGAGCAGCCCAATATATCCAGCCAGAAAGAAAAATATAGAGTTTGCCTTTGTGTTAGCAAACATTATTAAGAACTTTGTTTGAATCTTATGCCTTTTAGTAAAACGTGCTCAGGTCTACCTCTGCCCCTCCCTACTACCTGCCCCAATTTATGCTAATGAATGCTTGTAACTGTGATTGGTGTAAAATTTGTAACACCCCTGACGTGTTTCAGCCCTTAAAAGCTGATCCCCCAACAATAAACTTCCCTTTTTGAACAGCATGTGTTGTCTTGAAGGCTTCTTTTACTAATCTCTCTAGTTCTTCTTTACAGGTCGGTTCTGCTCGAGTGAACCCACTAATAACTAGCAACTTTCATCTCCACACCCCCGCGGGTCGGGGGACTCCCACGAAAGTTGCATAACCCCTGAGCACAGATTGATGTGCCCCCACCAAAAACACCCCAAAAATGAAAAAGTACTTTCATTCAAAACTTAGTCACAAAATTCTTAAGACAATGCTAGGATTCACCACAATCAGCAAAATAAATTTTTCAAAAATACATAAATTCTATATTTATTACATAGATAATAAAGTCATACAATCAGTCTAAAATATAAGGAAATAACACAAAAAGTGAGGATAATTAAAATTTTCCAAACTTTGTAGAAGATCAATGAAGTATATATTCGAAAAGTAGTTCAGTAATCCAAACAAATTTGTTAAATATCAGAATTCATTCTTTTCAGAGGAAAATCAATGATCAAGACAGTATGTCGAATAGCACATACTCGGAATGTAGCTCCGAGAGACAGGATAATGAAGCAAAAAATGTCAGAACACAAAAACACAAAAACCTGTCAGATTTCCTTTAGAATGGAATATAGAGATTGAAGTGGAGTGGCACAGAGATAATAACTGACATTTTTCCAGAAGTGCTATGAAGAAATTCACTGTCCTGGTTATTAAACACACTAGAAGTTATAATTTAGAAATTGGTATATTTGCAGGGATATACCAGAGTGCAGAATTAAAAGCTCAAAAGTTTACTCCTGGTTATGAGGATTTTTTGTTTGGTTGTTTTTTATTACTTGGCCACACCTTGCAGTACTCAGGGGTTACTTCTGGGCTTGCCTTCAGGGTCATTCCTGATAATGCTCAAATGAGCATATGGTTTGTCTTGGATCAAAGCTGGTCAGCTACATGTAAGTCAAACTCCATATCCACTATACTGTCACTCCATTTTAATATATAATTAGAGAGGCGATTTTAGATTAAAGGGAAATAAATGTTCCTGTTTTAAGATGCTTTTCATCAAATCAAAGGTAACTTTTAAAAATAATATTGTAACACTTACTTAATAGGCTAGGATCATAATCTGGATCTATGAGTATTAAAACATCAAAAATCACACCCAAGTATTCAAGTGAAAAAAGCTACATTAGTGATCATAGTATTGTATGCACATCTAAGTTGCATTCTGAAAATTCTGACAATGAAAAATGTACATAATCATATATTGCATATCCCAAGGGATCATCTGAGATTGATAAGGAGCAAAGGTATTTAATATTCACAAACCAATCACAGAAAAGAGGATGAATGATATTGTAGGAAGAAAGACTGAGGAAAAAGCACAGTATGTAGGATTTAGAGAACATTGTTCATATTTGCATTGGCTTAATTCATTTGGCAAAATATGATAATTCAATTATGATTTCATTTTTATTTACAGTAATTTCAATATACTTCTGAATCATCTATATTTAAATATACTTAATATATCTTTATTATAAATTTATGTGTACAATTTAATTATCTACCAATTCCAAAAATTCAACAACTGATGTCATGAAAGAAATTAGAGCATTTCTTTATATTTTTAGAATAGTTATAATAACATTAAATATTCTTGGGACAGGTATAGCTATTATATAGTCATCCAGAAAAACTGAAAATATGACATTTCTAAGGAAACTATTTTCATATCTGTTCCAATGGAGAACAATCTCTTCTACAGGAACACTTAATTATTCATTACAGTATTTTATATAACCTCATTTTTAAATTATTTAATGTTTTTAAAAGAATGTGCAAATACTAATAGATAGAACCAATATTTAGTCATAATACAGACTCTACCCTTGATTACTTAGAGAATTAAAAGGTGGTAAAAACAAATGTTTTGAAATGGAATTTAAAGAATAAATTTGGTACCATTATTTGAATAATTAATTTTTTTCTATTGATTATATATAGATTAAGGAAACTAAAGAACAGTTTTTTTTTTTTTGAGAAAATCAGTAATGGCTGTACTTATGAAAATAGTGCACTGATAGTGAAGGACAGGTAGGGAAAGACCACTCCCCAATTGCCCCAAAGGCAATGAACTCACCATATGTAATAAAACCACACTACAAGATTTGCAAGAGTTATTCTACCATTGATGAGTCTCAGTTGGCACAGCAGAAAGAGAAGACTGGACACCTTATCAAGCAAGCTTCAGCAAAAATAAAAGGCCAAAAGTAATATCAAAGAAGAACCCCAGTTGCCCACAACCTTCCATCTTAGTAACCACCCTAGCAATGAGAAAATCCCTATGAAAGTCAACTTGGAACAAAGCAAGTGCATATAGGTGCCACCTAATTTCAAGGCACGCAAGCACATGATGTCTGCACTATTTTCTTGAGATGAGGACATTCCTACCTTCCTTAGGGGTCGTATAATGGGGCTCTCTGCCATTGGAGAAGCTCATCCTCTCTCTAGGACATCTTTTCTTTCTTCTTTCTTTCTTTCTTTCTTTCTTTCTTTCTTTCTTTCTTTCTTTCTTTCTTTCTTTCTTTCTTTCTTTCTTTCTTTCTTTCTTTCTTTCTTTCTTTCTTTCTTTCTTTCTTTCTTTCTTTCTTTCTTTCTTTCTTTCTTTCTTTCTTTCTTTCTTTCTTTCTTTCTTTCTTTCTTTCTTTCTTTCTTTCTTTCTTTCTTTCTTTCTTTCTTTCTTTCTTTCTTTCTTTCTTTCTTTCTTTCTTTCTTTCTTTCTTTCTTTCTTTCTTTCTTTCTTTCTTTCTTCTTTCTCTTTCTTTTTTTGTCATATTAATCCAGGCTACTTTATCTATCTCATTATAGAAAATGCTATAATAATCAAATAGTAAGTATATCAAACATTGACACCACACTCAAACTTTTGTATAATATCAAGAATTATATAATAGACACTATTTAAAATATATATATATATATATATATTGGTTTTTGGGCCACACCCGGCATTGCTCAGGGGTTACTCCTGGCTGTCTGCTCAGAAATAGCTCCTGGCAGGCACAGGGAACCATATGGGACACCAGGATTCGAACCAACTACCTTCGGTCCTGGATCGGCTGCTTGCAAGGCAAATGCCGCTGTGCTATCTCTCCGGGCCCATATTTATATTTTTAACGTCATTGATTGATTGACTAGTTTCTGGGCCACATCCCGCAGAGCCCAGCTGTCACTCCTGGCTTTCCACTTAGCAGTCACCCCTGGCAGGCTGGGGGACCACATCGGATGCTGGGAATATAACCAAGTTTCTCCTGCAGGAAAACACCCTACAACTGTGCTATCTCTCTGGCCCCAATTTAAAATATTTAATAAATTACCCTTTTAGCTATATAAAATCTCTTCTTATAGAGTAAGTGTGATGAGAAATAACATGAATAATTTATTTTCATCTGTATAAAATAAAAAATACTAGTTAGCTTACAATATATTTACAACAATTATATATTGCCTATATATTATTTCAAAATCCCAAATATATTTCTAACATTTTCAGGATTTAAAAACGTGTATCATTAAATTTACATAAAACATAGCCATCTATTAGCTAGTAATTGCTTGCTCTACTTTACTGTTCATATTATAATAGATATAGCAACAATGATTAGAACCTTTTGTGTCTTAAGAAAAACCTTTATTTTAAGGGTAATGAAATTCATTGATATTTCTTATACTTTTTTCTAAATGGCATCTCAAATATTTCTCACATATATATTCATTTATATAATTATTTTTTGAATTACAGTGGTCCGAAACGAATTTATATTCTAATGAAACAAATATGTAGCTTGAATTATTGGGATGTGGTTTACTATGATAGCTAGTAGGAAAACAGCAAGCCACTTAAAGTTTACAATAAGAAGTTCTTTTTTTTTTTTTTTTTTTTGGTTTTTGGGCCACACCCGGTGACGCTCAGGGGTTACTCCTGGCTATGCGCTCAGAAGTCGCTCCTGGCTTGGGGGGCCATATGGGACGCCGGGGGATCGAACCGCGGTCCGTCTCCTAGGCTAGCGCAGGTAAGGCTTACCTTACCTCCAGCGCCACCGCCCGGCCCCAACAAGAAGTTCTTAACGGTCTCATAGCTTTCCAGGGAGATATTTTCAACTACCTGATGAAATAAATCTAGTCAAGAAAATAATAGAAACTAGAAAACTACATGTCAGAAATTTGTTCTTCTGAAGTTTGTGAAAGTAAGTTTTAGAAACATTGCATATTGGAATCCTCAAGTTATTTATATGTAGGTTTTGCATAGGTAAAAATAACAATCTCTGTCACCAATTGAGTTTCTTTTACATTCACTCATTTATAAGACATTTACTTTCCATTTACATTACATTACTAAAAGTTTTCTGTGCCATTGAAACATTTAAAACATAAATATATTTTGATTTGAGATATTTTACAATAATATGATACACAGATTACATAGTAGTTAATATTTTATGTGCTACACAATTTTGAACATTTTACAAGTGAATAACTCATTACCTCTCATAAGAGTAATGTAATATTAATATCTGTTTTATCACTGCTGTCAAAAAGCAAATATCATCCTGTTACATAGCTTGCTCAAACCAGGGAGTGATAGATCAGAGTTTCCAATAGAAGCAGAAAGATATTTTTTAGTCTAACTGTTGAACAACCGTACCCTAGAGTCATTTTAGAAAAATGTTGTTCATGGGTAGATGCCCAGATATGACTACCTGAAGGTTTTCTTAAGTGTTCAAAAATGGAAATTTTAAATGCTAAATTATAGTAGGTAGTATATCAGTGATTTTACTTTCTGCCAAGTACAGGTGTTAATGCCACATAAGGAGATATATATGAATAGAAGGATGTATTTAAAATTAAGTTGTATCTGTGATAGATTATGCATGGTTAATATGTTAATCACAGTCAAGGCAAGACATTTCACGGCAAGTATTTAGAACTATACTAGTGCTAGTACTGTTTTCAATTCAACATCTTAAAACAAATTTTATGCTTAGACTTACTAGAAGAAATATCCATGAGAATACTATAACTTATAATTACTATGAAATATCAAGTTTAATTAGATAATCAAAAAAAAAAGAAAAAATATAAAACCTTCTTTAAATAAATTAGTTAAGATTATCAACAAAGGTCAAAATAAAAGTCATCTTTGCAACAATCCTCAGAGATAATGAGAGGAGGGCTGGAACTTCCAGCTCACTTCATGAAGCTCACCACAAACAGTGGTGAGTGCAGTTATAGAAATAACTACACAGAGAACTACCATAATCATGTGAATGAATGAGGGAACTGGAAAGCCTGTCTAGATAACAGGTGGGGTCGGATGGGATGGAGGGAGATTTGGAACATTGGTGATGGGAATGTTGCACTGGTGAAGGGGGTGTTCTTTACATGACTGAAACCTAATCACAATCATATTTGCAATCAAGATGTTTAAATAAATAAAAAAATACTAAAAAAATATCCAAACAGAGATAGTGGGCAAATGCCATCTTTTCCTACTAAATTTTGATAAGCTTGAGGTATACTGAAGCAAATTCTTTTTAGGCCTGTAATTTAACTCAGCTTTCATTTCTATGCAGTACAGTTTTATAATTTAAAGAGACCTATGTGAATTAAGGAATTATAACATACTCTTTCCTATTTTCATACACTTGAACTACATGTATGCTTTGATATTTTATAGTAAGTGCGAACCATTTAAAATATTTCTGAGATTGTGTAGCTTCTATTGCATCAATATTCTCGCTGATGCTTTGGAAAAAAATGCTAATCAAGAGTAATATTCCTCCAAAGGGCATTAGTTTTAAGTAGAAGCACTCAAAATGAGACATAGTTTGGAACTATGTTTTCCAATTGACTTACTGTAGTGATTCCTATATCCTTAGCCAATGCAGGAGTTTGCCTAATAATTAAAAACTGTTTTTTTCCGGGGCCGGCGAGATAGCATGGAGGTAAGGCATTTGCCTTCCATGCAGAAGGACAGTGGCTCGAATCCCGGCTTCCCATATGGTACCCTGTGTCTGCCAGGGGCGATTTCTGAGCGTAGAGCCAGGAGTGACCCCTAAGCGATGCCGGGTGTGACCCCCCCAAAAAAAACTGTTTTTTACATAAATATATCTATGTCTTAAAAGTCCCATCCAACTTTGAGACTTTCTGTTTGCATTTGGCATCCCATTACCTGGTTTAAATGTTGAATGAGAATATGTGTTTCTTAAACTTTTTTATTACAACAGCAGAAGTTTTATGATTTGTTTTTACTTTTGTAACCTGGTCTGTTCTGCATTATGTTGTAAATATTCCTTCTGGATCTCTGTCCCTGAAAACTACATCCATCTAATCAAACATGAAGAGCAGAGAGTTCACCTACAGTGATTTACAGTTGCCTCAGGATTAAAATGTAAGAGCCTATTTACTAAACAATTTTTCCCGTGTGAACTGGTAAGTCTCCAAAGAGATGATCATGGTTGGTGACTTCTAATTTTGTAACAAAATTGATTAACACTCACTTTGGGTGCACTGAATTATAATCTTTATATATGCTCCAGTCATCACCTGACTTATTATACAGATTGTCATGGTTTCCAAGTTCCGAAGACTAATTGCAAGAGCACGTTTAATATATGAATTACCTAGAATTAATTTATCTGTTGTATTGCATTTTAAGTAGAACTGAACAGAAACCCATTTTTCAAACTTTGTTACTGTGAAAATCTTCAAACAAGAAAATAATGGATAAAATCTATATTTAAGATAGAAGACTCCAAATCATTACGACTTGAAAGGCATCAGTTAACAGGAGCTTTCAGAAAAATCGAAAGACAAAGGCAAGTGCAGGTTTATGCTGAAAATACCATAAAATGTTATATCAGCTTTTGAGTTGATAATACAAATATATTTCAGGAAAGATCATAGGATTGTATTTGTTAAATCCAAAAGGAATGAGCCCCATTCTCATTAACACAAATTTAATTTTTCCTTTTTTCCTTCTGATTGACTATTGGTACAATATTTTAATAGAATTGATGAAGATGCCTTTCATGTAACTAGCTTGAGATCTTTCTCTTTAGAAAGTTCAATTTTTCGGACTCTCAAAAGATAGTTCAGCAAGTACATCACTCACCTTGCATTAACTTATCTGGGTGCAATTCACAGAATCTCATATGGTTCTCTGATCTCTGTCAAAAGTAATACCTCTGTGCGGAGTCAGAAGTCACTCTTGAGCCCTTCTGATTGTGGCACAAAATACAAAAATAGAAAGAGTGAGAGAGAGTGTTCAATTTGTCATCAGGGCCAGATTAACACAGAAAAGGTATGAATTTTTGCACACTGACATAAAATTTCTCCCTAAATAGCACTGTAGATACTTAAATTTTGCACTTAATGCAGTAAATATTTAAAATCAACCTTACTCTTGAGTATGTGCAGTTTTAGTCATGGTGGACAGGGCAGGCTGTAGAATTCCCCTGAATAATTCTCTACACCGGGTCTCAAATGAACATGTAAGCAGAAAATCCTTTCAATAAATTGTTAATTGCTTGGCGAATTGTTTGCATTATGGACTCTAAAGAAACAACTTTGTAGATTGGTATTTAGAATCTTGTTAACCTAAGAAGTCTTATCTGTTTCTAATTTCCATTTCTGTAATACTTCTTTGTGTAAAAATACTTATATTCTCCTCCCCCTATGGATTAGCAGTCTTAGATCTTTTGGTAGTGTATCAGGGTTAGTTCCCATTGGTCATTTTATGGCCTTGCTTTATTTCTTTTTATTATACATTTGAGCCAAGTCACCAGTACTTACATTTCTTTTCTAAACTTATGTCGTTTAGCATAACATACTCCAAGTTATAATAAAAGGCAAGATTCCATCTCCTTTTATAGCTGAGTAATATTTCATTGTGCAAACACCACACTACATGTGTCTATCAATTGTCATTAAGCAGTTGAATCGTTTACATAAGCTGGATATTGAAGCAGCACTACAATTAAATGGGTGGTCATATATCTTTACAAATGAATGTCTGCATTTGTGAGGTAGATGTCAAAGAAAGAAATCACTGAACCGTGTTTTATTTTAATTTTTGAATACCTTTGTTACTATATTTCCTATATACATTGAGCAAGACAACCATGACATCAATAATGAATGGAGATTATGCTTATACCACATCTTTTTAACATTGATTTTTGCTGTATGTATATAAATATATATATATGTATATGTATATTATATATACATATATATGTATGTTTTGGGGTCACACCTGGCAATGCTCAGGGGTTACTCCTGGCTCTGAGCTCAGAAATGGCTCCTGGCAGGCTTGGGGGACCATATGGGATGCGGGGATTCGAACTACTGTCCTTCTCTATGTAAGCAAATGCCCTACCTCCATGCTATCTCTCCCCGTTTTATATTTTTTATGCAAGTCATCATCATTAGAGTGAGGGAACTACTCAATGCTATGTTGGTTTGCTTTTTTTATAACTAGTGATGATGAAAAACATTTTATTTTATAATTTAATTAATTAATTAATTTGTTTGTTTTTGGGTCACACCTGGTGACACTCAGGGGTTACTTCTGGCTCTGAGCTCAGAAATTGCTCCTGGCAGTCACAGGGGACCATATGGGATGTCAGGATTTGAACCACTGTCCATCTTATAAGGCATACGACCTACAAATGTGCTATCTGGCCCCTGAAAACTTTTTAATGACTACTGATAACTTGAATTTCTTATTTGAAGTTTCTGTTCATATTTTCATTTTATTCTATTGCTATTTGTTGTTGAGTTTTGTAAGTATTTACATATTACATAGTTCATATTCATATGAGCTTCATATTCACCTTTCTCAATTTTATGGTATACAACTAGTTTTTCCCTTTGAGTATGTCTTCTTTAATAAGCTAATATTTATTTAAATTTTATAGACATTTTATTTTTGTGTAATCATGTTTATATAAATTTGCTTTTAAATGTTTTTTCAAAGTACTTCATGAATGGCACCTCTGAGGTCAATATCATGAAGAGTCTGCCTGTATTTTCCATGACATATTTTGGAAATGTTGGTCTATTATTACAACATAAATAAAGATACATTTAAAGTTTTTAAAAGACATGAAACTATGCTTAAATTAGTATGTTTAATTATAAGCATCATAAATAATATTTAAAGAACAATATTATGAAATATATTACACAAAAACCATTGCACTGAAGCTTATCAACTTCAATTTATGATGAAGCAAATTTAAGAAAGAAGAATACAATCATTATGATGTTAACTTAAAATATGGTCAAAGAAATAAAATGCTATAGGCAAGTGAATCTGAAGTACACCATACAAAATCTTTCAAGAAATGTAGGATTTCTATAGTTTTCTACAAATAAGAACATATAAAATACATTAATTTATTTTTATGGAGTGGCTGTTCAGCTCATTATCCTAAATATAAATAGTTCTAAATTCGATGTTTTGAGTTTGTCCATGTTTATCCCAAGTAAAATTAGGAAAACAGTAAACATGGGTCATGAGCGAGATTCCAGGGCATAGGTTTTTTGCCTTGCAGGTGGCTAAGATGGGTTTGACCCTCAGCATTCCATATGGTTTTCTCAGCCAGCCAGAGGAGAGTGATTTTTGAGTACAGAGCCAGGAGTAATCTCTGAGTACTGACTCAGGCTGCAGCTCCACCCCTAAAACAAACAAACAAACAAACAAACAAAATAGCAAACAAAAATTATTTTTGCATCTGTCCTGCATTCTATGCATCCTCCTTCCCTGGAAAAATTTAGACAGTTATATAGATGATTCCTAACAAGTGAGTCAAAAGAAAATATAGAATTTCATTCTACCAAGGCAAATGACTGTTACTATAAAATCTGCTAGATCTTTCACATAAACCAATTAGAAATATTCTAGATAATAACTAATAATCTCTTAGAATTCAACCCATAAAATCGGGGTGAGATATATCTCTAGAAGTAATAACCCAGTGAAGCACCATATCACCACACAGTTAACTTCTATATTTTGCTTCAACTTTTCAAGTCTCCATAAATATTCAAAGACCTTTTCTTAAGATGACTATAAAGGCCTTAACTTTTATGAATTATAATCAATGTGGTCTATACAGCGTAACAGCTACTTCATTTTAATTAATTTGTTACTTGTGAAATGTAGCTACTGAATACTGCCAATTTTTTGAATTATTGAACTTAGTACATTTAAGATTGACAATATAAAAATCTGTATGTTTAAAGAAATATTACTTATATAAAAATTGCACTACTAATTTTACTCTGCTTTTAATAAGTCTTTTAATTTTCTACAAACTATTTTTATGATCATTTATGCTTTGATTAGCTAAATAAAATAGGTTTTGTTCTATTAGGCTGTGCTCAATTATACTGCATGGATAATACATCATGGATCTGGTGTTTATTTACAAAATACAAGGTTGCCACATTTCTAGTCCATAGATCCAAAACTTTACTTATATATAAGGTTTACTGTCCTCAAGATTTCCTCTGAGCTTCATATTTTGCAAAGTATTATTATTTTGATCTTGTTCAAATTGGACCACACTATCGATATGTTCGAGAAGTACTTTCTGCTTAGTCCTCCAGAGCTATTCCTGAAAGTTCTTAGGAACTTTCCAGTGTCTGGAATCAAGTCTGGGGCATAACACCCATGAGACAAGGAGGCTGTTACTATACAATATACCCTACCGTCAAAGGGAAAGTTAAGCATTTTGAAACTCACAGATTTTTCCCTATTTTTTTCTTTTCTTAATGTATTGAGACACTGAACTTTAAATGATGAACTATCTAAAATATAATCACTATATGGTACAAAACTGATACTTATATATTTCTATGAAAAACTGTAAGATTTCAAAAGATTAACTGTTTCACACTTTCAAAACGTACAATTACATGTGTATCTACAATTATGAATGGACTTCAATAATAAACAACTTTGTAAGTTGAACA
Organism: Suncus etruscus; assembly: GCF_024139225.1. Classification (NCBI taxonomy): domain Eukaryota; kingdom Metazoa; phylum Chordata; class Mammalia; order Eulipotyphla; family Soricidae; genus Suncus; species Suncus etruscus. The sequence goes on from NC_064854.1 coordinate 3,583,559, forward strand.
TCCAAAATTTGTTTTGAGTCAGATATTATCAATTACATTTGATGTGATCTTTAATAAAATTAGTCAAGTTCCTACAAAAATTTTAATTGCAAACTAAACAATATGTGTTACTTCCTTTCACAACTGAAGTGCAAAAAAAGTTCTTGCTTCTGCTTTCTTGTCTTAAAGTAAAAAATGAAAATATATTTAAGACATTGCCTGTGCATTTATGTTATATTATAATCCTGACAAATCATAAACCAGACTATTTAGAAAGATTAATCTTAATTAAGCTGTAATAATATCTGAAAAATTAAATATAAATGATTACACTTGTTTTTTAAGAATAATTGTATTTGTAACACGTTTTTATATAAAGCTCTTTTTAACTGAATCACCATGAGATAAGATTACAAAGATATTCATGAATAGTCATTCATAAAAATCTCCAACACTCAACTCTTCACCAGTGCTCATTTTCCACAATTAAGTGATATGAATGATACTCCTTCACTGTGTTGCAAACCATGGTGATTAAAAGGAATAAATGGAGGGTGAGAGAGAAAGACACACACCACCAGAGAGAGAGAGAGAGAGAAGAGAGAGAGAGAGAGAGAGAGAGAGAGAGAGAGAGAGAGAGAGAGAGAGAGAGAGAGAGAGAGAGAGAGAAGAGAACAAGTGTTTGCCAAAGAAACTAGTTTGGGATTGAGGTTGGAGCTATGGAATGATAACTGGAAAAATTAGTGGTGGTGGTAAACACCTTAAAAGGATGGCTTCGGAACATTATATGATTAAAACTCAACTATCAACAACTTTTTAACAATATCTTTTTTTTTGTGTGTGGTTTTTGGGTCACACCCGGCAGTGCTCAGGGGTTACTCCTGGCTCCATGCTCAGAAATTGCTCCTGGCAGGCACGGGGGACCATATGGGATGCTGGGATTCGAACCAACCACCTTTGGTCCTGGATAGGCTGCTTGCAAGGCAAACGCCGCTGTGCTATCTCTCCAGGCCCTTTTAACTATATCTTACAGTGATTTAATTAAAATATTTTATTCAAGTATGTTGATTTTCAAAGGTGTTTATAGTTGAATTTTAGACATAAAATTTTCAAGCACCTATTTCACCAATAATGCCAACTTCCCTCCAGAAAAGTTTTCAGTGTCCTTCCAATAAACCACTATCCAACCTGCAAATGTACCTGAATCAAAACCAATATACCTGAATTCCCTTGGCCATTCCTCAGTACTTCGCATTTGTCTCGTCTAATCTCCCCCACAACCCGCTCAGTTTTGTTTCCCTTAGTCTTTTCTTCCAGATTTATTCAGACTGTTCCTCCTGCTGGATTTGATCAAGATTCTCTAGGTATGTTCACAAAAAAGTAATTATTTTCTAATTCATATAATTTTTCTCATGTCATTTTATTTTTCTCTTAATACATTTTAACAAGCCCAGAAATTTTTATCTGAGTTGTAATCATTCTCATTTTCACCCGCTTGGTTAAAACAAGATTTTCAGTCAGTGCCAGAAATTCAGAATCCAAATTTTCCTGTAAGGAAAGGCCACAACTTTTGCGATTCACAAGTTCAATTCCATTTTTATAAACCTCTGGCTCATTCACTCCTGTTCGTCTTCCGATTTTAATCTAAAGGTCTCTCCCTCATAATAATAAAAGTAGTGAGAGCTGAACATGCTTTTCTCAGCTTCCTTCAAGTTATATTTTCTAAGTTATTTGATCATTTGTCTTAATACCTCATTCTTGAAAATGAAGCAGTGAGGGTCTGAAAAGTCCATGCTCTTTTACTATGTCACATATAGCATGAAGTTTGGACATATTTGATGTAATAAGTATTTATAAAAAAGGATAAAAACCACAAGTTCTTTTTTTTTTGTATTTTGTATTTTGGGGCCACACCTGACAGCATGCAATGGTTACACCAGGCTCTGTACTCAGAAATCACTCCTGGCAGGCTCAGGGAACCATATAAGATACCAAAAAACGAACCCAGATATGTCCTGGGTTGGCCACATGAGAGGCAAATGTCCTAGCACCATGCTATCTCTTGAACCAAAACCCACAATATCTATTTGAGCTACATGTAGGTATGAACAGGAAACATAATTTAGTATTATCAAAATGCAGACTTGGGTTTTTAGAGAAAATATTTGTAGAAAGAAATTGCAAATTTAAGTTTTACTCTAATCAAAGTTTTTATCAAATATATAGATGAAAAATAATTTATATTAAATATGGCACAATTTTATTGATGCTTAAACATTCTAAAAATAACCCCCATGGAAACAGGTTTCTTTATTTTCCATTCCCTTCTTAGAAATAAATTCATATTGATGGAATGAATAGAAAGTTTGCTATTAGGATCAATACTTCTCAGGGAATAGAAATTACCTTTATTCAGAGATATATTTATATGTAAATGCATATCTGACCTTTTATAGTCATTAGGAAATATATTGAAATCATTTAATTATGAGAAGGTGAAAAATAAAAAAAATTTTATATAGAGATTGTTGCTTAAAACTAATAGGAAAAAGTGAAGCAAGTTAAAAGAATGGCTTCCAAAATATGCTCTGGAAAAATTGCCACTAATTTCCCGCACAAAATCCAGTAGCAGCCATATATACCATCTGTATGAAAATTTGTAAGCCAAGGCTTAGTTGAAGAGTGATATGGTATTTTCTCAGAAAAATAGCTCAAGGATAACACTATCATTTTTATATTCTCAAATACCATAAACTTTCTTACTAATAAAATCACAACATTTTGTGATTCAACGCATTAACCAGATTTACAGATTCAGTTCACACTGCTACTTGCCCAAACTAGTTAAGAATATTTCCAGAAGTAGGGAATTCATTATAGAGCTGGGAAAGTATCGGTGATATATGAATGAATCTTTGTTGTAGTGCATGGTTTATAATGTCTAATGACATTATCACTGAAATTATGTTTAAATAGCTTTTGAGCTTATACCTTTCCAAAACTATAGTCATGGATTTTGGAGTTTTTATAGTGTGTTATTAAAGTTATTATTCCAAATGCCCACCAAGGGTTTAAATAAAGTTGTTTGTATCTCTGTCAATGATTAGCCCCTTCTTTCGCAAAGTCAATGGTTTCTTAGGGAGTACAACTTAATCTCATATAATTTTCGTAAAATCACCAGAATACAACATAGAAAGTTTCTTATTTAGATGCCAAATCTGATGAGTAATCAGTATGTATCAAGGAAAAAATCAGGTTGAGTTCTTCACATGTTAAGGTTTTATTTTTTTTACACATATTTTCTGGAATGTCAAGGATGTGTACCTGTTGTATTTGAGCTAAAAGTGAGTTTCTATGAACACAAGAGAACAAGGAGGAATCCTGCTACAAGGAGATGGTTTCTTACATTTATCCATTTGTCATTTCACTGAATTTAATATTAACTATTGAAATCATTATATATTTTTTACAAAAGTAACATTTTTCAGATTTTATTGCTTTGTATCTCTTATTTGATTCTGTGAAAATACTACCATATTTATAAATTATAATTTTATAAATCAAACTTTGAAATTAATATAAACTTATTTCTCATAATTTATAACTGGTGAGTATAATGAAGTAATGATCACTATGATTTTGTTAGAGAAAGCACATCTTTATAAAAAGAAGTAATAGTAAACTGTTATTTAACATATTACTCTGGAATTCAAATTAGATGCTCAAATGAACTAAAAATGCAAAATTGATGAAGAGAAGTTTCTAAGTTGGGCCAGGTGGTATTTAATAGGGCACTTCAATCATCTATACTTGCATTATAAACCCATAGTAAAGTGATATGAAGAGGAATTTATTTTCCCTCGGGCAAACGATTGAATCTATGAAAGCAAACTTTTGATCATGACAAGAAAAGTGTTAAGTATACAATACTAGCTGAGAGAGGCAATAGCACTGTGGCCAACTAATTATGTTTTAACTCAATATTTATTCAAATGTATTAAAACATTAAAAGAACCATAACATTATAGAAGGGATATGTTATTCATACTTACATAGTTAAGGTGAATGTTTTTGTTTTTGTTTTTCAGGCCACATTCGGTGACGTTCAGGGGCTCCATCTGGATATGTGCTCAGAAATTGCCCCTGGCTTGGAGGACCATATGGGAACCACAGTTGGCCTTAGGTTAGCATGTGCAAGGCAAATACCCTACCGCCTGCGCCACTGCTCCAGCCCCTAAGGTGAATGTTCTTAAAATAGATATATTTTTTTGATGATGGAGTTTTCTTTGCCTTGTCTCTACAACTATGATTTGATTCATGTAAACTGGATTTAAGTCAACCCTTCAAATGACAGCAACTAATGTCCACCCAATGGGTCTTCCCTCTTTATTCCCACTAATTTTGCATTTTTTAAAAAAATCCAAAGGTTTATTTCATTTGGCTTTATTTGTAGTCTAGATTATAAATTGTATTTGAGTGATGCCATGTGTTCTGTATTTTTCTCATTATAACATGTTTCACTTACTATGACACCACTGCTTATTCATGTTGTTGGGCAAGGCAATATTTTTTGCGTAACTAACATTCCATCATACATAATAATGCGTTTTTATTCAGTTTTCTGTTCTTGGTCACTTTAGTTGTTTTCAGATTTTGGGAATATCCTATAAAAATAAAGATAAGCCTTTCTTCAAATTCTATGTGGAATAATATTAGTGTCACATCTTTACTCTTAATTTATAGAAAAAAATGTTTAATTATATAGAATGATGTTAAATCTGAGTTATTTATATATCTACTTTAATATCTTGAGGTATATATTTTTCATCTCCATTAGAATTGTTTTTTTTTCTGGTTGCTTGTTTTATTCTGGGGGGGGGGGCACTCCCAGTGACACTTAGGAGTTACTCCTAGTTTTGTGCTCAGAAATTCCAGGCAGATTTGAGAGGGACCATATGGAATGCCAAAGATTGAATCCGGGTCAGCCACTTGCAAAGAAAATAGCTGTCCCTACTCACTGTGCTATTGCTCTAGCCCACAATTTTGATTGTTAATATTGTAAATAGAAATAAATATTTTAAAATATTTTCTTCATATACTGATAGATAATATGCCTTTTCACCTTTCTCTTCATTAATATGCTATATTGAAATAACTTTATGATAAAGGCTTTCTTTTTTCTCCTTTCTGATTTGCCATGTTCTGTCTCAGAAAGTATAACAATTTAACCATTTATTTCTAAAACTTTAGATTTGTCATTGTGCAGCAATGCTCTGTTATATTAATATAAGTATTTTATACTATAGTTCTTTGAAAGTATTTATCATGCTCTTTTAGAGCAGCTAAGAATTAAAAATCACAAATTAAAGATTTAATCACAGATTAAAAATGCACAGATTCCAGGATCTTTAACTACAGAAACTTGACACCAACAATAGCAACTGTGTGAAAAATAAAAGTGTATTGGCACTACAGACAATGACTTGGATTGAACAAACTAGTTTGCCTGGAGCCTAGAGTTGGTCTTATGCCAGAAACTTCAGGAGTTAGGTCACCTTGTATTTTGGCCAAGGCTTTTCCTTTCCATGTCCCCCATATTTTGTTGTGACTATGCAAACAATTGCCATCCTAACACCGTTTTTACTGTACTTATTTAACTCTTATCCTTAGAGAGAGAGAGAGAGAGAGAGAGAGAGAGAGAGAGAGAGAGAGAGAGAGAGAGAGAGAGAGAGAGAGAGAGAGAAAGGAAGAAAAGTTTATTAAACCTTCTGCTGGACCTTTAATGACTTAATTGGTCATTCAATGATTTTCAAAAATATACTTGCTACTGAAACTTTTCTTTCTCTTCCATCTCATTAGACTTCCTATTTTCTTTAATAACTTTGCCTTTTTCTTCCTGAAACAAAGGGATTATAATCAATTGTCTCAATTGTGTTATATTTTCTTTAAATAAAAAATCAATCAATATCTGAATAAAATTGAGATCTTAATAAAATAATATAAATTAAATAAATTATAAAATATAAAATAATATGTAAAATATAAATTAAATATAATGAAATATAAATATAATAATATTAATGACATAATATCTTAATTAACATTTTAATAATTATATTTTGTTTACTATTGGTAATCTGAATATTTTACGCATATCAATTTATATGCATAACAATACATACATATATGCCTGTCGATCTATACGTGGGGTGGGGAGTTTAGAGCCACACCTGTGGTGCTCAAAGATTACTCCTGACTCTGTACTAAAGAATAACTTCTGGCAGCCTCAGGGGATGGTAGAGATAAAAAATTATTTTGCCGCATGTAAGACATATGCCTTACCTGCTGCACTAACTCTTCAATCTCAATCAATCGAAAAGTTTTGAAATATTTTATTTAAATAAATGTAAAAATGGTCAACTGTCAATTTTGATACTATTTTAGTGATACTTTAATTTTTATTTTTCTGAGACAACTTTTCCTATTTTTATTATGACACCATAATTTACCAAATAGTTTTTAATGCAGTCATTAAATGGTCAAACTTTAATCTCACAACAAGTGTGACCTCCTCTTCACTAGTGTCCCCAATTTCTCATCCATCATGGTAGCCCATCTCTTTTGTAGGCACAAGCAAATTTATATCATACTTCATATGTTTTGTTTCCACACAAAGGAAATGAATGATCTAAATTTATATTAGCATGGTGATTTATAAATAATTGTTATCTTTATTATTGATAATAATGGTAATAATTATCAATGATAATAGTAATAATTGCTACCAAAATGCCTATGGATTAACTGGACCAGAGCTGATGGTGATTGAGCCTTCCATGCTACTGTTTAGGCACATTGAGTTTGGTAGATGACTACATAACATTATCATCGCATTTCCTGTGATACTAGATGGTCTGACACTATTATAAAATATTGAGCTAGTCGCCTAGTCCAGGATTTGTAGTTCTGACACTAATTTTGTGGCTTGACTGTTAGACAAGGTTAAGTCTCAGAACTGGGCCATTCTATCAAAAGATATGAGGAGTTGTATTTGAAGACCATAAATGGCAGTGGTGGACAGCAGTTGTTGATAGGCCTCACATTTTCAAGTGTACTAGAACTTAGGTAAACTTCAACGACATCATGTCAGCAACTCTTGGTCTCTTTATTAGCACAGAAAACATACATTCTATCACTCAATTATCATCTACACCAAACAGAATACTTTCCAGATCAAAGACAACAGGAAAGAATACAATAGCTTTTGAGACATAGAATATATATTTGACAATATCAGAATGTGAAACTTTTCAACATATGCTACCAGTATGTCAAAGGTTTCCTTTTGAAATCTAGTGATACCTCTGATATGGTTCTAAGCTTTGCCTTATAAATTTTAGGGCTTCAAGGCCTTACAAGCAAGGCTCAGTGGATCTGGGGCTACTCCTGGTGATGTTTGAAATAAATAAAACTTATATCTTGTTTCTCCCTAAATGCTGTTTGTTTGTTTGTTTGTTTTGGGGGGGCCACATCCACTGACACTCAGGAGTTACTCTTGGCTCTGTGCTCAGAAATCACTCCTGGCTTGAGGGACCATATGGGACGCAAGGTGATCAAACAGCGGTCTTTCTAGGTTAGCTGTTGCAAGGGAATCGCCCTACCACTTGTGCCATTGCTCTAGTCCCCCTAAATGCTGTTTCTATGTGGTTCTTGGAAACCTCCAGAACAGTCACTGGTGATGTTTGAGGACTCACATGGTGTGAAGGATTTGAACCTTAAATGTACCCTATCTCTCTAACATCCTAGACATCTGATATATGGGGTAATCTAATCAATTTATTTGTTATGATAGGGTGGAAAGACACATCTGGTTGTTCTCAGGACTTACTCCAATTATTCATTCAGGGATCAATTTCAATTTTTATGGTACTTGGGGATAGTATGGTGTTGGATAATCAAACTATTGCAAAATAAGTGCCCTCTGCTGTACTTCCTCTCTGGCCCACTTTGATTTCTTTTAATACATATGCTTCTTCTAGATCAAATTTCTGCATTTTCATATCGATTCCCATTGATCAAGCACAGTTCATCTTAACCTAAAATTACAAATTTTCTTTGTCTTACAGATCAAATATCAGGTCTATTATCATATATTTATTTCAACCCAGGAAAATAATTTAAGGGCTTAACAAAAATTAATGGAATGAGAAATTAATGGTATGAGAAAAGATAAGATGCTTGAGAAATAAATGTAACATTTTTTCAAAAGGTTCAAATTTTATTATAAAAATATAATTTTTATATAGCCCAACTACCCAAGCATATTACTGACAAATATAGAAAAAGTAGAATCCTCTGGAAAAATTTTAAGAATATACATGAAGAAGGTAAACCTTTATTTTAGATCATATAATAAAATCTAATAAGAACTGTTAGATGTATGCAAAAGTATTTTAAAGCTTCACAGTCTAAACAAACATTTTTAATAAAAGAGAAAACTGGGAGAAAAGGCCATATATCAAAGAGTGTTAGAGAGCTGTTCCTTTGTCAAGAGCATTCTTGGCATTTGCAACAAATTTGGGAAATTTCAAGCCAAAGTAACTCTCCAGATCAATAAAATATATGCCAATAAACAATGAACACCATACTGTAGCTGAACTTGAGATATAAACTAACCCCAGTCCACAATTTTATCAGAAAATATTCAATGAAAAATAGAATGGTTCCATGTATATGAACCCTTCTCTTGATCTGAACTACAGTTTCAGTAAATATGAGAAATATTTGAGACTGTATGCATGTGTTTATAGTAAACCCATTTTGTGCCTAAGTGGGACCTCCAGTCTTGTATACGAACTTAATGTAATCCATTTGGTCAAAATAAAAATTATTATAAAAATTAATGTACTGAATTCCTAATTTTCATAATCCTGTTTCCTATATTGTACAGTTTAAGTCAGTAGTTTTTGTTTCAGTCCAGCCCCTCATGTCCAGTCTTTCCCTAAAGACTTCCTGTTTATGAGAAACACATCCTGTCCTCTCACTCATCACTTACCAGTGAGCTATGTCATGTAGCCTGTCACCTTGTTGTCCTCTCCTATCTATTGTACAGGGTCACAAAACCTGTTCGCTGGTTTACTTTTTCAATGGACAATGTCTTCGCTTGTCTTGTTGCTCTCTGAACCAAGGCCAGCTATTTTGCAGTCTTTCACTGGAGATAACAGGCCAAACTCTTAAGGCCCCTCTACTCTTCATCTCTCTGGCTTTCCTTCTTTTGGGGCCACATGCAAGGATCTGTGTCCATCTTTTAAATATTTGTTTGATATTTCTATCATTTAATATTCCTATTGTCTACTTATCTACCTTACAAGTAGATAAAATTTCAGTGACAATTATAAATGTCCAATTGGATTTATTAACTAGAAACTAAACAACCTGACACTTTTCCCCAATCCAAATTTCATCATTATACTTAGGTTATTAGCATGTTATGGTGTTATGGTAGATGTCATTGCAATATTTCATTTGCCCTATAAGTTTAAATAGAACTGTCTTATTCAATTACACTCTTCTGCTAAATTGCATAACATAAGCTCAACTATAAAGTATTCTGAGACATCTAAAAATTGGAGGATGAGATAAAGACCATGTAAAGAATATTTTTTAAATCATAGAGAAGTGGACTTCAATGCAACCATTACCTATAGGAATGTAGTACATATATATGACCAGTGAAAGAAAAATAAAATAGCTTTAAACAATAAAAATATGACATTCAAAAGAATAGCAGAGTCCCATTATAAACAAACAACCTGGGGCCGGAGAGATAGCATGAAGGTAAGGCATTTGCTTTTCATGCAGAAGGTCATCGGTTTGAATCCCGGCATCCCATATGGACCCCCGAGACTGCCAGGAGCCATTTCTGAGCCTGAAGCCAGGAGTAACCCCTGAGCGCTGCCGGGTGTGACCCCAAAAAACAAAAAAACAAAAAAGTAAGCAACCAGAATAAAAGATATCTGTAGAGATATTTGATCATATTTCAGAAGATGTCCTTATTTTGTTAATTTAAAAACTTTCTGGGGTACGAGAGAAATATCTCAGTGAGTCAGCAGGAGTGATAGCTGAGTGCTTGGCGTGTGGAAGATATGGATTTAATTATTACCATTATATGGCTCTCTGAGCACTGCAGGGTATGACCTAAATTCCTAAATAAATTAATAAATAACATTAATTTAAAAACTTGCTATATTACAATGTATAAAGATAATTAAGATCATCTTTATAACCATTGGATATTAGTGACATGGTTTTTTATAAATAAGGAATATTAACTAAATGTGGTGGTAAAAAGTAAAAATAATAATTCATCATGGTTGTGAAAATTAATATAAGAAAAATATAAATGCATTTGGTTCTAATTGAAAATTAGTAATCTTTCTCAAATGCTATGTCATTAAAAACTTTGAAAAGGAACAAAAATATCATACAGTGAATATTGTGCTTTAATTACATGGAGTCAACCTATTTTCAATCCTGGCATTATGTATGGTACCTTGAGCCTTCTAGGAATAATGAGGTGTGGCCCAAAAGTCAAAAAAAATTATGATAAAAGGTAATGCATTATCTACATAAGGTATTTATCTACAATCTGTTTTATTTTATTTTTAATAATTATTTAATTTAAGCACTGTGGTTATAAAATTGTGCATGATTGGTTCAGTCATAAAAAATACACCACTCTTCAATGGTTTACATTTACTGCCACTAATGTCCCCAGTTTTTCTCCAACCCTCTCTCACCTTCCCCATTGCCTCCCTTCTTTTTTTTTTTCATATTTCTGACAATGGTTTTCAGAAACTATTTGATATTATATTTTCAATTTATTTTGTTTACATTTGGAAAGTACATATAGATTTGTATATATACAGATACATATCCTGAGCATAAATTAATGGCAATAAAATATTGCACAGTAAGTATCTAATTTATTTTGCAGTTTTTTTCTAACATATTCCTTAGGAATGGTTTAACTTAAAGCTAAAGTCATGAACTTCAGTAACTGAATTTACTTTAACATGTTGAATCTATCACGTCTTGGATGAAAGTGCTTATGAGGCATGATGTATTACATTGATAGCGCATGAAGATTGAGATCACTAAAAAGAATGGTTTGCTAATAATTCATCTAAGGAAACCCTTATTAAAATTAGTATTGTTTTTAAAAAATTTAAATTACTCATTCATATTTATACCTTTTAGCAAAGTAAACCCAATGACTGATAAACTATAAGATATTTTACCTTATATATGCTCAACATTATAATTTTTAATTTCATTGAAACAAAATTTCAAAATGTATTTATTATAATACTAAATTTTATTTTAAATTTATTAAATCACTTACATTCATACACAAATATATATGACTTTTATGAGTTTTGCATTTTGAAAATTTTTAATCAGTATAATAATATTTTCTCTTGATTTTTTTATATATAAAATCCCTTCCTCATACCTATATTCATTGCAGCATTGTTTACAATAGCCAGACTCTGGAAAAAGCCTAGATGCCCCTCAATAGATGAATGGCTTAAGAAACTATGGTGCATATATACAATGGAATATTATGCAGCCATCAGAAGAGATGAAGTCATGAAATTTTCCTATACATGGATGTATATGGAATATATTATGCTGAGTGAAATAAGTCAGAGATAAACACAGAATGGCCCCACTCATCTATTGATTTTGAGAAAAGTAAAAAAAAATTTGTGTAATGATTCTCAGAGACAAAATAGAAGAGGACTGGACAGTCCAGCTCACGACATGAAGCTCACCACAGAGATTGTTGGGTGCAGTCACAGAAATAATTACACTGAGAACTATCATGACAAAATGTGACTGAATGAGGGAAGTAGAAAGCCTGTCTAGAGTACAGGCCGATGCTGGATGGGGAAGAGGGACACTTGGGATATTGGTCATGGAAATGTTGTACTGCCTCACTTCTGAAATACATTTGACTTCTCTTTCTTTCTTTCTTTCTTTCTTTCTTTCTTTCTTTCTTTCTTTCTTTCTTTCTTTCTTTCTTTCTTTCTTTCTTTCTTTCTTTCTTTCTTTCTTTCTTTCTTTCTTTCTTTCTTTCTTTCTTTCTTTCTTTCTTTCTTTCTTCTCTCTCTCTCTCTCTCTCTCTCTCTTTCTCTCTCTCTCTCTGCCTTTCATTTATTTTCCCCTTTTGACACTGTGGTTTGCACAATTGTTAATGAAGCACTATGCATTATGCATATCATACTGTTTCCTTTTAACACCCCCATTTTTGTCCAGAGGGATCAATTTCAACTATCATCAGAGTGGTCCCTTCTCTACTTAACTGCGCAGCTACACTATTTGTGACAAGCTTCCTTCCCTGGAGTGGTTCTTCTTGCCCTTATCTCTGTTGTTTATGGATATTATTACTGTACTACATTTTTTCTTATATTGCCATGAATGATCAACCTATCTATTGTTACTCCATAACAAATATTCAGTTTGGCAATTATATTATGTTATAAGAAATTTCTGTGTGTTGATTTGTCATTAATTTTATTATGTACATTTTATCATATTATTGATACATTTGGCATACACAAAGGCTCCTAGAATATATATGCCTTATTGAGATTTTTGCATTGCTTTAAATAATTGCTTACTGATGATAATTTAATATTCTTTTCCATACAAACTGGTATTTTTACTTTTTATAGCTTTTCAAATATATATTTAGACCTCAATGAAATTGTAAAATGCAAACAAATATCTGAATAATTGTAAGAAGTGTCACATGTGAAGAAAATAATTGCGTAAGATTATGCAAATGATTGCTTCACTCTATAGAGTAAAATTTCTATCAAGTTCTGTTGCACATAGTGAAATGCTACAAAATTCATAAAGAATATGTGATTGTTTTATTTTAGAAAGGTCTTTACATTGAAGTCAATGATTGCTATGTAATTGTAAAACAAATATGTTGACACACAACTAATATTAAACATTATTTTAAAGAACAAAGTTAATCAATCATGTTTATGGAGCTAAAATGGATTTCTTCCTTTAGTTATTTTATACATATGCTACTGCATCCGAAATTAATACAACGGTACTTAGTATAAATATTAGTTCTATGTTCCAAATATATTAAATAAATCAATTTCATTTCCAAAAAAATCATTCATCAGATTTACATATCTCTACTGGAATCAGTGATTTCCTCAGTAGGAATTTCTGAATTAAAATCCTAATCATCATTTGGTTTAAAACTGTTAAGACTCAACAAAAAATATCTTTGATAACTTTAATCATATAATTTATGCTTAACATTTTAGTGGTTGCTATGGAGACATCAGAATCAGTTTCATATGTTAAATATAGCGCTATTTTACTTGTATCTAATTTGCATTTTAAAGATCTAACGTCAATCACTTTTCCACAAGTACTTTAGTAATTGTAACATTTAGGTGCTTAATATGCTATCTTGTTAATGCATTTAAATTTTTTTCTAATAAATCTTAATTTATAGAGTGTTTTAATAATCAATTACCATTTTTTATTTTTTACAATGGGACCACACCTGTCAATGCCAGGATGGCAGTGAAAGAAATGTGTTATCATACCACACATTTTTCAAAGGGCTTGCTCATGCAAGACAAGTGCTCTATATCTTGAATAGCAGCACTTACCCCTTTCAAAGAAAAGTAGGAATTGAATTTTCATTTAATCCAGCAACTCTTCATCTTACAAAGTAACCCAAAGGCAAAAAGAGAAAGAGAGAGAGAGAGAGAGAGAGAGAGAGAGAGAGAGAAATAACATTTACACCCCTATGTTCATTGTGGCACTAACCACAATAGCCAAAATCTGGAAACAACTCAAGCCCACAAGAATAGAAGACAGAATAAAGAGTGGTAGATATGCATAACAAAAAAAATACATAATGGATGGTAAAGTCATGTACTTTGCAACTACCTGGAGAGACCTGGAGTGTATCATGCTGAGAAAAATTAGTCAGAGGTTGAGAGATTGACACAGAATGATCTTTCCAATATGCAAATAAAAAGAAGCATAATGATGGAATAACAGAATAACAATTGCCCAAAGGCAGTAGAAAAAAAAGAATAAAAGAATCTGTACCCAGTAGAAAACAGCACTTGAGGGAACTGGAGAATAGGATAGGAGTAAGCAACAATTGGTGAAAAGAAATACTCAACCAAGAGGAGTAAGAAATTTTCAAAGGTATTTATTTATCATGTATGAAATCCAATCATCAGAGTACCATAAACCAGAGTACAAAAATTATAAAATGATAAAAAAAATAATACAGTTCTTCTTGAAGTCGAACCAGATTGCTATGTTGAGGCCAAGATGTGGGGTTAGACAATGGGCACTAGTAGAGGAAAGCGGATACTGGCAAAAGGAGAGATGTTAAAACATTTTATTCCTGAAAACCAATGATGAATATATTTGCAATTTTAGGTGACTAAATTTTTTAGTTGATATTTTACAGTCTTCACAGGAGTTACGCATTATTATTGACAAAATACATAGGCTTGTTTTAATTTTAAATTTTGTATTTGGAATTTTCACTTCGTATATTTCATAAGTAGCACAAACTTTTCTGAAAGAAAAACTCATCATAAAGATGATTTGAGGGAAGATGGCATAACTTCTGTAATCTTGACAACAATTATAAGCAATTGTTCTTTTAGCTCTCTGCTTATTAGTCTCTTCTCTGATAGAATAAAGAGAAAATATAGTACTTAGAATTTATAAGCATTTTTTAGAATTTTATTTTATTTTTTAATTTTTCTGTATTTGATTAAAACACCTTGATTACAAACATGAATGTGGTTGACTTTCAGTCTTGTAAAGAACACCCCCCATCACCAGTGCAACATTCCCAACACCAGTGTCCCAAATCTCCCTCCTCCAGAGCCCACCCCTGCCTGTACTATAGACAGGCTTTCTATTTCCCTCATACATTCTCATTCTTAGCATAGTTCACAATGTAGTTATTTCTCTAACTAAACTCATCCCTGTTTGTGGTGAGCTTCATGAGGTGAGTTGTAACTTCCACCCTTCCTCTCTTTTGCCTCTGAAAATTATTATTGCAAGAATGTCTTTCATTTTTCTTAAAACCCATAGATTACTGAACCATTCTGAGTCTTTCTCTCTCTCTCTGACATATTTCACTCAGCATAATAGATTCCATGTACATCCATGTAAAGGAAAATATCATGACTTCATCTCTTCTGACAGCTGCATAACATTCCATTGCGTATATGTACCAAAGTTTCTTTAGCCATTCATCTGTTGAAGGGCATCTTGGTTGTTTCCAGAGTATTGCTATGGTAAAAAGTGCTGCGATGAATGTAGATGTAAGGAAGGGATGTTTGTATTGTATTTTTGTGTTCCTAGGATATATTCCTAGGAGTGGTATAACTGGATTGTAGGGGAGTTCAAATTCCAGTGTTTGGAGGAATCTCCATATCGCTTTCCATAAAAGTTGGACTAGACGGCATTCCTACCAGCAGTGGATAAGAGTTCCTTTCTCTCAACATCCCCGCCAGCACTGCTTGTTCTCATTCTTTGTGATGTGTGCCAATCTCTCTGGTTTGAGGTGGTACCTCATAGTTGTTTTGATTTGCATCTCCCTGACGATTAGTGAAGTGGAACATTTTTTCATGTGCGCTTTGGCCATTTGTATTTTTCTTTGTCAAAGTGTCTGTCCATTTCTTCTCCCATTTTTGATGGGATTAGATTTTTTTCTTGTAAAGTTCTGTCAGTGACATATATTCTGGAATTTAGCCCCTTATCTGATGGGTATTGGGTGAATATGTTCTCGCACTCAGTGGGTGGCCCTTGTATCCTGGGCATTATTTTCTTCAAGGTGCAGAAGCTTCTCAGCTTAATATATTCCCATTTATTAATCTCTGCTTTCACTTGTTTGGAGAGTGCAGTTTCCTCCTTGAAGATGCCTTTACTCTCAATATCCTGTAGTGTTTTTCCTACGTGTTGTTCTATATATCTTATTGTATTGGGTCTGATATCGAGGTCTTTTATCCATTTGGATTTTACCTTCAAACATGATGTTAGCTGGGGGGTCTAAGTTCAATTTTTTTGCAAGTGGCTAGGCAGTTGTGCCAACACCACTTGTTGAAGAGGCTTTCTTTGCTCCATTTAGGATTTCTTGCTCCTTTATCAAAAATTAGGTGATTGTATGTTTTGGGGACATTCTCTGAGTATTCAAGCCTATTCCACTGATCTGAGGGCCTGTCTTTATTTCAATATCATGCTGTTTTGATAACTGTCTCTTTGTAGTAAAGTTGAAAGTTGGGGAAAGTAATGCCTCCCATATTCTTTTTTCCCAATGGTTGCTTTTGCTATTCTAGTGTGTTTATTGTTCCAAATGAATTTCAAAGGTAATTGATCTACTTTTTTGAAGAATGTCATGGGTATCTTTAGAGGGATTGCATTAAATCTGTACAATGCTTTGGGAAGTATTGCCATTTAAATGATGTTAATCTTGCCAAGCCATGAGCAGGATGTATATTTCCATTTCCGTGTGTCCTCTCTTATTTCTTGGAGCAGAGTTTTATTGTTTTCTTTGCATAGGTCCTTCACATCTTTAGTCAAGTTGATTCCAAGATATTTGAGTATGTGTGGCACTATTGTGAATGAGGTTGTTTTCTTAATGTCCATTTTTTCCCTATTATTATTGGTGTATAGAAAGGCCATTTATTTTTGTGTGTTAATTTTGTAGCCTGCCACATAACTATATGAGTCTATTATTTCTAGAATCCTTTTATTAGAGTCTTTAGGGTTTTCTAACTAGAGTATCATGTCACCTGCAAACAGTGAGAGCTTGACTTCTTCCTTTCCTATCTGGATTCACTTGATATCTTTTTCTTGCCTAATCACTATGGCAAGTACTTCCAGTGCTATGTTGAATAGGAGTGGTGAGAGAGGACAGCCTTGCCTTGTGCTAGAATTAAGAGGGAAGGCTTCTAGTTTTTCTCCATTGAGGACAATATTTGCCACTGGCTTATGGTAGATGGCCTTAACTATATTGAGGAAGGTTCCAGTCATTCCTATCTTGCAGAGAGTTTTTTTTATTTTTATCAAGAACGGGTGTTGGACCTTATCAAATGTTTTTTCTCTGTGTCTATTGATATGATCATGAGATTTTTATTTTTCTTGTTCTTGATGTTGTGTATTATGTTGATAGTTTACAGATGTTAAACCATCCTTGCATTCCTGTGATGAAACCTACTTGATAATAATGAATGATCTTCTTGATGAGGACTTGAATCCTGTTTTCCAGGATTTTGTTGAGGATCTTTGCATCTGTGCTCATCAGAGATATTGGTTTGTAATTTTCTTTTTTGGTAGCATCTCTGTCTGGTTTTGGGATCAAGGTGATGTTGGCTTCATAAAAGCTATTTGGAATTGTTCCCGTTTTTTCAATTTCATGAAAGAGTCTTGCCAGTATTGGTAGTAGTTCCTCTTGAAAGGTTTGAAAAAATTCATTAGTTAATCCATCTGGGCCTGGGCTTTTGTTTTGGGGAGACATTTGATTACCGTTTTAATTTCCTCAATAGTGATGGAGGAGTTTAGATATTCTATGTCCTCTTTATTAAACCGTGGAAGGTTATAGGAGTCCAGGAATTTATCCATTTCTTCCAGGTTCTCATTTTTATTGACATAGAGTTTCTTAAAGTAGTTTCTGATTAACCTTTGAATCTCTGCGACATTGGTAGTGATCTCCCCTTTGTCATTTCTAAATTGAGTTATCAAATTTCTCTCTCTCTCTTTGTTAGTTTTGCCAGTGGTCTATCAATCTTGTTTATTTTTTAAAAAACAACTTCTTTCGTTGATCTTTTAGACTGTTTTTTTTTTGGGGGGGGGGTTTCCACTTCATTGATTTCTGCTCTCAGCTTTGTTATTTCTTTCTGTCTGCCTATTTTTGGTTCCTTTTGTTGAGCACTTTCTAATTCTAAGCTATTTCTAATACTAAGCTATTCAAGTATGCTCCTTCTTCTTTCCTGATGTGTGCTTGTAAAGCTATAAATTTTCCTCTCAGAACCACTCTTCTGTGTCCCATAGGTTCTGATAGTTTGTGTCATCATTATCATTTGTTTTCAGTAAAGTTTTGATTTCCTCCTTGATTTCATCTCGAACCCACTGGTTATTCAGTATGAGGCTGTTTAACTTTTAGGTATTAAAGTTTTTCTTCTGTGTCCCTTTGTAGTTAATGTATACTTTCAGGGCCTTGTGGTCAGCGAAGGTAGCCTGCAAAATTTCTATCCTCTTGATATTATGGAGGTATGTTTTATGTGCTAGCATGTAGTCTATCTTGGAGAATGTCCCATGTACATTAGAAAAGAATGCATATCCAGGTTTCTGGGGATAGAGTGTCCTATATATGTCTACTAGGCCTCTTTCTTCCATTTCTCTTTTCGGGTCTAGTATATTGTTGTTGGGTTTCAGTCTGATTGACCAATCAAGTGTTGACAAAGCCGTGTTGAGGTCCCCCACAATTATTGCATTGTTATTGATATTATTTTTCAGATTTGTCAACAATTGTATTAAATATTTTGCCTGCCCCTCATTTGGTGTATATATCTTTAGGAGAGTGATTTCTTCCTGCTCTACATACACCTTGATTAATACAAAATGCCCATCTTTGTCCCTTTCTGTCGAGGCATGCAGCATGCATGTCTCCATTATCAAGGGAGGCACACCCCAGATGTGTCTTTTGGCTTTCCTGGTGCAGTGCCTAATTTTCCTTCCAAGAAATATTTCAGCCAGAAGGCCTGTTGGAGAAGTCAATCATAACCCCTGCGTGGATCACTGGCTATATTTCTGACATGGCTGTGACATTATGTTTCTCTTTTCCTTTTATTTGATTTTGTCTCCTTTGCTAACTACAGAAATTCGGCCTTAGTTATCCTGCAGTCATAAAGAAATTTCAGTACCAAAGAAAACTGCTAGAAGTTCTCTACTGGCTAAGTATATTTGCATCTCAAAGCCAACCTCTCTTTCTTTCAGCCTGTTTGCTTCCTAAGGCCAAGTCAAAACATGGTATGTTCATGACAATGGTCTTCTTCCCTGCCTTTCCACAGCAAAATGATATTGCCTCAGAGACTTTCCCTGTCACTTTGAATGCCTGCTTACAAACAGGTTTGGCCAGTGTAGAATTAGGCTATTTTACTAGGTTTAATTCTGTACCCTTTAGTTTTAATGGTCTTAGTCACTGCTAGAATACTATTTCCCTCAGGATAGTTGTTATCAGGATAGTTGTTATCAGGAGAAAAAGTGGATGTCCTGCTATTCCTTAATTTACATCAGTAATGACTCCTAGGGCCAGGTACTACTTTGATATGTAAGAAATTAGCCTTCCTTTTATCATCTGCTCTTTTTTCCCCTGGAAATATTTTGCAAACCAGAGTTGTGCTTAAAATGTCATCAGCTTAAAAGTAAAGTTTTTCTCTCTTCTCATAGATGTGGGTCCCCATACAAAGCATTTTGTGTGGTTTCAATTATTTCATATTTCATATTTGTCTGCTCCTGTACCCGTTTTCTTCTTGTAAAGGTTTTCTGACCCCACTAAGGTTTTGCTTAGAGATGCAAGAAGTCTGCAGCACCTTACAACTTTTCTGAGTATAAATTTTGCATCATCTGATATTAGTATGGCCACTCCAGCTTTTTTATGGGTGTTGTTTGCTTGGATAATTTTCCTCCAGTCTTTTATTTTGAGTCTATGTTTGTTCTGACTATTCAGGTTTATTTCTTGTAGGCAGCAGATGGTTGGATTGAGTTTTTTAATCCATTTAGCCACTCTGTGTCTCTTAATGTGTGCATTTAGTCCATTGTCACTGAAAAAAAGAATTGACATGGGATTTAGTGCCATTTTTTTGTTATAGTTTGATGTATCTATTGGTCTGTCTTGTCTTAAAGTAGGTCTTTCAGTTTTTCTTTTAAGGCTGATTTTGAGTCTGTAAAGTTTCTGAGCTTTTGTTTGTCTGTGAAGCCATGTATTCTTTCTTCAAACCTGAAAGTGAGTTTGGCTGGGTGCAGTATTCTAGGCAAAGCATTTATTTCATTGAGTTTTGTCACTATTTCCCACCACTGCCTTCTGGCCTTGAGTGTTTCTGGTGACATGTCTGCTGTAAATCTCAAGGGTGCTCCTTTGAATATAATTTTCCTTTTTGATCTTGCTGCTTTCAGAATTCTGTCTCTATTTCTGTTTCTTTTGAGAAACATCAAAGACTTCTATATTTATCCATTCAAATTCTTTGAGTAATTCTTCCATTGTCTGATCATTTGCTTTAAGGCTTTTTTCCAGTCTCTTCTGCTGTTATTCTCTTCTTCTGCTAGAGTTGTTATTCATCTCATATTCCAGCATACTAATTCTATCCTCAGCTGCTGTTACCCTGTTGGTGAGCTTATCTATTTTGCCTGTCAATTCGTCTACTGAGTTTTTCAGACCTGTTATTTGACCTGATATTGCAGTTTGGAGTTTTTTGATTTCTATCTTCATAAACTCTTGACTCTTATTAGTGTGCTCTTCTATACTTTGAGTTGCTTGAACATTCTCCATATTTCTTCTCTAAACTCCTCTGAGAGACTGACTAGTTCATTGGCCGTTTTCGGGTCATCAAAGTTGCCATCTTCATTCTCTATGTCTGGTGCTGCCTGCATTGTTTCCCCATTGTAACACTTGTACTGTGGGTTTTTCTACGTGTTGTGATGGTATCCATTGGCTAAATGATGTGCACGGTGCACTGCCGCTCTGCTTCGCTAAACAGCCCCGCTCCTCTGGCTCCTCCCTTTCTGGGCAGAACTACTCACCTCCAGAGAAGGCTAGCCATCTGCAGATGAAGCCACACACACAGAAATCAGGCCCACAGATACCGCAAAGAAGACAGACAGTTCAGAGAGATGTGCAGGACTTCAGCGTTCCATCAGAGTTCAACCAGCTCCTCCCTTTCTGGGCAGACCATTTATAAGCATTTTTAGCATTACAAACTAAGTACAAATAAAAAGCTAAGTTCAAAAACTCTAATGGAAAAGCAATGTAAGAGTTAGTTCATAACCATTTCCAAGATTCAACTAAAATAATTTATGAATAATTATTTTTAAAGAAAAAAATCCAGTAACCACCAAGGACTCCTGCATTGCAAATTCATGAGATCACTTTCAAATAAGGTGTAATACTGAAATTAAATTCTCAAGGATTTTTCTTTTGCATAAAATGGAGATTTATTCTGTCATACTATGCTTATTACTTTAATCACTCACTAACACACTGGAATTTCTTACTGAGTAAATCTGATTTATATTTATACTATACTTAAGTGGACAGTGAACATTTTCAACAAAATGAATATTAATTTTTAATTAAAATTTATAGACATTTGAAAGTCAAATACTTCATATCAATGCAAAAGAAAGTTTCATTACTTTTTTAAAATGACTATTTTTTCTTAAATATCTTTCAAAAAGAATTTTCAAAAGAAATAAGATTTTCTTAAGAATTTTATCATTTCTTTCCAGATACATTTGCAATAAAAATAGATGTGCATTTTTACAAAATTGAGGATTTATACTTGTTGCTAAATGTTAGTGAATAACCATACAAAAATAGATCAAACACACAAAAAATAAACTCCAAAAGAAGATAATGGATACCAATATTTCACAGGTAGCCTGGTCCAAGATGATACTTCTGTATAATTCTACAATGTTTGAAGCAAGCAGATTCCCTTTCTGCATGAACCAAAATAGCCCAGAACCTCACCATTCAATCTTCAGTAGAAACAGCCCCACTTCTTGACTTAAATTTATCATATGCCAAGCTACCAAGTTAAAAATCCTGGACTACATGGCTTCTTGAGGCTGCATGACACCTCAAAAATTTATAGTAGTATTAACCTATATGTACATATCAAAGTAAATCAGATGAGATAATTATGTAGTGAGCCTAACAATAAAGCGAAAGAGTCAACTAGCACAAACCACAGCCCAATAATTCATTAAATGCTTCTTGAGAGGCCAAACGAAATAACAGACTTCTGAATCTTAAATTTGGATCACCAAAGGAAAAGGATATTGGCAATCCTAAACTCACTTTGGATTCCCACCAGTTTCACAAGAGCAGTCAAATCCCTTTATGCCCTCTTAATACTGCTACAACTGCAACCCCATGCTTCAGGAATGAATAAAACCAACACAAACCAAAGATATATAATCAAATTAAATCACCTCACTACCTATTAGAAAAGTTAAGATTGTTCAGTTTTCTTGAGTGTTCTTTTTAAATAAATTTACAAAATGTAACAGGGGATTTTAAATTGATAATATGAACAAATGATATGTATAATAAATGACAACCTGAAACCACAAAGGGAGAAAGAATGCATTCTTCAATGTCCAATGTCCTATATAGAGAAGATAAAATTTAGTATCAGAGAATATAAAATTGCTATCATAAATAAACCAAAGAGGTGACAAAATCTCAGAATGAAAGGTCAATATGATAAAATAGAATTCTGGAAAGCCAATGAAAGAGATAACAACAAAACTCAGAAAAGCAACTGAATGCTCTTGAAAATGAAATCAACCATTAAAAAGTTGTCAAAAATAAAGTCAACACATAAAATTAGGTAACACTTTACATTAAAAATAGGCAAAAGAGGCCAAGTGTTCAGTAAATAATATAAAAAATGATAGAGATATTTATAGAAACAGTATCCAAGATGAGATATAAATCATTGAGATAGGAGATTGTGATGCAAAAATTAATCAGGTAGAAGAAGAGGGGGAAAAGGAATGTAAAAAATTTATAGCAATATAATGAGATATCTCCAGACTGTTTTCCATAAAAGTTGAACAGGAATATTTTTCACCAGCAATGCATGGGTTCTTTTTCACCAGATACTTGCCAACAAAAATGATTACCAATTTTTGATATGTGGCATTTCTCTGGTGAGAGATAGCATCTCATTTTATGTTGATTTGGAGTTACCTAACAATAAGTGATTTTAAGTTATAATTGTTACTAATTAGTAATTAGTAATTATTATTAAGTAATACTCACTTACATAATAAATGATAATAAACTTTTTATGTGCCTCTTGGCCATGCATTGGTCTTCCTCAGAGAAGTTTCTATTCATTTCCTTTTTCATTTTTGAATGTTTTTATTTTATTGCTGATCTTTAGGTACTTTATTTAATCTAGATTTCAACATGTTATCTGATGCAAATTATTTTCTTGCACTCCATTATTAATTTGAGCATGTTTCTCCTGACATGCATAATCTTTTTAGTTTGATGTAGTTCATTGTATTTGTTTACTTTGTATTCCATCACCATTTTTAATTTAATATATCATTAAAGAGATCTTTGAGTTCCAGATCTCGGAGATTTCTGCTTATACTTTCCTCATTGTGCTTTATAGATACCAGTCTGATCTCAAAGTTTTTGATTCTTTTTGAATTGTTTGTGCGTGTGTGTGTGTGTGTGTGTGTGTGTGTGTGTGTGTGTGTGTGTGTTTGTGTGAGGTGTGAGATATAGATTCTGTTTTAATATTTTACATGCTGTTATACAATTTTTGCCACAAAATGTGTTGAAGAGACTGTTTTTTCTCTATTACATGCTCTCAGGTTCATTCTCTAGTTAACTTATTATAAATGTGAGGATTTCTCTTTGGATATTCTATTCTGACCCACTGATCAGAGAGTCCTTAGACTAATACCACACTGTTTTGATCACTATGGTTTTATAGTATAACTTTCAGTTAGATAATGAGATACATACCAGTTTCTTTTCTTTTAACTATATTTTTATAAGATATATCACTATAGTAAATTACATAAACAGAAATGATAATTTATCAGTTTATTGAGTACTATTTTCCTCAGCCAGAGTACAGAAGGTTAGATATTTTCTTTGCATGCAGCACACCTGGGCTTGATATCTTGCACCATGGATGGTCATCTGAGCCCCTCCAATGAATTTCTGAGTGCACAATTAGGAGTAACCCCTGAGCACAGCTGGCTGTGGCCTCCCCCCAAAATATATGCAATTATGATAAAAAAGGATGTTTCATGTTTAAGTGGAAAAATGTTCAAAATATACCAATGGTATATGTATCTAAAATTAAAAATATAATTTTAAAAATATTTCAACTATAAGCTAGAAACCACCAAGTTACCCAGGTAGATTGCTTTCTGGGCTGAAAACTCTGAGGCCTTCATAGAATGGAACTGAAATATTCCCCTATTTTGTATTTGCAGATCAGTTACTAAGTCTTCTCCACCACATAAATCCACAAAAGAATTTGGGCAATCATTCATGTGCATGGCCACAACACACTTCCTCCAAGTTTCACAGTACCCCAGACCACCAGGGGTCTGGGATGGGAATGCTACATATACACTAAACAACTCAAAGAGCTAAAAGCAATTATATAATTGGCTGAACCAGCACCAAGCAGCTCAATAAAACCTCAGGCAATGACTTTAGTAGCACTAAATTTTAGTATTGGTAAATATAGCTATGATTACAAATCAACTTTGATTGTTCTATTTTCTAATAATTTCACTTGTCTCTTTATTGTAACAGGCAACTTGTAGTAAAAATCATTTATGATTGCTCTGCTCTTCGCGGGTCGGAGGGAAATTGGACACATTGGAGGAGGGCAGGTCAAACTGCTGGCAGGATTAGTGTTGGAATGTTGTATTCCTAACTCACCTGTATTATGATCATCTTTGCAAACCATTGTGTTATATTAAAAACTAGTTAAATCTAAATTTAAAAATAAAACAATTAAAAAACTAAAAATGGTGACTGAAAATAGTTTGAAACAAGAAAAATAAAGAAATTTTAAAAAAGATAAAAATTAAGAAATGGAAATTTTAGCATCTAATAAGTTAATGAATAAAAGGAACCAACTGACTTGTTGAAGGAAAATTATATCAGAACAAGAGATGGTGGAAATGTTCAGCAAACATGATGACATATCAATAGTCAAGATCCAATGTAAACAGCAGAGAGAAAATAGCTAACAATAAGAAAATTTCAAAGTTATGTTAATCACTAACAAAATCTATGGTTTTCCACTTAGGAGGAGTCCTAACTCTTGGATAAAAATCTCATACTAATGCTGGTTGATTTAGTATTGTACTTAAATATTGTGCAAGAATGTACTAGAAAAAATCCTACAAATACAGTATCTTCTATTCCCTAGACTAGCATAGCTAATTCACCATATATTTAACTCACAAATTGTAGGTTTATTTTGCTTGTTTAACTTTCAATATGTTGACTTGGTAATGCAATACTTAGAAATTTATTTTAGAGCATGCCTTGTTATGTAAATTTCCCCTGATTATATACTAAGACTATAACACTTTTTTATTGTCTACAATGAAACCATCAAATGCCTACTGCATTTTCTTAATGACTTCTCTATTTCCCTAAAGCTCTGTGAATTGATATGCTAGAGAACTAAACTGTAATGTAAAATAAAAGTAAAACTGGGAAATAAAGACTGGAATCATGAATTGTTTGAATCCAAGGAAAAATAGTGAACTAAAGTTTTAGAAACATTAAGAACACATGATATATGGTAAAGTTCAATGGGAGATTTTTTTCTCTGTGTTCTTTTTCTTTCTATATTACCTTAAAAATATGCAGGACCAGAAAGATAGCACTGGAATAAAGTATCAAGCCAACAATAACATCAAGAAAATTTTTTGGGGGAATCACATTCAGCTGTGTTCAGGGGTTAGTTACTACAGGCTCTCTACTCAGTGATTACTCCTGGTGAGATTGGCAGATTATATCAGACACTGGGATTGACCCAGGTTCACAATATGCAAGATAAACACCCTGCCCTTTGTATGATATTCACTAGCAGAGTAGCAGAAAACATGTCTATTCAGTACACCATAGAAATCTCAACTTGGGTTTTTGTGGCATGTTCTATGGATAGGTTTTCATTACTAATATTACAGAGGATTTGACCTATGTAGTATATATAGGATTAAGGCCCAGGATGTTCTTAGAAAAAAATACATTCATCAATTTGATTTGTAAATTAACTGAGAGCCCTCTGATTTCATAGAATTAGGGCATACAATTCTAAAAACAACGTTATTTCCTATGTCTGAGTAATCATTTTCTTATTGTGTGTCATTCTCATCAGGAATATCATGTTTCTAGAGCGATGTGACATGTTTTATCAAAGAAGGATAAATAAATTCATAATCAGAGAAGATACTAACTGAATGCATGCAGACATAAGTTTGCAATTGTTTCATGGTGCCATTTTTGTTACTATTTTTTGTTTAAACATAGCTATTTCTTAAATTACAGAAAACTTTTCAAAGCTTTTTGAAGCAGAAACTAATGGACCTTTAAATTTTTAAATAGAGACCATGTACAAATAAGAGGATCTTTGAATGTGAGGAGAGTCCAAAAATTATGCAACTTTTGAGCCAAGATCACTGAGGCATCGGGACTGATGATAACTTTAAAAGGCCCAGAAAATTTTAAAGCCTGACCCAAGTTAAATATGCCCATTCTGGAGAGAAAGTCAATTAAGTTCTGTATAACAAATTCCCCCCTCTATTTGTCTTATTCAATGAACTTGTAAAAAACATCTTATAGACCCCAAATTAAAGCCCACAAAACCCAAGGTCCCCAACCAAGTTAGGGTTTATTAACACTTTACTGGTCTAATGCATAATGAATTTATTTTTTTTCTTAGAAAGGCAGTGTCTTAAAAATTGACTTTTATGCATGTTGGGTAGCTAAATTCTTGCTCAGTTATGTTTTCACGTTTTTAATCTCAACATGAAATGAATTTCTACTTACAAATAAATTCATAATGAATCTGGCTCAAGGAAATGAGAAATGTAATTCAATATTAGAAATCAGAAAATGTTATTTAATTAAAGATGGACAAGAACGTATAGAGGGTTCCCCTTAAGGAAAAGAGAATGTAAAACTTAATCTGAAGTCTTCATTTGCAATGAAATCATGTAAAGAAATTTCACCAGACACAGATGAGTCTGAGATGCCTTGTAAGTGGTCTTATTTCCAAAGTTGGCAACTTTGAGCATATTAAAATCTCAAAGAACTCACAACCCCAAGGACAGCTAGGGACAAGTTTAAGTGTACATATGACCCTTTGGACAAAGAAGAGGAATTCCCTTTTCGAGGACTCATTATGAGAGAAATAAATATGTAGTTTCTTATGTCAGGAGCTCCCATTTCATTTTCCACCAGTTTTTTGAATATGGAGTCAAATTGTTGGTTCAACCATGTCATCCTCAAGTAGTTATATTTCTTTCTCAGAATTAAATATTTAACTGAATTGTTGCTATTTTGGACAAAATTTACAAGAGCTAAGACAAGAGCCTATAGTGAGCCTCAGAATAAGTGAGGTTAAATCATCGATTTTTAGTTGCTGCTAAAAGTGATGTAATTGGAACCAACTGACATAACAATAATTCAGAGAAATAGCTTTCTAAGTCTGAGCACCCAACATAGATAAACTTGGGGGTTTTACTCTCTTACTTTTACAAGCATGCCCAAGATGGTTTCTTGGTGCACACATAGTAACAATAATAATCAAAGAAAGTGTAATGACTAAGCTATTAATTGGATGAAATGTAATTAGCAGTTGATCAACTTATTGAGGGGAACAGAAAGGATGTGTTGTTCTGCCACAGTCCCCACTTTTTGATACCCAGAAAATCACGAGATTTTAGAGGACCTCATCTTCAGTATCTAAGGAACAATAACAAGCAAGGGGGTAGTTGGAATTTAGTCTTAATAATCTGGGTAAAGAAGGAAGTAGTGACACATGAAGATTTTCTTCAAGAATCCAACTTGCATAGAATGAAACAGAGATGGAGTCAATCTCCTTTATATTCAACCAGGGTAGGAAAGGGTTGTTTGAGTCCAGA
Source organism: Suncus etruscus (assembly GCF_024139225.1). Lineage (NCBI taxonomy): Eukaryota > Metazoa > Chordata > Mammalia > Eulipotyphla > Soricidae > Suncus > Suncus etruscus. Next base: position 3,611,546 of record NC_064854.1, read on the forward strand.
CTGGCTCTGGCTGCAAACAAACCTTATGACAGTGGACAGAACCACCATCTCTAGGTCAGGGACTACTCTATGTCTGGTAGGCCTCCAACCACTCTGTATGGTTGCTACCATCAGAAAACAATTTCATTTACATTATTAAATGAAGGGACAACATTATATTAAGCCAACTAAAGTATAACTGTCCTAATATTTCTGTACATCTTGGATCCAATTTACAAAGATGAATAAGGTTTCTCTAAACCTATACTAGTGATTAAATAAGTAATCACAATAACTGGTTGTTTCTGGTAAATATTGAGAGTAATTTTGTAGAAACATATAAGAAATATGCAAATTACTTTCATCTAAAACTGAGAATACTTATATATACTTATATATATATGTTTATATATACATATATATCATATCTATGTGATCCAGTCATCTATTGTTAGCCATCTAGATTGATTCCAATTCTTAGCTATTGTAGTGATTGCTGAGATAAAGAGTGGTGTGCATATATCTTTTATGAATGACTTTTGGGGGGGGTTGGCATAGATACTCCAAAATTTCTAGGTCATAAAACAGCATAATTCTGAATTTCATGAGAATTCTCCATACTATTATCTACAGAAGTGGAACCAAACAAAATTCCCACCAACAGTGATGAGAGTCCCTTTTTCACCACATCCTACCAACACAGATTGTTCTCAGTGGTTTTGATATGTGCTATAAATGATATCTCATTTTCTCCTTGATTTTTACTGAATTTACTTAATGGTAAATAATGATGAGTAATATTTCATGTGCCTAATGGTTATCAATTAGTCATCTTCAAAGAAGTTTCTATTCATTTCCTTCCCATTTTTGTGGGTGTTTGGTATTTCTGGGGTTAATATTTTTGAGTATTTTGTACAACCTAGATATTCACCTGTATCTGATGTGTTGAGTGCCTGTATTTTCCCCCAATAAATTAGCTGTCATTTAGTTTTAGCTCATGTTTCTTTTGCTATAAAGAAAAAAAATAGTATGATATAATCCCATTTGTTCAGATTTGATTCTGTAGCCTTTCCATCATATATTAAATATTTTTTGAGGTCTCAGCCTTGGAGCACTCAACTTGTTTTCCCTAAATACTTTATAGGTAGGTTTGATCTCAAGGACTTTGATCTACTTTGAATTGACTTGTCTGTAAAATGTAAGATATGGAACTAGCTTTACTTTCTTACATGTGTTTATCCAATTGTTCAATACCTTTTGTCAAAGAGGCTGTATTTATTCCATTTTATGTTTTCAACATCTTTGTCAAAATTTAGTTAACTATATCCTTGGGAGTTTGCTGGTGGATATTCTATTCTGACCCATTGATGAGAAAATCTATCTTTGTTCCAACACCAACCTGTATTGACATCTATGATTTTGTAGAACAGCTTGAAGTTAGGTGAAAAGATTCCTCCCATTTTCTTTGTTTTAGTATGCTTTGGGATATGATGGTCTTTTATGATTCCAAGCTAACTTTATAATTGACTGCCTATAGATATTTTTAAATCTACTTTTACATTTTCTCATTTTGCCTTTTTAATGTCTGTAGTAATTTCTAAACAGTATATGCTTCAAGATTTAAGAAAATTTCATATGTTAGAACACTTTAATAGTTTAGTTAATTTATGGTATTTTGATCTATTTATTATTTCCCCAATGAGAAATTTAGACTGAGATCTTCCCATGTCCAGTTGATAAACTTTTCAACTAAATCACCATCCAAAAGTTTCCTAGTAACCAAACAAGTTTGTGAACTGAGAGAGATAGGAATTGACACCAGTGGATTGTGGAATGAAAAAAAAAAAGTGAGTAAAAGAGAGAATTTGATGGGCAGGAGAAAGAAAGAAAGAAAAAGAATCAGGTGTTAATGATAACCAGTTCCTAAAGTGGCTTAATCATAAGAATTTATCTTCCAGGCCGGAGAGATAGCATGAAGGTAGAGCGTTTGCCTTCCATGCAGAAGGAAAGTGGTTCGAATACGGTCCCCCGAGCCTGACAGAGGTGATTTCTGAGTATAGAGCCAGGAGTAACCCCTGGTGTGACCCGGGTGTGCCGGGTGTGATCCAAAAACAAACAAACAAAAAAAAGAATTTATTTTCCAAGACCAGATAGAGACAGGACAGAAGAGACTTTAAAAGAGAACAATAGTCAAAATTGTAAGACTTAGAAATGGTGTCTGTCAGATGCCCCCAGCAACAGAGTTTCATAGAGATGGAGTTCACTGCCTACATCTGAGTCTCAAAGAGCCTGCTGAGGGATCTGATCTCCAAATGGATTGGCTCTACTCAAAAGGACATGTGTCTGATTTCAAAAATAGTTACTTGCATATTAAACATATCCACGACTGGCTATCAGGCCTCTGGAAAAAAGTTAGGGGCGTTGGCATATCACAGATGGTGTTTTCCCTCTTAGAAATTTCTGGTTCTAGCAGCCAAGTGTGGAGAAAAACTGCCTATGGTAACAAGACTCATCTTCCTAGGTCCTCTAAATATTGTAACGGAATTTCACAGGAAACAAAAGAGCAGCAGTAAAGAAAAGACTAAACTAGGAGTCTATTAAATGAGTTGACATCTTCTGTTTCAATTTGAGCACCTTTAATTTTCTTTTTTTGCCCCATTGCTATAACCAGTTCTTTAATTCAATCCAACATTGGATTAAAGAGGATATAGTCTTATGTCTGTTCTCAAAGGAAAATATTTTAGCTTTTCATCATTCAAAATGAGACTGAATGTGAGTTTATTATAGGTGATTATTATTATCCTGATGAAAGTTCCATTTACCCCTAAAGTAAATTGCTAAGGTTTTTTTAATCACAAATAAAAAGTGACATAGCCATATATCTAAAGCACAGACCCAATAACACTGAAAACATGAGATCAAGGCTACAATTTCTTAAAGGTTTTTAATATGCATGTCAAAGTGAGGTAATGACATCGTGTGGGAACACTGGTGGAAAAAGTTCACACTGGAGGTGGATTGATGTTGAATTATTATATGCCTAAAAATCAACAATAATAACTTTGTAAATAACAGTTATTTAAATAATAAATAAAGTTATTGTTTAAAAAGGAATCTGGAAATATAAGAGGACTCACATCCCAAATAATTTCCAACCTTGAATAAATTCAGAATAAATTTATAAAAAAAAATCACATACTTGACAGATAATGGATCTATTAGGTAAGAGACTATTTTTGTTATAATCAGCAAAGCAACTTAAAAAAGAAAAATAAGCTATTTATGTGTCATGTAGAACTCTTGGATTGCAGTAATGGAGTGCAAACAAGTCTCAGGGAGAGTGCTTAGAAGCTGAGCAGTTGTATTTTTTATGGGTTACACCTGACCTTAGAGCAATGGAGAGAGGAGTTCCATTCCTGCTGACAGACGAGGAAAAGAAATAAATATAGAATCATATCTACTATCATACATATGCCTCAGAAGACTAACAGCTAATGAATTTATTGAAGACCTTACACTGATAAGTCTGTAGGTCCTCATTCTTATAAATGTGCTTCCATTTTCTCTGTTCTATAAAAACACCTTCTTGTGAATGGAAAAAGTTGGGTACTTTGAGGACCTGGGTCTGCCCTTATTCAAACTTTGATTTTTAGCTAATTAAGTGCTCTCTTCCCTCATTTCTTGACCAGTTACCATGACTCTTGTTATGTGAGGCAGTAAAACTGAACTATATGGTCATAGTTATAAAGTAGTCAACAAATAATTTGAAGACATTCACATCAAAAGTCAAATATACAAATTATGAAAGATATAACTTATATCAGCGAAACCTGGGGACAATTTTTTGGGGGGGCCACACCCAGTGACATTCAGGGATTACTCCCGGCTCTGTGCTAAAAATCGCTCCTGGCTTGGGGGACCAAACCCAGGTCTTTACTGGGTCAGCCATGTTCAAGACAAAAGCCCTACCACTGTGCCATCGCTCTAGCCTCTGGGGGCAACTTTTTAATAATTCAAGCTTATAAAAATTTTCTGAGACATGGGCATGTGAGAATAATGGAGTTTCAGGCCAATGCAGGAGTAGTGATGGTATGTCCCTATACATGATTTCTAGGTTCTTCAAAAAGATGGTCAGGTTCAGAGTTAGAAAGTGCAAAATTGTGTTGGAAAGTAGAGTTGAAAGGAAAAGGAACTCTGTATGTAGAGAGAAACTTAGTATAAGCCTATGTTAGCTATTGTTCAGCTCCTGGTGGTTTCATAAGAAAACTGGGTCTTTGTGTTACAGAGCATTTAGGGAAGTTATAGATAAAGTTTAAAGTAGGCCCTTTTAAATAAAATTGGGCTTTTTGAATTTCTTATCAATTGGCATGAATGTTACAGAGATTACAAAGATCAACACAGGTCTGGCATTGTGCTTTAAAAAGCTTCCCATGTATCAAAAAGAGCCCAGGAATTGCAGAAATATTGAAAATGTAGGATGATGATAGTAATAAAATAACTATTCATTGCAGCTGGCAAGGGGAAACTGAGTCTTCCACTTTCAAGGAGAAATCCTTAGAGATATTTCCAAGTTGAAGGAAACTCTAGTTTTCTCAAATAAAACAAGACAATATGAACAAAAATAAAATAGTGACAGAGGAATAGATTTTGAAAATTAGAATAGTTTTGTGAACATTATATTTTCATGAAAATGAATTTGGAAAATTCTGAACTTGTAAAATAAAGTTGGATCACTTCAACATGGAGAAGATGATTACATGTTAGTAAAATAAAATATCACTACTGTATAGGTGAAAATATAATTGTATTTTCCTATATTTAGAATTTAGGGTTGCTTAGGTTAAGAATAATAGAAGAATTATTTAGTAGCTTTGTGAGCCATGCAATGCAATTGATATTTAAACTATTTTGAGAAGCAGGTCATTCTCCATAAAGAGTTGATTCCAATTGAAGTGTTAAAAGGCAGCACAACATTTGTCTTTTGATGAACTCAGGGCAATTTCCCACATTCTAGATGAATAAGGAAAAAAAGTGCAAGTTAGTATCTGTCCAAATGTGAGGAAATGCAAATCAAAAAAAAATAATTCATTAGAGGTTATGTTGCAAAAAGAGATGATCTTACTCTTCAAATTTTAGAGTAAGCCTACATTATTACAATAGTGTCTGAAAGGGACTGGAATGTAGATAGGCTAGAGTTGTCACTGGACATTCTGAGTTAAAATAATGTTTTTCCCACTGATGATGGTGGAGGTTACCAGGTGATTTTTGATGTGAAGTGGGCATGAAGCCCTGGGTTCTGAACAAGGAGGATGCCATTTTGTAAAGGACCATCTAGGCCAGGGGTCTCAAACTCAATTTACCTGGGGGTCGCAGGAGGCAAAGTCAAGGTGAGGCAGGGCTGCATAAGGGATTTCACAAAAAAAAGTCCTCAAACGTCATTATTAACAGTTTTAATTATTTCTTCTGAACATGAATAGAACGTTGAGTGAAGATCATGAACAGTTCTTCTGAACATGGCATCTTTTGCCTATTCCTTGCTGCCAGAGACTTGACAGCGCTTCTTCTCAAAAATCTGAACCACATTTGGCTTTAGAGAGGAAGCAGTTGAGACCCTCAGTATGGCTTGAAGATGATCATCATGAAGTCTAGACCTGTACTTCGACTTATTGAAGTTCAATGTGGAGAATAACTTTTCACAAATATGTGCTCCCTTTGACACATGGTGCGCTTGAACATTTGGGAAAGCTCAGGGAAGCTGGGGGGCAGTTCTCTCAAAAATTGTCCATGCATGTCTGCTTTTCCACTAATCTCCCTGAACTTGACTTTGAGATCAGAGTTGCATTGCAGGTCAAGGAGCTCCATTTAAATCACAGGAGGGGCATCTTGTACATCAAAGAAAAAGGGGTCCACAAAAATTTGGAAAGTGGCTCTGTGCTTTCTGAAGTCTGCAAATCTGCGATCAAATTCCTTCTCTAGCTTAAAAATAGCATCAACATATTTCTCACCACTGAATGGTATGCCTGATTCCACAAGTTCCTTGCATGCTGGGAAATGGCAAAGGTTTGTCTGAGAGAGATGGGATTTCCATAACACAAATTTTGTGGAGAATGCTCTCACGTTATCATAGGCAGCACTAATAAGATGCCCCGGGCCTTGTAACATCTTGTTTAGTACATTCAGCTTATGTGTGATGTCAACAAGAAAAGCTAAGTCCATGAGCCATTTGTGATCATTCAACTTAGAAACAGCATTTCCATCCTTCTCCATGAAGGCTTTTACTTCTTCTCTCAACTCAAAAAATCTTTTCAGGACATTTCCCCTGTTGACCCAACATACCTCGGTGAAATAGAGCACATCTCCATATTCTGACTCCATTTCCACTAAAAAAAGCATGGAACCTACTGTGCTTTAAGCCCCTGGATCTGATTTGGTTGATGCTTTTCACAACAAAAGACATCACATTGTCACACAGTAGGCATTTACTGCAGAGGGCCTGCTGATGGATAATGCAGTGAAGAGCAATGGCCTTCTCTACACCCTCCTCTTCAAGTTTTTTTTTTGAACAAGTGCCACCAGTCCATTTTTCCTCCCTGTCATTGATGGCACTCCATCGGTTATTATTCCAACAAACCTCTTCCATGGCAAACCTGCATTCTCAATGTCATCACACAGATGCCGAAATATCTCATTAGCAGTGGTCTGACCATGCATTGAATTATTGTGAGCAGCTCCTCTGTCAATTCAAAATTGCAATCAACACCACGGACATAAATTGTAAGCTGCGCAGTGTCTGTTACATCTGTGCCCTCGTCAAGAGCAACTGAGTATGCATCAAAACATTTGTCTTTCTCACACAGTTGATGATAAATGTCACTTGACATGTCAGAAATGCACTCTGCCACAGTGTTGGCAGAAAGGCTGATTTTGCTAAACTGACTTTTCTTTTCCAGACAGATAATACTTGCAGCCTATAACATGAATTTTTTAACAAACTCTCCTTCTGTGAATGGTTTCCCTGACTTAGCAATCATCTCACTAACCATGTATCTAGCTTTGACTGATGCAACATTCTCTGGTTGCTTTCTTGAAGAAAACTTGTTGCCTCATTAGACATGCTTTAAGACTGGCAACCAGTTTGGCTCTCTCATCTCCTTGATATTTTGCACATTCCTAAGCATGCTTAATTGAATAATGGTGTTTCAATTTGTATTCCTTGTGCACTGCAACTTTCTCTGAGCATATAAGATATGTGGGAATGCCCCCTATGCTCAACAAATGCTGTGTCTCCCACTTTTTCTGAAATTGTCTGTGCTCATCATCAATCTTTCTCTTCACTGCAGGCTTTGAAGAAATCATGATGAAGGTATGACAAAATCTAATTCTGTAATAAACTTTTCTCCTTTCTCTCCCTTCTCTCCCTTAGGCCTCCGGTACTGCAAGGGACAGCAGGCAAGAGCAGCGGAAATGACATCTGCACTAGGCGCAAAGTATTCGCAATTATTTGCTTACTAAATATTCGCAATAAAAATCACATTAGTAAGAAAAAATATCACAAAATATCGCATTAAATATTTGCATACCCGAACGGAACTGCTCAGTGTATGCGAATTTTTAATGCAATTTTTCTTACTAATGCGATTTTTATTGTGATTATTCAGTAAGCGAATAATTGCAAATATTGCGATATTTGAAGGCCGGCCGCAGGCCACAAAATGTTGTATGGAGGGCCGCAAATGGCCCCCAGGCCACGAGTTTGAGACCCCTGACCTAGGCTTCTCTTTTTCAATCCTAAGTTTTCATTAACACCATCACAATATATCTGCCCATACCACGTAACCTATCTAGAAAGGACGCAGAGACAGATAGGACAACAGTCAATCATCTTAAAGATCATCAGAAGCAAGAACCTCCTCATCCCTATCCTATCAATCCCTAACCTACCTCATCCCTACCCTAAACTGGCTTGTGACCTTGGCAGGGGTGATCTTCTCTGGTATATGGCCCTGGCAAGTCAGTTTGGGACCTGTAGCTGCTGTAATCAAGTTTTATTTTGCTGTACCCCAATTGTGTGATCTCATCCTTCAACTCTTGACCCTAAGATTTGGGGGTTCACCTGGGATTTAACAATAATGACTCAATTCTAGATAGTTTTTAACCTCCCTTATTTGGTGTATAACAAATTGCTCATCAGAAGTATTTAAAGTCAGGGATAGGTGACATATATAGTCTAAGACTACTCTGCAGACAGAGCAAAATGAAATGACATGAATGAACAAAATAATTTAGATCTGTTGATAATGATGATGAAGCAAGAAGGAAAAGAGGGAACCTTTACCTCGTGATGATGAGTTTTGGAATTGAATAAAACTTATTGTGAAACAGTAAAACTCTGATATGTAATTTGAAGAAGTTACTCCTGTCATGAGTCATAAGGATTCTAGAATACACCTTATGGATACTCAAACTATGATCTGATAAGAGAAGTCTCAGCAGGACAACAATCAGGAAAGGAAGATCAAAGATCAACTGATTCTAACTCTTCCTATTGGCAAACACCCCAGCAAAGGAATCTTACTTAGGTAGGATATGCAGCTTGGACCAGGTTGGAAAAAACCATACAAACCAATTTACTTATGCACCTTGGCCCCCACTTATATAAAGGTACCCCATGCACATGTCACTGCAACTCCCAAGATTTATATTTTCCTATTTTCTACAATGATTGATTGTCTATGTGGGCTCTCTACATCTTTGAAGAAGTTATGATTTTTTTTGAGCATCTTAACTCTCTCCTTTTCTTATCCTCTCCCTTTCCTTCCTTATAACCTTTGAATAAAATCTGTTTCTATTTCACTGTTCATTTCCTCCTGAAATTATTTTCTGTCAGTGAAGGAAAGAGACATGAAAAGTCTGGGCAAGGTCTAGGACTGACTTTCCTACAAAGATCAATTCCATACTCCAATTTCAGCCTGAGTCCATAGAGCCCTGAGAAATGTCAGGGATCAAGTCCCAAGCAGAGCAGATCAAGTGGATGTCAGGTCTGGCCTGACAGCCACCTATTAAAACTGGCAGGACCCAAGGTTTATGCCAGGAATGATCTTTTAGCAGATTGTATCTGTCCTAGTTCCTCCATCTATTCCCAGGCTTCAGATGTTGAGAGCATAAATAGCAGCAGATTCCTTTATCAGAGCAATTACCTCTCTCCTCCCTGCTTTACCTGTAACCTCCACTGGCCTCAAAATCGAGGAAGAGGTCAAGAGTAAACTAAGAAGATGAGTGTAAATTAAAACGTTCCCCCAATTTCCTTTATTCCTAACTTCTTCCTGTGAGATGTACAAAGCCACTGGATAGTTGGTTTTGCATCTGACTTGAACTTATTCCACCTGGTATTGGGCATTGGTTTAGAATAAAGGAAGAAGTCTGATTTGGGGCAAGAGAGAAGCAGCACACGGCAGAGGAAGGCCATGAAGCAGAAAAGCCATGGGTCAAAAAGCAGATTAACTTCAAAAATTCTTGTGCTGAGTGTCTTGGTATTATTTCTCCATTACTACCCTGCTTCATCAGATCTGTCCATCTAAGGACTTAGAAACATGGTGCCTGGGACAGTCTCACCCATCAGGTGGATATTTGTGTTTTTATTTTACATGTGAGGAATGAAGTAGAAAAAGAAAAGGCCAAAAAATAAAAAATAAAAAGGAAAGTCACTTAACCCGAGAAGACAGTAATGCAGTTAGCTGTGAGTGACCATTGTGTTACTCTCCCTTATGTAGAGATTTCTAATTCTGGGGTTGTCAATGCCTCCAGAAATATGCAAACATGAGTTGTTGAATAAAGTACTACTAATACTGAAGATATTTGATGGTTCTCCTACTAGTTTTTAGATCCTTATTTCAAGGTGCCAGGAGATAGCTGGTATTCACCATTGCAATACTATCTATACAGGCTAATTCACATATAATTAAGTGACTTTAGGCACTGACTTAAGACACACAAAATTTCTCCTTTGTTTCTTTTACAAGTCTGTTTCATATAGGCATTTTTCCTCATGAAATACTAGTTCTTATTTCTTATATAGCATATGCTGAAAAAGTGACATAATAAGCTATAAGAAAACTCTCAAACAAATTTGAAAAAGCAACATTTTCACTTCTAAACACACCTGAAGGAGACTCTCCTGAAAGATTAATACAAACCAGCAAGTGCAACTAATGAACAGGAACTTCTTTAAACAGGAACTTCTATTTTTATCAGTCTTTTTCAGATGCAATGTTTCACCTTTTTAGAAAGAAACAAGACAAACAAATGTCTTACATTAACATTCCTATTTCTTCATTCTTAAATACAGCCTGCAGATACTGGTTTATAATTGCAACTAAAATTAACATACCAATCAGAATTCCTAAGAGTAATATCAGAGGAATGAAAGACAAATAAAAGACAAATGAAAGACAAGAATATTATAAAGTTCACAGAGCTAAAAGTATGTTCTGAGAACTCATGCCAACGTTCTTTCCTTATAACTATAATAAAGAAATCTAATATTTTCGCAATGATTGAAGGCCTGCTATTAAAGAAAATTTGATTAAAATTTAAATATAAGCATTTGAATTGGATTATAAATATAGTCATTTATCAGAGAAATACAAAAAATCCATAAATTTTATTTGGAGATGGAAAAAATAAAATAAATAAATCTGACTTAAAAGAAATCCAGATTTTTCATTGTTTCTTTCTTCTAAATAGTTATGTTAACTTTGTTGTATTACTGAGTATTCTTGCTTTTTTTCTGTTGTTTTAAGATATATAATCACAAATTTACAGCTATAATTTTGAGAACTATTTGCTAATAACTTCAAAATGTTATTTTCATACTTTATTTTTTTAAAAAATCACAAAAATAAGTTCTTTAATGTATGCTTTGCCTATTATTTAACTTACCAAAAACATGAAAATAAGGCAAGCAGACAGTGCCTCAAATAACAACAAAGTCATAAAATGCAATAGAAATTTACCAAGAGAATGGAATTGCAGGAATTACCTGGGCAAAGATGCATCTCATCTGGCACCACCTCAGGCCAGAGAGAACTGGACCCAACTGAGAGAAGCTACAGCAGGAACAAAAGCTAGAAAAGTAAGATAAAAGAAGATCATCAATAACCCCCTGGAAACTACCCTAACAGGACTCTTGTCTATGTAGAAAACTCATAATAGGCAGGTTGGGAAAACCTATAAAAGCCAATTTAAAACAAATGAGTTGCACAAATGTGTTGCATAGATATAGGCTTCCCAAGCACATGTGTAATTTCATTCTCTCATACTTGCATAATGGGATGCTCACTGGGCTTCTGTTCATCATTTCTGAAGCCAGAACAATCTCTTGAACTACTTACTCTCTCTTTTTCTCTCCATTCGTCTCCTCAGAAGTTCCAAATTCAGCTCATTTTTACTTCACTGCTCCATACTCTCGTATTATTTTCTAAAAGAAGGGTGATGCACATTTAAAGGTCTGGGAAAAGTATAAGACTGAATTTACTTTTCAGTAAAAAGAAATACCCACAATCTTAGATCTCTCCTGTCATTGCTAGCTAGGTAGCAGAGGTAGGTAGAAAGTAGCATATATTTTTCTCAGGGTGCTTCCTCTCTGCTTCCCACTTCGCATAAATCACCCAGAGACCTTACCAGCATCAAAAAATATATATATTTATTATTTATATATATATATATATAAATGATAATTTGACACTGGTCATTCACCAACAGTGAGCCAACAGACACATGGAAAATGTTCATCATTACCTATCATTAGGTAAATTCAAATCAAGGCAACAATAAGATATCATCTTACACCAGTGAGGATGGCACATATAAAATATTGGGAACAATCTGTTCAAGTGGATGTGATAAGAAAGAACTCTTATCTATTGCTGCTTGACATGCTTCCTGCTCAGGCCCCTATGGAAAACAGCATGGAAGGTTTCATTAAACTCAAAATAGAGCTGCCATTTGATCCAGCATTCCTACTTTTGGGTATCTTTCCCCAGAACAGAAAAAAAAATCATCTAAAAGATTGTATGCACACCACTATTCATCGCAGCACTCAATATAATTACCAAGACTTGGAATCAACCTAGTTGTCCAACATAGTCAAGTGGATCATGAAGATGTGGCACTTATATACAATGGAATAGTGGGAAGGAAAGATGTGACTGCCATTTGCAGCAACATGGATACAACTGGAAGATATTAAATGAAGATTTTAAATGAAGTAAGTCACAAGAATAAAGGTAAAAGAGAATAATATCAATTATATGTGCTAGTTAGAAGAAGTACCTGAATAAATGCAATGGTTTAAATTGTAGCTGTCTTGAATATACTTGGCCCCAGAATATAGCAAAGAGAAGGAAAGAAAGTGAGTGGAATAGGAGAAACAGAAATATGAAAGGATGGGAGCCAGGAACCAAGCAGTCTCAAGTGCATAGGCAATATTAAAAAAAGGATATAACTAAATACCCAAGCCAAAGGCAATAATAAGGAAATCAAGACACCCAAACTTGAACAATTTAAACTTAAATTGGGCCTATCATACTGCCAAGCTTGGGGACAGGGGTGGTATGGGAGGCACTTAGGGAACATTGATGGAGGTAGGTTGACATTGGTGTTGGGATTGGCCCTGATTCATTGTCTGTTTGAAACCCAAATATGAAGGACTTTGTAATTCATAATGGTTTTAATAAACTTTAATAAAAGAGTGGTCAATCGCAGATAAAGATTGAATACTGAAAATAACAAGAAAAAAGAATAAAATCAATGGAGCATATTTAATATTTATATCCAGGCACATGTGTTGCTTAGTACAGGGGTCACATATTGCCTGCATCTCCACTCTTGATATTTGTACTTTCATTCTGTGTTGTACCCTAGGTATTTCTTGAGCACGTTACTCATTACTCTCTTTCTTATACTCTCCCCCCTTCTTCAGTACCTCTAAATAAAAACTAGATTACTGAAAAAAAGAGCCTTACATGATTTATCTTAGAAAATACTGTGATCCTGAAGACAGTGGTGGGATAGACTGAAATAGGTTATCAAAATAAATGCCTAAGAATACTTTACCCAGACAAACTCTCATTGAGATTTGATGGAATTAAATACAAGTTTTTGGATAAAATTATGTAAAGTTATATGAATGTAGATACCCCTATAGTAACAATAATGCAAAGAAGTGTCTAAATGATAATAAAGAAAGAATTACAGAAAAAAGAGAGAAAAAAGGAGAGAGGGAGAAGGAGAGATAATAAATTATCTACCACAGGCATGGAGGACTGCAGGGCAGAGGGCAGAGGGAAACAGGAGACCTTGGGGATGGAAAATGTTCTCTGGTAAATGGATGAACTCAATGGAAACTCAATCACATACAACTTTGTAACTGTACTTCACAATGATTCAAATTAAAATTTATTAAAATTAAATAACATTAGTTCCAAGGAAAAGTATTTCTTTTAAAATAAAATACTTTGGAATCCACTTAACTATAGAAGATGCGATATAAACTGCAAACTTATTGTTCAAAAAATAAGAGGATACAATGATATAGGAATACTTTTCCTGCTCAAGATTGGAATAATTAAATCTCTAAAATAGAAATATTCTCAAAAAAATTTAGTACAGATTCAAGGAAGTCCTTATAAGGATGCCCAAGTTGATTTTCTTAGAAATAGGTAAAACACTCCTAAAATTCGTATGGAATAATAATCCTCACTGAATATAAAAAACAATCTTCAGAAAAAATAAAGATGCGACCCATCATTTTCCCCAACTTCAAACTATAACATAAAGTGTTAGTAATTAAAAAAGCATGATATTGTACTAAACACAGACTCTTAGATCAATGGGATACAATTCAATATATTGAAGCAGATATTCAGATATACAATCAAGAGACACTTGTCATAAATACATTTGGTCACCTAAATTTCACCTAAATTTCAGAAGTAATCTATGAGTGCAAAGTGAGGTGTGGTTCAATTTTTTTAAGGAATAAAAATAAGAGTTTTTCAATAGGAAGCAAATAGTGAAGTAAACATTTTTATTTAGAGAAATGAGAGAATGAGAGAGAGAGCATGAAATGGACTTCTCCAGAAAAGAATTAACAAAGTATATGCATTAATACATCTAAGCTTAAGAAGTTAGAAAAGATGGAACAACTCTCTTGATTTCAGGTCCAGATATGATTGAACTTTTAAGGTTTAAAATTTGTGAGATTTAACTTTATGAATGAGAGCTAATAAGGGTGCTTTTCCCAAATTAATAATAAGTTGCCGTTGTCAAGGGATAGATCCTTTGATTTCTGATATTACAGTCACAAACAGAACATCCCCCTTCACCAGTGTAACATTCCCCCCTCCCAAAGCCCCCCTCCCCCTTTACATCCCCTGCCTGTATTCGAGACAGACATTCTACTACAATTATTTGTTTTTAAGTTCAGTAAACGGTTTTTTCCTTAAAGGATAAGTGTTTAAAAAAAATACAATAGTAAAGTTGTGACAGTGGCAATCGCCGTTGTTTGTATAGGCCCAGAAAAATATGGTGAAAATGGGGGAGAAAATAATCCTTGGCCTGATTACAAGAAGGCCTCATCCCAGAAGTTTATTGGCGTAAGACCAACTCAGGGCTCCAAGCATATCAGTCTGTCTAACCCGAGTCATTCTCCGTGGTCCCGGTGAAACTTTTGCACACTTTAACTGTTGTTGGTATCAGGTTCCTATATTTAAAGATTCTATGAATTTATTCCATCGAAATCAGGCTGATGTGGAGCATCCTCTGGTTTCAGCACAGCATTAGATGCAGAACGATCTGCCCTGCAAGCTGGTTGTTGCTGAGTTGTCTGGGTGTTGAGAGCACTCTTTGGAGTAAGTCAATGCCAGAGCAGTGGTAGGTCTTCCCTGGTAGAGGTTTGCATCCTGGTAATGTTATAGACAGTTGTGGTTGTTTCCATAGATGGTATTCATTGTTCAGGGGTGTATGGGCAATGCCCATTCTTCTGAGGCCTAAGACAAATCATTATGCCAATGTTCAGGATATAAGCCTAAGGCCTAACTGATTACAAAATTTGTGTTTCCATCTCTATTAGATAAGACTTGTTTGCATATGTATTATTTTCCCATTTTAATGTGCCTATGCAAAAGAGAAACAATGCCACAAGATATTGTTGGTGCATCTGGGGGCCAACAGATCAAGTCCAACATTCCCCGTAACTTGGTTCAAACATGAATTCCCTTTTACGTTTTAGAAATAGTTGAGGGGGAGGGTGTTGTTTCTAAGACACCACTTTGGTCTGTGATTTCATTATGAACTTTTGATATTGTTGGAACTTCTTTTCAGAGAGGATCTACCCTTGTCAAAATGATAGGGAATGGATCACATGGAAAAAAATAGTTAAGGCAATCAACTTCATAGAGCAAAGTTAAATTGGGACAATTCAGCTAGCTATCTTTCTTTCACTGGCACTTTTTCTGGAAGTTAGAATGACTGTAAGTCTAAATGCTGACTAACCTTTTAACTGCATATTATTTTCAAGGCCTTTAGATGATCCATTCTGAGTAACATGGGGTGTTCCTGAATCCTGCAATTCATGGTATTTACCTTGCTCATGTTTATGCCAACACTGGAATGGCGGGGTGGCAGCAAAGGTAAGTTACCAGAAGTATACTTAATTATGACAATCCTGCACTCAGGTAATTTATGAAAAATTCTGATTAACAAAAGCATCAGAGAAAGTAGCAGAGCTAGAAGTTTGGTTGGCTCGATAAGATCCAAAAGGCTACTCAATCCCCAGGCTGAAATGCACTTTATCCCATGACTTTGTCTTGGAGTGTGTGTGTGTGTGTGTGTGTGTGTGTGTGTGTGTGTGTGTGTGTGTGTCTGTGTGTGTGTCTGTGTGTGTGCCATTAGATGGGAAAAGGACATGTTTCTTAGTTATTTTGTCAGGAGTGATCACTGGCATTGTTCAGGGACAAATATAATATTGGGATTTGATATTGGTTTTTATACACTCATCTGTATGTAGTGTAAAAGTGTCTTACCTCCTATACTATCTCTCCAGCCCCAAGTACTTTAGTTTTTATTTATTTATTTATTTATTTTGTATCATTTTAAAGTTTTTTTTACTTTTTATTGTGGCCAAGGTAAATTGCAAATCTTTTATGGTGATATCTAAGGTACATAGTGACAATAAATGAGGGCTAGTCCCACCACCAGTGTTGTCCTCCCTCCACCACTGCTCCCAGCATGCATTCCATATCTCCCTCCTTTACCCCTCAGAATACTAGTGTAACTGGTCCCCACTTGTGCACCTTGTTGTAGATTGGGTATCAGATCTGTTGTCGTTGACTTTGTTTTTAATGAGTGAATCCACAGAGAGCACTAGTGGCCAAAATACACTGTATTAAAAACTTAAATAAATTTATTCATGCAATTTAATCTAGTGTATGACAAGTTTGCTATATAAAATAAGTAATAATTTATTCCTCTGGGGTTTTGTTAGAGGTTAGTAAAATAATCAAACAAGCATAAAACAGATTGATTGGAAAATTACACATATTTTTGCTCTCTTACATTGTAAAATAATTAGCAATTTATGCTTCTCTGCATTATATGATTATAAGTGGAAAATACTTTTTTCCTAGACTAGACCCACCTCAGTCACTCGAAGAGTGTCTGGTGGCTTAACACTGGGAAAATTAGCCATGAACACCTCCACACACATGACATCCCAACAGACTCAGAAGTAGTTGTGCCTGGCATACACTTTGTAACAAGGAGTGTTAACTGTTCCCCATCAGCCTCACCTGGAAATATATGTGCTGGGGACTCAAGCTAAATGTGTAACTGCTCATTACCAGAGAAGTAAAGTCAATTCTAGTCTATACTCAGGGTTTCCAGGAAGGATGCTTTCCCTTGACAAAAAAAAAAAAAAAGTCATCAGAAGACAAATAGTTTTGTTTAAAGAAAATTACTTACAGAAATGTAATGGGAGAAGGAGAAAGGGAACTAGATATACTATATGTTACAAGAGAGAGAACATCAGTTTCAGCTGAGAAGGTATTGCCAAGAGCATATATCTCAGAATGAAATTCTGTTGTTATAGCTGACTATTGTATTCTTTTAGTTCCTTTATTTCCATTTGTATAAACTCTTGGACACCTTGGTAAACTTCCTCTTTCAATTGGTTGAATCATTTTTCCAATGATTGCCTAATTTCCATAGCCATTATGAAGCATCATTTTAAGTTTCTCATACACGAAGGTTTAGGTTTTGTTTGAGATCAATGATTTGGTCCCACTGGTGTGACCTTGTTTACCAAAGCATTTGAGTTCCTTCGTTTATTCTTTTTTTTTTTTAGTAATTTGTGGTCTCTGTGGTTTGAGATTCAGAATCCTAATCGAATGAGTTATAAACTGTCTCATTTGTTTTTCTTTTTCAGCACAATTTTACTCTTTGTAAACTGTTGATCTAACACATCAATGTCCTAATATGCCATTTTATTCCCAAGTAGCATAACTTGTTATCCGATTTGGCTCGAGGGCAAGCGTTGAAGGATTTAAGAAAAGACATCAAAACCAGAAATGTTTGTATTAGTAGGATAGAGGTGAAGGATCTACCCAGTTTGGGGTTGTATAGGAGGGTGGGGCACAGGGGCTTGGCAGGGCTGGCAGCCAAGTAGAAGTGGCCCATCTCATGGGGGAGTAGGGCGAGATGGGACCAGAATCCTGAATCAATCTAGATGACAAAAGAGGCCATCATCTGTGTTATATGAGTGCGTTTAGATTTGTTCTGGTTTCTGCAAATGTTGCATGCTCTTATTCAGGGCAGGCAGGTAGGCATGGCATGAAGCCTAAAATGAATATATTTGAAATATGCTAACATAACATTGTTATACTAAGAGAAACTTATCTCTATAATGCATAGTTTTAGTAGTCTTGATATAAAAAATATAATTTCTGAGTAGTCTCTTTTTATAGTGATCTTTTTAAAGATTATATGCTTTTTTTTAATTTGGTTTTTGGGTGATACCTGGTAACGCTCAGGGGTTACTCCTGGCTATGCACTCAGAAATCACTCCTAGTTCGGGGGACCATATGTGATGCCGGGGATTGAACTGTGATCCATCCTAGGCTAGCGAGTGCAAGGTAGATAGATGCCTTACCACTTGTGCCACTGCTCCGGCCCCAAGATTATATGCTTTTCATAAAAATATTTTAGTTTATTGTCATGATTTTTTCGCAAGATTCTATGTTTCACATGAATAATTAAATCATTGATATTTTTAGTGTCATTGGTAATCTTTTTTGTTTGTTTTGTTAATCTTATCTCAAAAGTTCCAAGTCTACTTCTTTAGGATTTATTTTAATACATTTTTAATCTTTTCAATGGTTTTATAATAATCTACAAAATTGTTAATAATTGAGTTCCAGGCCAATCTCACCACTAGTCAGCTTCTCTCCACCAATGTGCCCATATTCCTTCGCACATGCCATCCTGTCTCCTAGACAGGTATATTGCTTTTTTATTTTTATAAATGGTGGTTTGCAATACTGTTAAAGGAAGGTTTTATGTATAACACAACATAAAATTTATAGTAGTAGTAACATATATCTCAACTTTTTGTATATGTGAAACTTTTTTCCACTTTCTATTAAAGCATATTCTAACTCTATAAAATTTAGGCTAACAGTTGTTTTATTTTATATAATATAGAATTAATTTATTTTGGGACATGAAAGGGTTGGGACATACCTAGCCATGCTCAGATCTTATTCCTAACACTTTTTAGGAATTCTCCTCCTGGTTCCCAGAGGACCACATCTATCAATAGTGGAAAACCTGGCCAGAGGGATAGCAGGTAGCGCATTTGCTTTATGACTAAGTTGGGTTCAACCCCACCTACCCCATCTTGTCTTCTGAGCACCGACAGAGATTATCCTTGAGTGCAAAACCAAGATTCACCACTGAGCACTGCCAGGGGTGGCGCAAAAGAACAACAACAAAAATGAAACTCTGGGAAATGCTTATATTCTTTTAAGAAAACTCTATATTGGGGAACTTGCACATCCGTGCTACATGCAGGGAGCATGCCTTGAACATATTCCTAAGCATAGAACCAGAATTAGACTCTCAGCAGTATTGGCTGTGGCCTAAAAACAAAGTGAAAACTGTCTTTGACTCTTAATATAGTCTCAGCTAACAAGATATCTTGAGTCTTTTAGTTATTCAGTTCATCTGAATTACGGTTTTATAGTTATGAAGCTAGGTATACATAAGTATGCACTTATGCTTATGGAAACATCTTTAAGGCTTAAAGCTTTTACCAGCTGCTTCCTTCCAGCCGGCCTTAGAAGGTTTTATTTCCCATCAGACAAATACATTCTCTCCAAATGACTCTCCATTTAGATGTGGCTTTTTTAAACCTCTTATCTGCTCATCTGATTATACACAAATCGGGAAAAGAACTTTTTCACAAGAAGCTCTATTAAGTGTGTTTTTATTGGGGGGAGCGCATACCCAGTGGCACTCAGGGATTACTCCTGGCTATGTGCTCAGAAATTGCTCCTGGCTTGGGGGACCATATGAGATGCTGAGGGGATTGAATTGTGGCCAGTCCTGGGTCAGTGAGTGCAAGGCAAACACCCTACTACTTGCAATACTGCTCCAGCCCCTACATGTATTCTTTTAAAAAAAATTATTTTGGAACTTGACCCACTTCTATTAGCTGAATTAGTGGAACTTCATTTCCCTTTAGCAGTTCCCCTGCCCTGTGTCCTTTTTTTGTATTAGCTTTCAGAAAGAAATTTGAGCTAATATGATAAATTCCTTTAGGTCTGGAAGGAGTAACCAACTTCATACAATATTAAACAGTACTCTTATTATCAGAGGACACTGAATAGATATACATTGAAATATATTTTAAGATTATCTAATTATCTTGTCAGTAGCATAATGATATTACACTGAATTTCTGAGTATGCTAAAAAGCTGATATTGTCCCGCTAAGCATTAGACTGCTGAAATGAAAGCAAAAATATTTCAACTTCTGAAGGAGTCTGAATAAGAAATTATTTTCTTCATAGCCTCAACAATGAAACCATGTAAGGTATTCCAAAATTTGTAATATTTGGAACTCAGCAAAAAGGAATGTCAATGTTATCTTAAGAACTGAAAGCAAAGTGGTAACATAGATTTCTAAAGAAAAACAATACAGCAAACAATTTATCTGTACCACAGATTGAAGTTAAGAAAAAGCAAATTAGAGATGTGGATAAGAAAAGTCAATCTGAGGACTTCGGGGAAAACTCCTATCTCTGTCTGCCTGAAACTGTGCTTCTGAACTTCCGAAGGTTTCCTCAGGGGCCTAGGGAGCGCACCCCCAAAAACACTGCATTTTGAAGCTGGTGAGTGCGTGCATTCTGGGGCCGCGGAATCGCTTTGCCCTGCCCTGCCTTTGTTCACTCTGAGGACTCCGGGGAAAACTCCTATCTCTGTCTGCCTGAAACTGTGCTTCTGAACTTCCGAAGGTTTCCTCAGGGGCCTAGGGAGTGCACCCCTAAAAAACTGCATTTTGAAGCTGGTGAGCAGCTGCATTCTGGGCCTGCGGGATCGCTCTACCTTGCCCTGCCTTTGTTCACTCTGAGGACTTGCAACTAGAGGCAACAGAAGCGCTCAGCCGCTTCGCTTCCCTTTGCAGCCGCGAACTCTTCCTAATCAATGAACCCCACCACAACACGCAGGAAAAACCACACTACAAGTGTGACAATGGGGAAAACTCGCAGGCAAACACCATCCATAGAGAATGAAGACGAAAGCTCGGTTGATCTAATAAATTACAACCACCTGATTAACCTTTCAGATAAGGAGTTTAGAGTAGAAATATGGAATATGTTTGTAGACCTCAAAAAGAGCATAGATCGATCTGAAGAGAACACAAAAACAGAAATCAGAAAACTCCAAACTGAAATAACAGATCTGAAAAATACGGTTGCTCAACTGAAAACCACAATGGATAGCCTCGCCAACAGGGTATCAGCAGCTGAGGAGAGAATCGGAGTACTGGAAGATGAGATGCAGAAAAGCTCAACACAACAGAAGAAATTGGAAAAGAACATTAAGACAAACGAACAGGCAATGGAAAATGTACTCAAGGCATGCGAAGAGATGAAAATAGAAGTCTTTGATAAACTCAACAGAAACAACATAAGAATCATTGGAGTCCCAGAAACCCAGGAAGGAGATCTCCAAGAAGAATCAACTGTCAAAGACATCATCAAAGAGATACTCCCAGAGTTAAAGCCTACATGCAATCAAATACTGCATGCCCGAAGAATACCAGCTAAAAGAGACCCAAAGAAAAACACCCCAAGACACATCCTCGTTACAATGACAAATCCCATAGATAGGGATAGAATACTGAAAGCAGCAAGATCAAAAAGGGAAATTACATTCAAAGGAGCATCCCTAAGACTTACAGCAGACATGTCACAAGAAACTCTCAAGGCCAGAAGACAGTGGTTGGATATTGTGACAAGATTGAATGAAATGAATGCCTCCCCAAGAATACTGCACCCAGCCCGACTCACATTCAGGTTTGGAGGAAGAATACACAGCTTCACGGATAAACAACAGCTCAGAAACTTCACAGAAGATAAACCAGCCTTAAAGGAAAAACTGACAGGTCTACTCTAAGACAAGAGAGACCAACAAACACAGCAAACTTATCTACAAAGATGACATTAAATCCTATGACAATCATCTCCCTCAATTTCAATGGACTAAATTCACCAATTAAAAGACACAGAGTGGCAAAATGGGTCAAAAAGATGAATCCAACCTTCTGCTGCCTACAAGAAACACATCTGAATAGTCAGAACAAACATAGACTCAAAATCAAAGGTTGGAAGAAAATTATCCAAGCAAACAACACCCTGAAAAAAGCTGGGGTGGCCATATTAATATCAGATGACACCAACTTTATACTCAGAAAAGTGGTAAGGGACAAAGATGGACACTATGTACTAATCAAGGGATATGTGCAACAGGAAGAAATCAGACTATTAAACATATATGCACCCAATGAGAGACCAGCAAATTATCTAATACAATTACTGACAAATCTGAAAGAAGAAATCAATAATAACACAATCATTGTGGGAGACTTCAACACAGCCCTATCAACACTTGATAGGTCAACCAGACTGAAACCCAACAAAAACATACTAGCCCTGAAAAGTGTTATGGAAGAAAGAGGACTAGTAGATATATACAGGACACTCCATCCCAAAAATCCTGGATACACATTCTTTTCCAATGTACATGGGTCATTCTCCAGAATAGACTACATGCTGACACATAAAACATACCTCCATAAAATCAAGAGGATAGAAATCTTGCAGGCTACCTTTGCTGACCACAAGGCTCTGAAATTAGATGTGAACTACAAAGCCACACAGAAGAAAAACTTTAACAATTGGAAATTAAACACCCTGCTACTGAACAACCAGTGGGTCCGAGATGAAATCAAAAATGAAATCAAAACTTTCCTGGAAACAAATGATAATGAAGACACAAACTGCCAGAATCTATGGGACACAGCAAAAGCAGTCCTGAGAGGAAAATTTATAGCTCTACAAGCACACATCAGGAAGGAAGAAGGAGCATACCTGAATAACTTAATGGCGCAGCTTAAACAATTAGAAAATGACCAACAGAATGAACCAAAAATAGGGAGACAGAAGGAAATAATAAAGCTGAAAGCGGAACTCAATGAAGTGGAAAATCAAAAAGCAATCCGAAAGATCAACGAAAGCAGAAACTGGTTCTTTGAAAAAATAAACAAGATTGATAGACCATTGGCAAAACTCACAAAGAAAGAGAGAGAGAGAAATCTGATAACCCGTATTAGAAATGAAAAGGGGGAGATCACAACAGAAATTG
The DNA here is from genome assembly GCF_024139225.1 of Suncus etruscus. Classification (NCBI taxonomy): domain Eukaryota; kingdom Metazoa; phylum Chordata; class Mammalia; order Eulipotyphla; family Soricidae; genus Suncus; species Suncus etruscus. Next base: position 3,634,508 of record NC_064854.1, read on the forward strand.
CAGAGATCCAAAGGATAATCAGAGGCTACTTTGAGAAACTTTATGCTACAAAACATGAGAACCTAGAAGAAATGGAAAAATTCTTGGACACTTATAACCTTCCACATTTAAGTAAGGAGGATGTAGCATATCTAAACACCCCCATCACTACTGAGGAAATTGAAACTGTAATCAAACATCTACCAAAAAAGAAAAGCCCAGGCCCAGATGGTTTTCCTAATGAATTTTTTCAAATCTTTCAAGAGGAGCTACTACCAATCCTAGCCAGACTCTTCCATGAAATTGAAAAAAAGGGAACTCTCCCAAACAGCTTTTATGAAGCCAACATTACCTTGATACCAAAACCAGACAGAGATGCTGCCAAAAACGAAAATTACAGACCAATATCCCTGATGAATGCTGATGCAAAGATCTTCAACAAAATCCTGGCAAATAGGATCCAATGCATCATCAAGAAGATCATACACTACGACCAAGTAGGCTTCATCCCAGGAATGCAAGGATGGTTTAACATCCGTAAATCTATTAACATCATACACAACATCAACAACAAGAAAAATAAAAATCACATGATCATATCAATAGATGCAGAGAAAGCATTTGATAAGGTCCAACACCCATTCTTGATCAAAACTCTCAGCAAGATGGGAATGGAAGGAACCTTTCTCAATCTAGTTGAAGCCATCTACCACAAGCCAATGGCAAATATTATCCTCAATGGAGAAAAACTAAAAGCCTTTCCTCTAAATTCGGGTACAAGACAAGGCTGTCCTCTCTCACCACTCCTCTTCAATATAGTACTGGAAGTTCTTGCTATAGCGATCAGGCAAGAAAAAGATATCAAGGGAATTCAGATAGGAAAGGAAGAAGTCAAACTCTCATTGTTTGCAGATGATATGATACTCTACTTAGAAAACCCTAAAGACTCTACCAAAAAGCTTCTAGAAATAATAGATTCATATAGCAAGGTGGCAGGCTACAAAATCAACCTACAGAAATCAATGGCCTTTTTATACACCAATAATAATAGGGAGGAGATGGAAGTCAGGAAAGCAATCCCATTCACAATAGTGCCACACAAACTCAAATATCTTGGAGTCAACTTGACCAAAGACGTGAAGGACCTATACAAAGAAAACTATAAAGCCCTGCTCCAAGAAATAAGAGAGGACACACGGAAATGGAAACACTTACCCTGCTCATGGCTTGGCAGGATTAACATCATTAAAATGGCAATACTCCCCAAAGCATTATACAGATTTAATGCGATCCCCTTAAAAATACCCATGACATTCTTCAAAGAAGTGGATCAAACACTTATGAAGTTCATCTGGAACAATAAACATCCTCGAATAGCTAAAGCACTCCTAGGGAAAAGGAAAATGGGAGGCATTACTTTCCCCAACTTTAAACTGTACTACAAAGCAATAGTTATTAAAACAGCATGGTATTGGAATAAAGACAGACCCTCAGATCAGTGGAATAGGCTTGAGTTCTCAGAGAACATTCCCCAGGCATACAATTACCTAATTTTTGACAAAGGAGCAAGAAATCCTAAGTGGAGCAGAGAAAATCTCTTCAACAAGTGGTGCTGGCAGAACTGGTTAGCGACTTGCAAAAAAGCTAACATAGACCCCCAGTTAACATCATGTACGAAGGTAAAATCCAAATGGATTAAAGACCTTGATATCAGACCAGATACCATAAGGTATATAGAACAACATGTCGGTAAAACACTCCATGACATTGAGACTAAAGGTATCTTCAAGGAGGAAACTGCACTTTCCAAACAAGTGGAAGCAGAGATTAACAGATGGGAATACATTAAACTGAAAAGCTTCTGCACCTCAAAAGAAATAGTGCCCAGGATACAAGAGTCACCCACTGAGTGGGAGAAACTATTCACCCAACATCCTTCAGATAAGGGGCTAATATCCAAAATATACAGGGCACTGACAGAACTTTACAAAAAAAAAAACATCTAATCCCATCAAAAAATGGGGAGAAGAAATGAACAGACACTTTGATAAAAAAGAAATACAAATGGCCAAAAGACACATGAAAAAATGCTCCTCATCACTAATCATCAGAGAGATGCAAATCAAAACAACGATGAGATACCACCTCACACCACAGAGATTGGCGCACATCACAAAGAATGAGAACAATCAGTGCTGGCGGGGATGTGGAGAGAAAGGAACTCTTATCCACTGCTGGTGGGAATGCCGTCTAGTACAGCCTCTATGGAAAGCGATATGGAGGTTTCTTCAAAAACTGGAAATTGAGCTCCCATTCGACCCAGCTATTCCACTCCTAGGGATATACCCTAGGAGCACAAGAATACAATACAAAAACCCCTTCCTCACACCTATATTTATTGCAGCACTATTCACAATAGCCAGGCTCTGGAAACAACCAAGATGCCCTTCAACAGACGAATGGCTAAAGAAATTGTGGTACATATACACAATGGAATATTATGCAGCCGTCAGGAGAGATGAAGTCATGAAATTTTCCTATACATGGATGTACATGGAATCTATAATGCTCAGTGAAATAAGTCAGAGGGAGAGAGAGAGACGCAGAATAGTCTCACTCATCTATGGGTCTTAAGAAAAATAAAAGTCATTTTTGTAACAATCCTCAGAGACAATTAGAGGAGAGCTGGAACACCAGCTCACTCCATGAAGCTTACCACAAGAGTGGTGAGCACAGTTATAGAAATAACTACACTGAGAACTACCATAATCAAGTGAATGAATGAGGGAACTGGAAAGCCTGTCTGGAGTACAGGTGGGGGTGGGGTGGGATGGAGGGAGATTTGGGACTTTGGTGGCGGGAATGTTGCACTGGTGAAGAGGGGTGATCTTTATAGGACTGAAACCTTATCACAATCATTTATGTAATCAAGATATCCAAATAAAGAGGAAAAAAAAACATTGCTTAAAAAAAAAAAAGAAAAGTCAATCTTTACTTGTGACATACTTGTAAAGACTGAATATTAATATCATGTGAGGCTGGGTCCCTGGGATATTTGTATCTAAAATTCATTTGATTCTTTCTTATAGTTTTTGTTTTCCAGCTAAATAATCTCATCAATCTTATATACTATTGATATTTTACATAAGTTAAAAACATAACATATTACTTAAATTTCATCTATGATAATTTAGACATCTCTACTGCATTTATGGTTCTTCTCATTGATATTTCTACCAAGACTGGAATATTTTCTGTCTATTTGCTTGCATCATATATTTTCCATTAAAATTTTTCTGCATTTATGGAATTTAAGTTTTTTATACTTTAAAAACTACAGATCACTTTCTGCTGTGACTCAACTTTGTACATTTTTTAATAATCTCTTTAGTAGGAAGACATGAATAATTTAAAGTTTACTATTACTATGGTTATCCCCAAATAACCTCTGGATTTCCCAGTGGTTTAAAATTCCTCTAGAAATAATTTTCCATAGTCTAGGCAACTTTCCAAAGGAGTTCTCACAGAATCTCCTAGGCATGGACATAGGTTACACCCTGAGCAAACTTCCTTTTTCATTCAGTTAGGAGAGGAAAGGGGACATTCTCTGATATTCAAGTTAGTTCTCCAGAGTAAGTAAACACAGACAACACAGCTCTCTTTTGCTTCTTTCTGTCTCTATTAATTGTCTTTTACTTCTTTGAGTATGGAAAGACTCTCCTTATAACACTTATTTCCATCTTCCAATGTTACAGGAGGGATATTGTGAAATGCTCAACAACAAGGCTATATCATGTGTACAGGAAGGGAGAATTGAGTTTTTAGCTCAGGCCTTCTGATTACTTTGGAAATAACTTTGAATTCATTTCACCTTTTATATCACAACCTCTCAAAATATGTTGACTTAATCCTTACGTGCATAACTTGTTGCTAATCATACAGGTTAAGAAAATACATAGTTAATTCATATATCTGATTGAACCTACCCCAGTTCTGAGAATGGTACTCAGAGTCAACACCTATACATACTTTCTCCCTTATTTATCACAAATTTGTTTTAATTTTTATTGTGACCAAAGTAAATTACAAATCTTTCACTGCATCATTTATGGTACATAGTGACAATGAATGAGGGGAATTCCCACCACAAGTGCTGTCCTCCCTCTGCCCCTGTTCCCAGTACGCATCCCATATCTCCCCCCTTTAACCCCCAGAATGCTAGTGCAACTGGTCTCCACTTTATAGCTTGTTGTAGATTGAGCATCCATTCCACCGTCATTGGAGATAAAAAGGATAAGAAAAAAGGGAGAAAATATTTGGTGACAACTACCAAAAAAAAAAAAAAAAGAAAGAAGAAGAGAGAGAGATAGAAAAAAAAAAGAAAAGAAAAATGGAAGAAAAAAGAAAAAAATGCACCCAGCAAATAAAAATAAAAATAAATCACCAAATAATAACCACAAGAGTGAAAAAGAAAGAGAAAAGTGGAAGAAAAAAGAGAAGGAAAATAAAGTCAAAAACTAACAAATCAAAACAAAACAAGAAAAAGTATGGGTGCTGGAGTGGCAGGGTTTGGCATTCCCCCACTTTTTTTTTTTTTTTTTTTTTTTTTTGCATAGGCACAGTAAGCATTGGGGAAGAAAGGGAATTCCTGTGGCCTATTTATCATAATTCTTAAAAACCTCTATCCCAAAACTCAGCATGAAGTTCTTCATTGAGAGAACTAGCAGACATGGATTTAGTATGTAGACTATCTCCTTAATAAAACCTTTGTATTATTTATTTACTGCGCCTTGTCCTTGCATTATTTCTCTAGAAATACAAAGAAATTCGTCGTTTCTCTTGGATTTAAAGAGGTATATTTGTTAACCCAAGTACCTTACTACTCTGAAATGCAATGTACAGCAGTAAATTCTTGGGCTGGACATATCAAGTGAACAGAAACAAGTGTGTGGCTGGTTCAGTCATCACCTTTATCAAATCTAAAATCCCCCTACTTCCTCCCTTCCCTCTGTGGTCTTCACAAATTTGTTTGCCAGCAATACGTGCACTGCAGAGAAAATTTTCCAGAATGCTAAATATCTTCCTTGTGAACATTTAGTGGGTGCAAACACCTCTGGAGGAAAACATGCAGAGCAGTGTCAACCTCCATATCTGTAGTTTGCAGTAAATATTCAAAAACACTCAACAAGTTAAGAACTTCAAGATATTTCCTTTGGCTATTTTCAGATTTATTGACGTCTTTCCTAATAATCATGTCTAAACCATATCACTCATTCTAGACATCTATTCTTCTACATTATAAATCATTTTTTGTGATCTTTTGTGATTGCAGAGAGTGCAATTTACAATGTATCTGTTTCCTTTTCTCTAGGGTTAATATGTCAAGGACTGCCCATATGCTTCTATTCAAGCCTAATTTTTCAAGTCCTTTCATTTGATAGGTTGAAACTTTAGCCTATAAATATTGAAAAAAATTAAATTTTTTTGAACAAGCTTTAACATTTCTTTTTTAAAAAAATTTATTGATTGTTTGATTTGTTTTGGGGCAATATCCAGTGTTGCTTAGGGCTTACTCGGGCTCTGCACTCAGAAATCTCCCCTGGCAGGCTGGGGGACCATATGGGATGCCGGGAATCAAACCAGGTTCCTCCCAGGTTAGCCATATGCAAGGCAAATGCCCTACCAATGTGCTATCTCTCCAGCCCCAAGCTTTAACATTTCTAAGCTCAAGGTGACATCCTTGGTCAACTCAGTCTACCTACAAAGGACTGCATAAGGAAACTCATGCCTCTCAGAAGTATTGGATATTTGTCCCAGTTAAATTCTGAATCTTATATTCCATTTTCTAGTATCAGGGAGAGGGTAGAATCCTAATTTCAATAAAGATCAGTTAACAAACACAGATGGATGTCACCTTAATTAACTCCCTGCTGATTTACATATTATTCTTAGTACCCAATTGACGCTTATGTAATTTATCCTTTTCCCATAAAGTAAATTTGAGTTCAGAATTTGCCTAACCTTTTCTTTAACGTATAGTTATTACTGATTAAAATTGGCCCTTATAACTTAAAGTTGTGTCTGATAATGTTTATATTTGACAGGAAAACATTTTCCCAACTGTCTGAATCTCTAAACTATACTATTTCTGTGTATTTGAACCCAATCATTGTCTTCCAGTTAATTCCCTATTGCAGAAGCTGAAAGTCAGCCCTATCTTATCTTACCTAATAATTTTTTATTCTTTAACTAATACAGAAAAGTAAAGCTTTCTATGTCTTAAACATCGGAGAAAATGTCTTTTTGAAAAATTTCTAAGAAGAGTCAAATTTCACTTTCCAGTCAGACATAGAAAAGATATAGCCCTCGGCATATTGACTGAAAGTCTTAATCTTAGACTTTTGTGTCTTACATATGAGTAACTCTCCGAAGTGAAGCGTTTGATGAAATAAATGTCAGATTCATTGGCTTGCAAATATAAAGTAAAATGCTTTCTGGTCAGCCAACTGTAATGATTTTATTACTGACATGATCACACTGATGATGAAATATAAAATTAATGAAAGCATAGTGGAGGGTGGTCTACAGTACTTTTTGTCTTATTTTAGGAGTACGGCTAGACTTTTTGCAGTAAAACATGCAGCTAGCTCTTTCTATTATAAATTCCAATTTACGTGAGTTTGTATCTTAGAACTGAGAGTTAAAGATGGACTTCAGCTTCAATTTCCAAAGCAATGTAAGCCAGGAGCTATATTTAAAAAGATTTGTCCATGTTACACAAGTCAAAAGAAGCAAAAATGAGCTAGAATTTTCCTTAACTGCTTGTCTTTTTTTTTTTAAATGACAAAATGCATGCCTATAACCAAAATGGTGTGCTGGCATATTGAATACAATATTCTTAGTCATATTTTGTGTGTTGAAGTTTTTTGTTTGAATTTGTTTTTTGGACCTGGCAGCACTCAGGGATTCCTCGTGGCTCTGTGCTCAGAAATAGCTAATAGATGGGGAACCATATAGAATGCTGGGGGACTGAACCCGCCTTCTTCCTGTGTCAGCCATGTGTAAAGCAAACACCTTACCACTGTGCTACCACTTCAGCCTCTATATTTAAATAAATTATGTTGCTTTATTTTGGAATTCAAAAGCTCTTAGTGTTGATGGGCCATATGTGTTTAGGACTGGCATCTGAATAAAAATCAGGAAAAATTAATAATAATTAAGGCTACCACTTTTCTGGAAAAATAATTAATAGAATGTATAATTAGCAATCATCTCTTCATGGACATTGTTTTACATTTACACTTGAAATAGTCAATACAGACTAACATGTAAATAACCTTGATTCTGCCTGTCTGGATAGCTTATCAAATTACAGCACACACAAGAGAAACTAAATTTGTAATTATATCAACTAATATGAAGGCAGATCTTATCTTTTATAAATTTGAAAAAAATTCTACTTTAAATTGTTCCTCCTTCTATATTATATAATACTTCCATATGCTGTGTTTCATGTATTGATAAAGCTACTAGAAAGTAGTCATCTATATATACTAATTATAAATTTTTCAAAAGGAAATACAAGCATTGTTTTTTTTCCTACTGCAGGACACTGAATGGAGCAAAGTTCCAAGAGATATTTATAAAAGATTTGTACCATCATGTTTCAGAGATCTAATCAATAACAGTTCAGGGTAATTGAGTCACAGCAGGAAAGGAGAGAGCCCCGGGGTGTTGTTTCATGCTCTAAAAAGCACCATCTCTAGCAATTTTTATAAGAGTGAGTTTCTATCTTCACTAAAGGACTTAGTTCCTGAAGGTACTTTCCATACTATCCCTCAAGAGTGACTAGGAGTTGAAGCCTCTTCTACCTAAAAAGGGGTTCCTCGACTTGAAAGAACACTTTCTCAACTCTCTTTAGTTGTGCTGAGCTGACACATTTTATTGTTTTAGAGGCTATTCTTTCTCACAGTGATTAAGAATTGTTTCAGGAAATTGGAAGGTACTGCAAGTAAATTCCTATCCATTCTATAGCACTTAGAAATGCATTGATATTAAAATGCATGAAGATTGTCTATATTAATAAAGTGTAAGAGTTGAGAGACCTCCAGACCTAAACACCCAACCTAAAATCAACAACAATAGAATCAAGAGACCCAAACTACAACAAGCTATACACAAAAGGGACTTGTTACCCAAGCAGTTCATGGGGTTAAGGGTGGAGGTCTGGGAGGCATCCTGGGAATTCTGGCAGAGGGAGGTCAACACTGGTGGTGGGAATGGCCCTAATTCACTGTCACTATGTAACTGAAATACAACTGTGAAAACTTGTAAATCACATTGGTCTCAATAATAATTTAAAAAGAAGGAATTGAGAGACCTCATAGGAATTGACTTACTACTCTGCCTAGAGTTTTACTTGATTTTATTTTATTTTACTTTTAGGGGTCCACTCATGGGGGGTTAAGGCTTATGACTGCATCTTACATTCATGGCTGTGTTCAGAAAACCATATGAGCAGCCAGAGTTATAGTCGGAATTCCTGCACTAGACAAGAGCTTCACATGCTATACTCTCTTTCTAGGCCTCTTTAGCTTATTTTTATTCACATCACACTGTTCCACCTACATGACAATGAATTTAGCTAATATAACTTCTATATGTATAAATTATAAGTTATATTCAGAGATATAATCAATAAATTATATTCATTCTTATATAACATTCATTATTTATATTATTATTCACTATTAATAACTTACGTTCATTATTTTATATTATTTTCTAAGTAAGAAAAATGGAATGGATAATTTTATATACCTACATGCACAATATTCACTAATTTATGGCATTTAGAAATTAAGAAAGTATTTGTAATTCTATCATAGAAGTGTTTTTATCAAAACATCTCATTTTTTTATTTGAAACAGGGACATAATCATTTAGACTTTAGCTTATTTATAAATACAAACAAATAATTATTTTACTAAGTTTTACTTCTGTTAGAGGAACTAAATAATAACATTTTCAATAAATAAAAGTTAATAAGTAATATAAAATAGATTAAAAAATTAAACTTTATGAATGCATTATTCTATACCAGGTAAAGGATCCATTATTTTAAAAGATATTTGTTGTGCAGACAAACAATACAGTAATCTGAGGTGAATGTTTTGCATTAATTAGAACCTGAGTTTGCAGTCTCGCACAGACAATCCTTAAGCAATTCCAGGTATAGCTCTGTAGGCTCCATCATTATAGGGAGACCATAATAAACCTGTACAGAACAGAATCACTGTAAGTCTTTAACTTGTAACAATTATATTAACAATTATTCTTGGGATTGACATCTAGGCACCCAAGAATTTCTTGGGAGATTCTCACCTCCTAAAAGGCACCTGTCAAAAGTATTTCTGGGGGGCTGAAGAGATAGCATGGAGGTAAGGTGTTTGCCTTACATGCAGTACGGTGGTTCGAATCCCATTACCCCATATGGTCCCCCGAGCCTGCCGGGGGCGATTTCTGAGTGTAGAACCAGAAGTAATCTCTGAGCGCTGCCGGGTGTGACTCAAAAAACAAAAAAAATAAATAATATAATAACCAAAAAATATTTCTGGGACTTTAAACTTGAAGATATTTTAAGCTATTGTTCTGCTTTACTAAAAATATTTTCTTTTAATATTTTTTTTATTTTGAGACACGTTTCCCAGAGATGCAATGAAATTCTGGAATCAGACATATATTTTTAACAAGGTAAATCCTTTAAATATTGATAAAAGAAATGTGGGATCTCCTGCTTTTAAGGTTTGTCTCATTTTTCACCGGTGTCCAAATAAAAACTGTTGGAATACTGTAGTAATTCATTCCCATAAATCTTAGCAAATTTAGATGTGTCAACCATGCCATAGCTTGGATTTCCATTTAGCTGGAGAGTATATTCTAGCAGTCTTTAAGGTCCCATTTTAATCAACTCTGGCAGACTATTCAAGTGTTCTTAAAACCCTATTTTCTCAAAGTCTGAATTCACAAAATCCTCAGAGAACCTAATAATATCTCCTGACTATCAAAAGAAGTGCTTTTCCTATTTGGTTGCTGCTTCCCACTCACGTGACCCAACTTTTAGACTCAGAATTGTACAATGGATGCTTTGATGTATGAAGGTTACTAAAAGCATTGATTTCAAACGTCGTACGCAACACAAGGGAACCTAATGTAGTATTTGTGTAGTAGACTTTCTTACAGAAAATAAGTTGTCCTGACAGAAACAAGTTTAGTGTGGTTGGGTAAGAGCAAAGAATAATTTATAGCATGACATGTGAGTTTTCTGATTAATGAAAAAGATCCATAGCATCTTCTTGTAATCATACATGTATTCCCAAAACAAGACAATAGGTAAGTTATTTCACAGAAGTTCATTACGGTTCATCCTCCTCTGTATGACTTTACTAAATTTTCTGTGAAACTCATATATACTGGAGTAAATAACTAAAATTTTGGGACCGGAGTGATAGCGCAGTGGTAGGCCATTTGCCTTGCACGCAGCAGATCCAGGATGGATCACTGTTCGATCCCCCAGCATTCCATATGATTCCCCAAGCCAGAAGCGATTTCTGACCACATAGCCAGGAGTAACCCCTGAGCATCACCAGGTGTGGTCCCAAAACAAACAAACAAACAAAAACAAAATAAACAAAAAAAGAACTAAAATTTCTTAAGGAAGAAATTTTTGCAGCAATTATGTGAAGGAAACCAGAACTCAAGCAAAAGTAAAAACTGGTTTGAGACTTTGGAGCCCTTACTATTAGTTATATAGAACATATGTTCATATGCTATCTGGTCATTTGTATTTCTTTGTTTAAGACCATTTATCTCTTTACCTATTCGTATCTTTTCTCCATTTTTTGATAGGGTTATATTTTTTGCTTAGAGTGTTTAATTAATGATTTATATATTTTGATTATTAAACTTCTAACAATAAGTTGTAGGCAACTAATTTTCCCGGTCTGTGGGCTGTCTGCATTCTGTTCAGTATTTTTTTTGAGATATTTATACTTCTTAATTTAATGTAGTCCCATTGGTTTCTCTTTGCTTCTCTTTCTTTGGTCAGTGGCTTTTTATTCTTAAAGATGCCTCTAACTTCAATGACATAGTGAGTTCTAAGTTTTTTTATATTCGATTAATGAATTCAGATCTGATATCTAGGTTTTTAATCCATTTTTATTTGACTATCCTGTATAGTGTTAGAAAGAGGACTGTGTTTTAATTACTATGAATTTATAGTACATTTTGAAGTCATGGAAAGAGATGCCTCCCCTCTTTTTATGAGGATTGCTATAGCTGTTTGATGGTGTTTATTGTTAATATACATTTCAGGAGAATTTAGCTACTCCTGGCATTCAACAAAAGAAAAACAACAATCAGTGTTGACAAGATGTGAAAATCATCAATCTTTTCTAATGGGAATGTTGACTGGCCTAACATTTTAGAAAACAATAAGGAAATTCCTAAAAGAAAACAAAACAAAATACGAACCTAGGAATAGAGTTTTCATATGACCCAACAATCCCACTCCTGGGAATATATTACAAGAGTTCTAAAGCACAATGCAGAAAGCAAGCAAACAAACAAGCAAGACATATCTGCACTCATATTATTGCAGATTTTTGTATAGAAAAAAGTCAAAATATTGAAATGCCCAAATGCACACAAAAAGAAACTATGGAGAGTTTATTTTTACAGAAGACTGACTGTGACAAACACAACTGGGCAGAATTTATCCTGGGACCAATAAAAAAGTTTCTAGTTTAGGCTTTGGCCTACGATCTGTACAACAACCAAGACCTCTAATTCCAGAGGTCTGACTATGACAACTGCAATCAAGCAGAACTTCTGGAAAAATAATAAAAGACTCCATCCTAGGCTTTGACCAAGGATCGGTGCAAAAACCAAGACCACCAACTACAGAAGACTGATTAAAACAATAGTAATGGAGCAGAACTTCTGGAACTGTAAAGAAAGACTCCATCCCAGGCTCCATCCTATGACCTGTGTAAATACCAAGACCTCTACTTACAGAGGCCTGATCTCATCATTCATGACTGAGTGGATAGTTTCCAGACACCAAAAAAGGACCTAGGGGAGAGTAAACAAACAGGTACAGAGCCTGTAGTATACTACAGGCACACAAATATAGACAAAAATTTTGGAAATTTCTTGGAAATATCCTCATGGGGAAGTTTTAGGCTAATGCTTACTGTTGTAACAGGAATTGTCTTGAGAGCAGTAGTGGATTATGAAACTGTTCCAAGCCTTTAAAAGCAAATAGAAGAAACCCAAGAAACTGAACAATTTGAGGGCATGATAAATGCAGTGAACTTTTATAATTCCTGGTTCCTTGAGACTGAAATGTTTAATTTTAAAAGTAGGATATGATTGTAAGTGAAACCAAGCATGGTGGGTGCTTCTCTTCTGCTTGGGCTTAAATCAGGTCAGTATTGTACCACACTGACGCAGAACAAATAAAGAAATCTTGGATATTTCTCAGGCACTACCATCTTAATTACATGAGATGAAGTGGAGGCAGATTCCCGCCTTCTGTGCTTCCCTCTTCCCTCACATTCTCACATTTGCGGGCACACACACACACACACACACACACACACACACACACACACACACACACATACACACACACACACACACAGGGAAGTCCCTTTTCTCTGCTCCTGCCAACACCAGATATTCCCTGTTCATGAAAATATTATTCATTTTCAATGCCTAGGGAGCCAGTGGTTGACAGCTTACTCTGAAAAGTACCTGCTGGAGATCGGCTAGCTGCTTTCATGGTTAACAGATAAGACAGACAATCAAGAGAATTTCCTGCTGAAACGAATAACCACTCTTTGTGCCATTCAATTAAAAGTTTAAATTCCTTCCACCACTCCATCTGTTGTTTTATCTCTACCTAGCTTCTCAACATGAGCCTCGCATCAGTCGAGAAAGAAATGCTAATTGCCTCCCTCAGACCATGGAGGAGTTAAGCATGATAATGTATTCTTAGCTTGACTATTATTTGATTATTCCACAATTGGCTGGCTTGGTACCAACGGAGCCCTTTTTGACCTACTTCTATAAAACTGACTGGAAGTATAATCTATTGAAAGGTTTGTCAGACGCTGCAATGCTCCCAAATGGCATACAGGAATAACTTTGCCCTGGAGACAGTTCTAGAACTCTTTCTCAGGAGTGTGTGTCAATGTGTGTGTGTGTGTGTGTGTGTGTGTGTGTGTGTGTGTGTGTGTGTGTGTGTGTGAGAGAGAGAGAGAGAGAGAGAGAGAGAGAGAGAGAGAGAGAGAGAGAGAGAGAGCGAGAGAGCATCAGCTGCCCTGGCTCCAGTCTTGATGAGTCAGAGAAATAGCAGTTGGACAGATTGATTTTGCATGTGCTGGTGTAGATTTCTGTGTAATCATTCTGGTAGTTACTCATCTGACTATGCATAGGGCTGCAAGATGTTAATAACAAGCTTAAAGTTATAAATGGTGCGTGAATAAAAATTTAAAAAAAATATGACAAACAACATGCACATATGGTTAAAAAGGAAATCAAAATTAAAGCATTAAGATAGTTCTACATCTAAGTAAGATTGGTCCTTTCTTATTAAAGAATGAGTAATAAAAAAGTAATAAAATGGAAAGTTAGAGAAAAATAGCAAAGCAACTGTTGACTTTCAAACTGAACTAAACTTAAAGAAAATGACACGTTGTTCTTTTCCTCTATCTTGTGTTTTTCAATGGTTATTTTTAAAAATACAAACTTAAAGTATATGTAAGACTTTTCTGATCGTCTAAGCTATATGAAACAGAATATGGCAGAACTTCTAAAATAGTTTTTAAAGTTTTTTTGAAAGTTTAAGGACTTTGGGGGGGGGTTAAGAAAAATTCTTCTTGAGGCCAGAGTGATAGCACAGAGCAGTTGGGTCTTGCCTTGCGCATACCCCACCCAGTATTGACCCAGGTTGGGTTCCCAGCATCCCATATGGGTGGACCTGAGCCTGCCAGGAGTAATTCCTGAGCTCAGTGCTAGGAGTAACCTCTGAGCATCATCAGGTGTGGCCCCAAAATAAAAACAAACAACAACAACAAAAACCTATTCTTAAGAGTTACTGAAAATTAAGATTTCTACATGAAATAATAAATTTGATTTTAGATTTTATTCTTGAAACATGTTTAATTTCAGGAAATTAAAAATATCCTTTAAGCTATCGCCTATAAAACTGTGGTAGACTATATCTATTAGGTAAAACATATTTGTTTTCTAACCTTGATACTATTTTTACATTATGCTCCATGACAATGTCTTGTTTGTACAGATACAAAAATTAGCCAATGTTCTGCATTTGTAATAAATGATTTTTAAAAATCTCTAAATTCTATTATTGCAGGTAAATCCTGATGGTAATTATTTTTTAACAAAAAGGGAGAGGTCACACTAGGTTAATTCACTACTGTTTCCTGAAACGAGTAGTTTCTAGTCACATTTTACATATTTTTTCTTCCTCTCAATTTCCCAGATGACTACCCTGTCCACTACAATCCTCAGAGTGAATGGGACAAATTGCTGACCTAGAGCAGAGGAGATGCTGAACTCTGTTGTCAGACTCACTTTTATGTGTGTCATTTGGATAAATCAAACCTGAGCACCATCAATGTAAGCATGGAAAAACATTTTCAATCTAAGCATTAGACCACACTAACCTCACATTCCTAAGTCTCGGACATATTGCTGCTGGCTTCAAGCTCAAAAGTTCCAAAGCGCAACCTCCCAGCCCTGCCTGAAACAGAAAAGGGGGCTGTACACTTAATGCCCACTTTAGAGATTGGAAGTGCTTTTTATCATGGAAGACTAAGCCATCCGCTTACAACATTTTACCTTTTCTAATCAGGGTTCCTGTAATCACCTTCTTTTTCATCACCAGAGGGTGAAAATACAGAGTCTAATCTATCATTCATATTATATTGAATTAATTAATAAATGGTTGGAAGCAGAAGCTGGAACAATAGTGTGTAGGGCACTTGCCTTGCACATCGATCACTCTGGTTTATTCTACAGCACCCCATATGGTTTCTGAGCCCTGCCAAGAATGATCCCTAATACCAGGGTTAAGTAAGCCCTAAGAATCACTTGGTGTGGCCCCAAACAAACAAAAACACCTATAAATAATTTAAAGAATAAGTGGTTGGAAGTAGAGTTGAGCAAACCCGAGAATACAGTTTTAGTATCTCCAATTGTGGTATGAATGGTTTTGGTGGCTAAGTTTGTCCTTCTATACCCTATCTCTGTGGCATGGAGAGTACAAATACATTTGAATAAATTACTCTTTATCCTCTTCCATCTCTTTCCCAAGATCATAATATATACCAATCTTTGCTTTGTTTCCTTGCTAGTTAAAAACAATATACACTATTTCTCAATACATATTTCTTAATACATTCATATTGTTATCCCCTGGGAAAAACTGTATATTTTGATTGCATTGTTCATGATAACTTGAATTACCATCGACAAAAAGCAATCTTTTCATCCATTGTTGTCAGTGAACTGATTGGGGATAGAGCAATTTTGTTCCCACACGAGCAAGGTGATTTCCCAAAAATCAACAAGGTTTATAATGGAAGAAGATATTTCATGTTATCTTAAAAATAATATTCTGCTTATAATTTTAAAGGATTTTTTCTTATATTTTGAAAAGATACTCTAGGCTAAGACTGTTGAAAATGTATGATATATTATTTTGAAAAGATTGGTTATTTAGAGTTATCTCTTTATTCTATTATACATTATGTAATTATAAGTATTTATATGTTTCATAAAATAGATATGTCCATATCAAGCATAAATAATCATATAATAATAGACTGAAATAACTATAATAATGTATAATATTATACATTATTGAAGTTGTATGTTTATAATAAGAAAAGCAAGAGAGCACAAATTTATGTAATTAAAAAATGTACAATAACTACAAAATATCTATTAACAGTTTTCACATTTAATATCAAAAATTTCCTATATCACATCATCAGTCATAATTGTAAAAATATGTTTTCTGAAATTCAAGCTGTCTTTATTTTAAATCTCACAACTCATTGAATATATTATTTTTAAAGTTTTTTCTGTATTTCACTTGGTAAAATATCTTAATTAAAGTGTTCTTTAATTAATTTAATCTAATTAATTAAAGTTTGTTTAACCTATGTTTATTGAAGCACTCAGCCAAGATATAGAAAGTCTAATGAAAGATGAATAAAAGAGTTTGGGTATATAAACATGCTGGAATACTAAGAAATAAAAAATATAAAAATCATGCAGTTTATTTTAACCTGAATATAAGAGAAAAAAACATATTAATTGAAGAATGGTGAAGTTATCTATGGTTTGTATTGACAACATGAAGGAATGGAAATGTTTTTTGTGTGTGTGTGTGATACCATGTCTGCTTTTTGGTTTTAAAATGATATTTGCTTCAGAGAAACTGGGATGATTCCTGTCTACAACTTTATAATGAGTCTGAAAAGGATCTGGAATAGATCTTGAAAAGTGAAAAAACTCACTAGAAAACCCATCTGGGATGGCGTTTTGTTTTAGGGACACATTTGACTACCATATTGTTTTCATTGATATTCATTGTACAGCTCTAATTATCTCTGTCTTCTTGATTCAAATTTGTGAGGTTATTTATAGGTATTTTAGAATTTAGCCATTTTTCTGGATTCTCACATTTTGTGATCTAAAGTTTTTCAAAGAATCAATGATGATACTTTAAATTGCTGTGGTATTGTTGTGACATTATTCTTTCATTACTGAGTTTGTTTACTAGAGTTTTCTCTTTTTGCTTCTCTGTAAGTGTTACTAATAGTTAGCTAAGCTTATTTATCTTTTCAATGAACCAGATTTTGGTTTTGTTGATTTTTTAAAAATATTTTTTCATTTAATTCATTTATTATTCCCGTTCCTCTGCTTCCTTTGCATTCCTTTAGCTGGTCTTTTACTAGAAACTTAATTAAACTTTATAGCTAAGTTATATAAGTGGACACTTGCTTTCTAATCAACATTTGCATTGCTCCAAATTTTTCTTTGTCCTTATTTCTGGAATAGAGCTTCATTTCAGGGGTCACTGCTGGCAGCGTTAGGGAGCCACAGTAGTGTCAGGGATTGATAATAAATTGGTTACATGCAAAAAAATATGCCTTACCTGCTATATTTTGTAACATGTAATAATTGAATTGTTCTTGCTCTGCTCTCACTGAACTCTTTGACTAAGAAATACATTATATTGATGCATTGTTATAGTTTTGGGATTTAGAGAAATGAGTTCGTAACTAATCATGAGTACCCAGGGAAGAAGTCAGTGGTAAGAGATTTGAGTGGCTTCTCATGGGAATTGAGCATAGATGAATGGAAAATAATTCATAACATCTAATTCAGAGTAGTCCCCAATGCCACATCACCCAGTGGAAAGTGGAGCTGGCCACTGAAACAATTAGTAAAATAATAAATGTCTTTATGGCACCAAAAAAAAAAAGTTTCTATATCCAGGAGTCTCTCAACTTACTTCCTGCCTCAATATACCTCAGGATATTATGGTGAAGTAACCAATTGAAAACTCCATTCTTGTTCTCTTCTTTGTTTTGCTATTGCTGCTAGTAATACTTTTATAAAAGTGCTCTGCTTCCCTGCACTGTCCTCTTTTTTTAGGTGATTATCAAGCTGCAATTCCATCATGACATTCAGTAATTACATTTTTGTTTTCTCACCTAAAGATGTTTCCCAAGAGATAATGGCGAATTCCATTATAACATCATGTCCCTGACCCTAAACTTTCCCCTTAACACTGATTTTGTTTTGTCACATATGTTCTAGTTGCTTGAAAAGTTAATCTATTTTCATTTCCATGAGCATTTGATTGTTTTCCTGACTCACTCCTTGACTCCCTATTCCACTGAGTTGTTTAGTTTAAAATTCTTTGGGAGATTTTATTCTGTTCGTTTCTGATTAACTTCTCTTTTCACAAACAGAAGATAGTTGCCACAATTTGCATCCTCTAGATTTTGTGGACCTATGCTTTGTGACACAGCATGAGATCTACATTGGAGAATGTCTCAAGTGCATTGGAGAAAAATGTGGCTTAAATTGATGGGATAAAGAAAGTCTCCAATGACTACTGAGTGGTTGTCAATATCTTCCTTTTGGTCTATTCTTTTTTATAATATCTTTACTTAAACACCATGATTGCAAACATGTTTGCAGTTGGGTTTTAGTTATAAAAAGAACACTCCTTTCACCAGTGCAATCTTCCCCCACCAATGTCCCCCATGCTTCTCTTCCTCCACCCCCTGCCTATATTCGAGACAGGCATTCTTAGCATAGGAGGAATTCCCTTCCTCTTGATTTCCAGACGGAGTCATGATATCAGACTGGATCCCAGAATTTGCAGGACAGGAAAGTCAGCCCTAGACATTGCCCAAGTGAGGTCAGCTTCCCTCGCAGAAAATAATTATAGGAGGAGACAGCAGTGAAGAATGGTTCACTTAGAAATTCTGAGGAATAGGACTGAAAGAAATAAGTCACCTCAGAGGATGCAATAGAGGCTTCTTCAAAAGGAGTGTAGGGGTAGGGGAGGGAGAAGAGACAGAGAAAGAGAGAGTGCCCCAGCACACATCCCATGATAGCATAAAAGTGTTTCTTTTCTCAAGAATAGAGATGCGGGTGACACGTACTGAGGATCAAGTACTGAAGGTGATATATGAGGGCACATTCTTTGTACCAAGTTGACTTTTATAGAGGTTATCCCAACCTGCCACAAAAGGGGTATTCTAGCTAGGCTAGAATCTTGTTTTTAGAATGGTGGCAGGAAGCGGTAGTTAATGGCCTCCTTTGATATTCTTTTCCTGTTTTTCCAGAACAGGGAGGGTCCTGATCTTTAGAGGGTAGATTCTGTAGTTTTGAGCTAACTCCCTCTGATTTAGCTTAGAGTGGAAAAATACCGTGAGCCTGCATTTTGACCTGCAGCAGACGTGGCTTTACCAGCGGCTTGGGACCACTTTGGTCTTGGGTCCAGGGAACTTTGGTTCTCACAGTGGCAAAAGGTGCGCTAAAGTCTAAAAAAGTGTGACTCTTTCAAATTCCATCTCATGGTTTTATTATATCCTAAGAACATTTGCCATGTCACAAGAACCACTTGTTGCCTCAAGAATTCATTTTCCTGTGGGGCCCTTCTCAATCTGCATGTCTGCCTCCATTAGGTGCAGAAATATTTTGAGGTGTGAGTTCTTCCAGATATATATCTATATATCTATATCTATATCTATATCTATATCTATATATATATATAGATATAGATATAGATATAGATATAGATATAGATATATATATATATCCCAGGATCACAAATAAATAATTATCCTGGTGCCTTAAAACATTTTTTAACTTGATGCCTAGAAATAAAATTTTTAAAAAAACAGTTGAGGTATAACAAATGCCCAAAGACATCCTGAGATAGAGGGTGGGATTAGAAAGGGGTGATAGAGAAAGGGAGGTGAAGAAAGCGATGGGCAGGGAGTAGTGAGGAATCCTAGACAGGAATCTTCTCTTAGACCAAGGTGCCTAAAATAAAACTAGGGGGAAAATACTATAATTTTCCTTTGACAAACTAAGTAAGGCCAAAAATAAATATGTTCTGTTGGGTCCAGAATCAAGATTCCCCCATGGCACGGAACTCAGAAACCGTTCTTGATAATGTAATAGCAATAGCAAGATTTTATTTCTAGCTAGCTGGGGTCCAAGCATGTCCAATGCAGTGGAACTTTCAGGGACCCTGGATCAAATATTCAAGCAGTATATAAAGGGTTATAATCTTAACATTTCAAGCAGCCACCTGGTATCTATTCTAAGCACACTTTGTTGTTTTTTGGGGAACCTATGTTTTGACCTTAATCTCTTACTGTTTAATTATTCTTGCCTTCTACAGCCATATTGGTGGTAAATCCTCCCCGTTGGTTTTCCTGAGGAGCAATAGTCCAAATCTTGGGCGCACCTTAGTGAGAATATTCTATGCTACCATCTTCTTCAAAAAGGGGATTTGAAGACAGGTTATTCTCACATTACAAATTTTTACATGCTTATTGTGGCTGGCTATATATTTAGGGTCTCGGGATTTAACAACAGATACAGGGGTCTCAAACTCGGGGCCCGTGGGACGCAAACGGCCCTCTGTACAACATTTTGTGGCCCTGCCCTAGAGGAATCTTTTTTGTTTTGTTTTGTTTTAGTTGTTTGGGTCACACACCTCCGATGTTCAAGGCTTACTACTGACTTTGCACTCCAGGATCACCCCGACTTTGCCTCCTGCGGCCCCCAGGTCAATTGAGTTTGAGACCCCTGCAACAGTTCTAGAGAAAAAGACAAGATATAATTGTAAATATAGTTTTGGGTGACAATATATATTTAAATGTGGCCCAGCATCTGATTCAGTTCTTCTTCTTAAGGATCTCATGTTGTCTCCTATTTTCCTATTTCAATCTCCATATCCATTGGTTAGTTACTATGGAGTGTTTTAAGTAGGTAGGGGAAATTCTTTCCCAACTTGAATCTATATTGAAATTGCCAAAATTGTATTTTTATAGATATATTAATTTCAGATTAAAACTAAATACTAAAAGTCAAAACATTCTAAGACATAAATTCTATGATAAAATATTCATTTGACTACTTAAATCATACATAATAGTAGTGTAAAATTAAAGTTAAAATATTTATTATTTATCTAGAAATAGCAATATATTTTATGTAAGGGACACCATAAGATGGAAATGATCAAGAAATTAGGAAATGCATTACCACATAATTTCTGTAAGAAATATACTCTTAATAATACAAATAGAACCATTTACTTTGTGTATTGATAGTTTAGAAACAGTTAATCATAATAGGAGGCAGTGCTGTTTTGAGAAGTGCAGGCGATCAAATGTCATCATATCTTCAAATGTCATTTTATTGAAGCTGGCAGGCAGGCAAGGAAAGCTACTCCCCCTAAGGGAATTAATTTATGAGGCATAATAAAACCAAGAGACAGGATTTAGAGGAATTCCTTCTTCATTGAATAAAGTCTCACTTGGAGTCTCTATAGGCCCAGAGGAGAATGGACCATCTACAAAAGTGTTAAAATCCTTTCCCAATTTTATCCCAAAAGGAACAGAGAGCTCACATTAAAGTAATGCAAGTCACACAGCGAAGTTTATGGAGCCAGCATGCTGGGGTCCAGTATTTCTCTATTTCCACATGGACCTTAAAAGTCACATGGTCAACTATTTTATGTCTTACAACCAGCAATACATAGTCACCCAGGAATTTTCTACAGATAAGCAATTACTTTAATCTGATCTTTTCCCATCCCGCCCACTCCCCATCCTTGTGGTATAATAGGATATGCTTAGCTTCTGGGGGATTGATCTTTAAAATTGTTTGTCCTTAGTGCAAGGTTGGACTAGAAGTGGTTGTAATTCCTAGCATTTACCTTAAAGAAACTGGCTGTTCTCTGGGCCTAGTCTTTTTACCTCAAAACTGCACTTAAGCTCACAGCAAGACCAGGTTTACAGTAGTTAACTTTGTTAAGCAAGCAGAAAACAAAAGCCAAAGCATTGCTATTTTTAATATGATTTCTAAGCAAAGACACACAATTCTAGCACCGACATAATTAATTTTAAATCTAGGATTCTAACAGAACACCCCACAGGAGAAGCCTAGCAGGAAAAAAGGCCATAAAAGGAATTCAAAGAGACCATCACTACCCCCAATTTTGACCACCCTACCAACTGGACTCTTATCTAGGTGAGAAGGTTTGCTAAAACTAGGTCTGAGAAAACCTCTGGAGGTCAACTTGTAACAAAAGAGGTAAAGGTGGTATGCGCTGTGATGCCTGCCTACTGAGTGAGTGTGGGACACCTCTCCCCTTCTAGAGATGTAGAGTTCAATGCTCTCATGCTAGGCTATGCATCAGGGCTCTTTCCTTTGGAGAAGCCTGTGCTTGCTCTTCAGCAATTCTCTCTCTCTTATCCTCTTCGTCCAATTCCTCAGTAACTAAAAATAAATTCTGTTTTAACTATGTCTCCTATTCCCCCTGAAATTCATGTCTGTGAAGTAAGGCAATGGATCCAAAAGACCTGGGTAAGACTAGTACTGACATTTTTTTTCTTACCAGAGCAAGGCCCACAGTCACTTCCAGGGGTGATGGCAGGGTAGAGAACAAAAGGCAGATTCCCTTCTTAGGGCTGCTGTCTTTCTCCTTCCCACTTTATGAGTCACTGGAATTTTCACCAGCATCAATGCCAACATTTGATTGATAAGATATAATGTGGGCATTCTCACTCTCTCTTTTATTTTAGAAAAACTACATTTTTAATTCGTCACAGATTTTGTTTGTTTAGGGTTTGGAGCCCTCCCTGCCTTGCTCCATGATTACTGCTGGCTCAGCACACAGGAGTGAATTCTGATAGGGCTGGCCTATGTGGTACTTTATTAGCTTGTGATAGGCATGGCCATCTTAAAATTGAGTTTGTGGTGAGAAAACTACATTGTGCATAAGTCAGATGTGAATATAATAGCATCTTCAAGTAAACCCCACGTGTGAAGAACTGGTGTAGCATGTAAGTAGTAAGATTCAAATACAAGGTTTCACTCTCAGCTCTGTCATTGGCACTCACTCTGCACATGAATTCTTAGTGATTAAGTCATCCTCCACTATGGACACATAATAGTTGTAGCTAAAAATGACCTGGTAAAGGTCAAACTGAAAAGAAATGGTTGGCAATACGTTATTTGTAAATGTGCCGTCTGCTTCCTTTCACTTATTTTGCCTAACGCATTTTACTTGTGTTTACAAGTATTAGGTAACCTTAGAACAAATATACAATTAAAGATGCAAAAATAGGGTCTGCAGTGATTTGAGCATTTGCCTAGCATGCGGCTGACCCAGGACAGTCTTATATGGTTTCCCAAATCAGGAGTGATTTCTGAGTGTCACCAGGTTTGGCCCAAAAACCAAAATTTTGAAGAAGGAGGAGGAGGAGGAGGAGGAGGAGGAGAAGAAGAAGAAGAAGAAGAAGAAGAAGAAGAAGAAGAAGAAGAAGAAGAGGAGGAGGAGGAGGAGGAGGAGGAGGAGGGGGAGGAGGGGAGGAGGAGGAGGAGGAGGAGGAGGAGAAGAAGAAGAAGAAGAAGAAGAAGAAGAAGAAGAAGAAGAAGAAGAAGAAGAAGAAGAAGAAGAAGAAGAAGAAGAAGAAGAAGAAGAAGAAGGAGAAGAAGAAGAAGAAGGAGAAGAAGGAGAAGAAAATGCAAGAACCTCTATCAAGTGACATTAGTCTCCAGCCTCTACACAGCACAGCTCTGCAGTTCCTCGTCACACTTCGCCCTACTCAGTTTTTCTTCCTATTATTGGATGTAAACGAGTGGAAAAGGAAATGATCCATTTTAGTCTAATTCCTCACATAGTTTTAAGGCAAATAAATCCAAGATTCATCCTTAGAATAGCAGGACTTAAACAAATCCAGTAGAGAAGACATGTAAAATCCCACAAAGCAAGTGAATAAATGAATGGATGAACAAATAAATGAATGAATGAATATGTATAAAAATAAAACACAAAAGGTTCAAATAAATCTGCAAATTTCTAGAAGACTTTAGTAACTTGCTGTGAGAATGCTTAATGAGCTCAAAGAAATCATGGCACAAGTAGTCATTAAGCGAAAGAGATTATGAGAAATGAGGAAATTACTGGCTGAAATTACTGACATAGAGAATATTGTCCATGATATTTTAAAAAAATTATAGGATCGCTGAGAAGAATAACAACTGTTAAAGAAGCAAGGAACTCCAAGATGAGATGTAGGATTTTGCTAGAAAACACCAGGAAGTGAAAACACATGAAAAATGAACAATATACCAGAGAACTATGGGATGGGATGAGCCATTAACAAATAGTATATGAACCACTAGAGTCCCAAAGAAAAGGAAGTTGAATATGATGAAACAATAATAGTTAAAAAATTAGATAAGACTATTTTAGAGTTAGAGGGGCTGGAGAGATAGCATGGAGGTAAGGTGTTTGCCTTGCATGCAGAATGTCAGTGGTTCAAATCCCGGCATACCATGTGGTCCCCCGAGCCTGCCAGGAGTGATTTCTGAGCATAGAGCCAGGAGTAACCCCTGCGTGCTGCTGTATGTGACCCAAAAACAAAACAAACAAAACAAAAGAATGCTCTAGAGTTTAAAAAAGCAGGCAACAACATCCAAGAAGCCCAAGAAAATAGACTCAGCTAAGCCAACTCCAAAACACATTGTACTCAAAATGAAAAGTAAAATTCAATGACAAAAAAGAATATTGAAAATAGCAAGACCAAATAAGGAACTTACATGTAAGGAAAAGCCTATAACGTTTACAGCAGATCAATGAAATTAGTCTAAGAACTAGAAAAAAATGGATATGCTATAAAAATTGAATGAAATGAAAATATTGCCAAAAATACTCTATCCAGCTCCATTATCACTCAGAGTTAACAACAATGCAGTGATTCAGGGACAAGCCACAGTTTAGGAAATTAATAACCTTGAAACCATTCATGCAAGAAGAATTAATAAAGGAGTTTCTTTAGAACCATGACCCAAACCTCAGCATTTTGTACTACACATGTTATGGCTGCTCTCTGAATTAAGGTAGGTTTATTTATGCCTTCCTATACCAGAGATTTTATAGAGTTACAATAGCAAACAAATATTTATATCAAATTATCTATACCAAACAGTTTATATATATATCTATATATATATATATCCAAAGATATTTAATTACAGGCATTTAATTACTAGTATATATACCATATAATGTATTATATAATATAAGATTCTTTAACATAAATCCATTATTTTCTTTTTTAGTATAAAACACACTCTTATACTTCTATATGGTTATTTGCATTCTTTCCTTACATTTTTCCAACACTCTTTACTCGAAATATATTCTATATTGTAGGTTTTATATATTTCACATAAATTTTAAATGTATCCACATAGAATCACGCATACTATTATTTTTAAATTTATATGCCTATACTAATTCATATTGTTTTGAAATGGTTACTTTATTAGTGTATCATTAATTTAATATTTTGTGAAATTTAAGATTAGTTCTATTTACCTATTTGTGTAGGTATCATCGCTTGCATAATTATTTAAAAAGAGATTATCATTTCAAATATGAGGTAAATAATAAACAGTAAAGGACAAACAAATAATTCATGCCTCAGAAATGAAGTTTGTCGAACTGAGCTTTCTAATTGTGTTGGAATACTGTCTCCATAAAAAGGCATCATTAAAAGTATTGTGATTTCTAGAATTTCAATAGCAATTGTTTAAAAACTACAGTCAAGTGAATTGCTTGATATCATCACTTTATGTAATCAAAAGAGGAAAAATACAAAATGTGTATTTAACATTTTAATGGTTTTTAAATATCTTCGTAAGCTTGAATACTCCCAACACACATATACCGTATTTGCCGGCGTATAAGACGACCCTTCAACCCATGAAAAACTTCCTAAAAGTTGGGAGTCATATTATATGCTGGTATATGCATGCTGAAACTTGTTCCAGCTTCAGGGACGAGTGAAACACACCCCTCTTACTTTTAAGTAACTTACTTTTAAGACTTTTAGGAAGTTTTTCATGGGTTGAAGGGTCATCTTATATGCCGGCAAATACGGTATATACATATATATGTGTATATATATATATATATATATATAATATATATATATATGATAATGGTTACCAAGCAAATAATTGAGACGATTGCTACATTTATTTGTTTTATGGAACTTTTATAAATGATCCAAGCATAATTGTTAAGAATACTTGTATTAAGTTAATATAGTTGCAATAAATATTTTGAATGGAAAAACAAAACAAATTAAAAGTGTTTTCATATTGTTCAAGTAAATATGATTCTTTGTGCATCATCTAGAATTTCAATTTTTATTAGAGAAGTGCATCCAAGCTGTCTTTAGGATGCAGGCTTTGGCACATAAGCAATTCTCCTCCACTTGGATTGACAGTTCAAAGCAAAATCTTGAAATGTAATACTATTTGACTCTTGCAATGTCCTGACTTACCTAGGTCAGCTTAGAAGACTACCGCATTACATATGGTATGGTTCAGGCTACCAGACTTCATCCAAAAACGATTCTGGA
This sequence comes from Suncus etruscus, assembly GCF_024139225.1. NCBI lineage: Eukaryota > Metazoa > Chordata > Mammalia > Eulipotyphla > Soricidae > Suncus > Suncus etruscus. The sequence goes on from NC_064854.1 coordinate 3,660,784, forward strand.
TGATATCTTATTGAGAGTCAATCTTTTGGAGGGTATGCTAGGCTTATACCCTACAAATCCATATGTTTTATGCAGTTTGTAGACATTTTAAATGAAATAATCATATCTCTAGTATATATAGAATAATGTGACAATCTTTTATCATGATTAATATTGGTGACCTGAGTCTTCATAAATGATCTTGCTATATTTTCCAGAGACTTATAAATTAATCATATTGCCAAAATTACTTATTAAGTAGGATGTGGAAAAATAATAATTTGTGATTCATCCAATTATTCTAGACTTTTTTCGTTGACATTGTTCTGCGAACAAAGATACTCTTGATTTTTGAACTAACAAAGTACACTAAATTGAGACTTTCTGTCTGAAGTCTGTAATGAGGCATTTCTCCAAGAAACATTTCTTTCATTAAAAAGGCACTTACTCTCTAGTCTCTGACGGCATTCATTGTTAAATGCTGACACTTATTCTCAGTTCATTAGCAGACAGATGGAGAAATATAGTTAAAAGTCACTTTTTATACTGATCTTTATGCATTAAATTCAAATTCAACACACTTTTAGTCTCCCATTTTGTGTTTTTTTTTCTTTCTCCCTTTGGCTACAAAAATATATTTGAGTCTAAAATATATCAACAGAAGCATTATTGTTCTCTATCATACAGTATACTAAAATAATCTATGACGCGTATGTGCTGATACATACACCAAATTAAACATTACATTTTTCTTATAATTTATTTTGTCATTGATGCATTGCTTTTCCAAAACTATATGTTTTGGAACATATAGTATGGTTCCTTTAGTCATGTAATCTCTAAAATCACTTATCTAAGCTTAGGAAAATGGTTTAAAGGTTTCATATAAAATATATACACACTTGGAAAGAGGATTAACATGTTTCTGAAGTCGAACGAACACATTTAAGATTTGCCATTTGTTTAAGATTGCTTTCGTGGAGCCAGACTCAGAGGATATTTCAAAGGACTGGAAGGAATGCTTTGCTTATGGAAGCCCTAAATTTGGTGCTTGAACACCAAATGCAAACACTGATTCAGAATATCCTACTAGCATTACTGGGTATGTCCCCAACTTTCTTCTCTGGAAACAAACCTTCTTTTTGTCTCTCTGATATTTTAATATACTGTTTTGCTGTATACCCTTTACTTTTCATTATTGACTATAATATTTTCCTTAATTTTTTTTTTGATTTTTGGGCCACACCCGGTAATGCTCAGGAGTTACTCCTGGCTATGTGCTCAGAAGTTGCTCCTGGCTTGGGGGACCATATGGGACACCGGGGGATCGAACCGCGGTCCGTCCAAGGCTAGTGCAGGCAAGGCAGGCACCTTACCTTTAGCGCCACCGCCCGGCCCCATTTTCCTTAATTATATAAGCAAATATTGCACATCTATATACAAACTACTGATTCTTTCAAATGCATAATCACTTATCTCCCAAGCACTAAATCAATTCCAGAAAATTTACCTTATATTAGAAAATGTTATCATGCCATTCTCTGTACTGCAGCACCAAATATCCACTGTTCAGTGACTATAGATTAGTTCTGGTTTGTTTCTAAATTTTTATACAGATAATATCTGCCAACTTTCCATAATCTGATACCCAAATTTTGTTACTATTTATTTCCATTAAGAAATAACAGTTCTGGGGCCGGGTAGGTGGCGCTGGAGGTAAGGTGTCTGCCTTGCAAGCGCTAGCCAAGGAAGGACTGCGGTTCGATCCCCCGGCGTCCCATATGGTCCCCCTAAGCCAGGGACGATTTCTGAGCACATAGCCAGGAGTAACCCCTGAGCGTCAAACGGGTGTGGCCCAAAAACCAAAAAAAAAAAAAAAAAAAAGAAATAACAGTTCTAAAGGCCCAGGAGACAAGTTTGACCATATCTTTTATAAGCAGAGGTTATGTACAAGACTCAAGTAAGTGTTTGAGTGACCATTGGTTCTTCTTTCTAACACTGAGCACAGGGAGACACTCGACATCAGTATCTTCCCCTTTCTACCCAATGGAGTGTCATTGACATTCATCCATGTTGAATTCTGTTAGATTTTGGAGCTCTAGGAAAATGTTTCTCTTCTGATTCATCTGAAAACTGTTCCCAATTTTTAGATGTGGTTCACAAGTGTAGGCCTGTGACTTTATTCAAAATCATATGTTTAAATAGAATTCATACTTTATTGGAAGTTGTAACACAGAAACAAAACATTCTCTTCTAAAATATTAAATGATTATAGTGTACCTACCTGAAAATTCAGGATGATCTTTTTGAATGACACTTCCTAACTTAAATCTTAGTTACAAATTATTTCCTTCAGTAGGTTGACTATTATGTACTCTGGAGATTAGGAAAGAGAAATAGAGAAAATATTCTGTTTCAAGAAAATTAGGAAATGTGGCCTAAGCAGTGGCACAGCGATAGGGCATTTGCCTTGCAGCTGATCTATGATGGGCCTCAGTTCGATCCCCCAGCATCCCATATGGTCCCCCCAAGCCAGGAGTGATTTCTGAGTGCAGAGTCAGGAGTAACCCCTGAGCCTCACAGGTGTAGACCAAATGCAAAACAAACAAACAAAAAGAAAATAATTTCTTTATAATCCTGAGAGTGGTTTGTGTTTGCTAACCTTTTTTTTTTCAGATATTTTTATTTATTGTAGTAATTTAGTGATTATCTTGACTTTCAAATGATGAAAAAAATATATCTTAGTGGACTAATTATCAAAGTTTCAAGATATATTTTTATTTCTTATATTTACTAAATTTAAATTGTTAGCATTTTATTGAAGTTTTTGCATGATAGTATTCATTTGATCTTGTGTTTTCTATTCTTAAATTATTGAGAAATGTCAAAAGCCACTCCTGAGCACAAAGTCCATAAACAGGTTAAGTGTAGCTCTAAAACAATAACAAAAAGAAATAGTGCTTTAAATATTAAAGTTATGCTAATGTCATAAAAATGTTCCCCTCTACTTTTTAATATTTTTACCTCATTTACTTTTATGGTTTTCTATTAAAATGATATAGCCTTTGCATCTCAGAGTGCAAGATAACTATAAATATCTGTATTAAATATTTGAGTATTCTGAATTTGTAGTTATAAGTTTTCAGCTACATTCTATTATTATTAAATATATTGGTAACCATTTTGTTCATGGTATAAGCATTTTTAAAATTTTGTACTCTATGATATGTATGTGGCAATTTATATCATTGCATTTAAGTTATTTAGAAATATGTAATCTTAAACACTTGTAAGATTTATAAACAACTACTGAAAATCATGAAGAAAAACACTGATGGCGGGACCCGAGAGATAGCATAGAGGAAAGGCATTTGCCTTTCATGCAGAAGGTCATTGGTTCAAATCCCGGCATCCCATATGGTCCCCCAAGCCTGCCAGGAGCGATTTCTGAGCCTAGAGCCAGGAGTAACTCCTGAGCGCTGCCGGGTGTGACCCCCCCCCCCCAAAAAAAAAAAAACACAAAAAAAAACAAAGACAAAAAAAAAACTCTTTCTTTAGGGGCCTACCAGGTGGCGCTAGAGGTAAGGTATCTAACTTGCAAGCGCTAGTCAAGGAAGGACTGCAGTTCCATCCGGGCATCCCATATGGTCTCCCCAAGCCAGGGGCAATTTCTAAGCACTTAGCCAGGAGTAACCCCTGAGCATCAAACGGTGTGGCCGAAAAACCAAAAAATAAAAACCAAAAAAAAAATGATGGCAATACAATAACAGTAAAAGTCTTTAACACCTCATTTACAGTACTGAAATGACCAAACAAATATGATATTAATAAGGAATTAAAAACCCTAAATAAGGTATTAGATAATATGAAAATAATGAAAACATGCAGGTAATTTTCTTTAACCCTAGTACAATGAAATCACAATCTTCAATGCACATGTAACAGTCTGGGGCACCATATAAATATACATAAAAATTAAAATTGCAATAATATCAACTATATTCTCACAGCACAGAGCCACGGAGTTAGAAATCAAACACAAAAGAAAGTTGGAAATGAAATGCCATCACCTGAAAACTGAACAGCATACTCTTAAAGTATCCATTTCCTCCCACTGAAGATGAAATTATGGAACAAAAATGCTCTCTTACCATTTATTCTTTCCATTCGTGAATGTGGGACATATTTCTATTTCCTAATCTATTTCTTCCAGTAGTGATCTCTAGTTACTGATGTCTAAGTCTTTCGCAGATTTTATTAGCTGCTCCCTACTTATTTGATGTTTGAACACTTTCAGAATTTTGTATTTCTTTTTTTTTTCTTTTTTTTTATTATTTTAATTATGACAACAAAGATGCAAAGAAAGAGGACAGGGTAAAGTTACAGTGGAAGCCCAATCACCCATAAACAGAATTCTCGGTAGTCCCATAGATGATATCCCAGCCTTGAACTTTCAGCCAAAGAACATTAAGAAAAACAAAACTGAACCCATGTACAATACAATTACTTTGTCCCTCAAATCCCCAGTTGTAGTACATACTATTTCTTAGCAGCACACAATATAATCTAAAGACATTAGACTTATGTAACTCCTTAAACATTGAGGGCAAAGTACATTTCTCTAGTTCCATGCACATGCTTACTAGTTTAAGTTAGCCTCAAAAGTTTTAGTGGGTTGTTTTTCTTAAGGATTGGAGTCAAGGGAACATAGTAAAAAACGGTATTAAAGTGGCATTTGTTTGCATAGGCCCACCAAAACATAAGGGATATGGAAAAGCAAATTATGGTCTAAATACAAGGAGACCCTACCCCTGAAGTTTCCTGGCACAGGACTGACTCTAGGCTCCAGGCACACTAGTTTGTCCAATTCAAGTCATCCTCTGTAGTGGCAATACACCTCCATTCCTCACTTAGTCTCTGTTGTTGTTGGTATCATGCTTCTGTATTAAAGATCCTGGAGTCTGCATATCCCATATTATAGTCAGGATGGTGCGGAGCATCCTCTCATTTCACCTCACACTTATGGGGCAATAGAGAGAACCATGTCCTGTAGAGCAGGTCATTGTTGTTGTCAAGTCTTCTCAGTGTAAACGGAAGTCTCTTTTTAGGAGGTCGATGTCAGACCCTTGGTAGAGTCTTTCCTGGTAGAGGACTGCTTCCAGCTGTTGCTATAAAAGACCTTGGACGTTTTGTAGATAGCTTGCCTGGTTCCGGCGTGAATGGAGGATGCCCATTCTTCTGAGGCCTGTGCCAGGTCATTATATCAATGTTCAGGGTGTAAGGTACATTGTACTGAGATTTATTAGATAAGAACTTATCTGTATGTATGGTGTTTTCCTATTTTAATGTGTCTATGCAAACAAGGATCAATGCCATGAAGCGTTATTGGTGCATCTGGAGGCAATGGGAACAAGACCAGCAATTTCCATGACATAGTTCAATCATAGGCATCAAACTGAGGGACAGTTCCACCAACAATCATTACTGAACAGCTTACAAAGAAAAGACAAGATGAAAAGTGGATAGAAACATCATAGTAGAAGAATATATAGAGAGTTACATCAGTTAAAGAAAATACCCATAAAATATTCAAAAGATATATGTGTTCAATATGTGTTCAATTTCTGTCCTTCTAAGTAGTTCTGGGATTTGTTAGATCTACTGTATGTCTTTGGTCAGAGAATAGAACTGTGTGTTACTGAAGTTAAGAAGAGTAAATCTGGGATACTAATGGTTGGGAGGAGCATATGTTCGGTTTGCAAAATGTAGACTGGTATGGAATTGCCAGTGACAGCCTGAGTATAGCTGAGCAGCTATCTGCCACCCCCCAGATCAATCTCCACCCCCTTAGCCAACCTCTGTAGCCAGCCTAGGAGTGGGGAAAACCCAGGGTGCCCCATCAGCTCCTTCCAGAAACCCACCTGGAGATCCGGAGGAAAGGGGGAGAGGGGGGTCGGGTGACCCATGTCCGAGCCCCCCTACCCTAAGCCGGGCCAAGAGGCCGCTGGCACATGCGGAGGCCTGCCAGCTGCCCGCCCGTGCTGGCCAAAAATCCTGCTCCAGGAAGGGAGAGAGACCCTCCCAGGCATTATGCGCTACTCTTGCTTGTACTCAGGGATTACTACAGGCTGTGTGTTCAGGGGAATGAAATTATACATAGTGCTGTGAATCAAACTTGGCCTGTATAAGGCAAAGGCCATATCTGGTCCATCAGCTCTGGACCAGGACATTATTTTAATAACTCTATTTTTTTTTGGCTTAGGGTTAGCTACTTGATTATTGAATTGGAAAATATTGTCGGTGGTTATCTTGTAGTCTACAGCTTTGCTATATTAGTTTCTGGTTTCTGCATATATTTTAGCAGGTTCTAAAATTTCTATGTGTATTAGAAATGTCACTTCTAAAATAGAGCTAATCTAACATATTTTGCAAGTTTGATACCTTCTATTTGATTTTCTTCCTTTATTGTTATGGTGAGGACTTCATCTACAAAACTACATTGTGTGGAAGTTCAAAGGGGACAGTATAGTTCTGTAACTGATCTCAGGAGGATAACTTTCTATTCTTTTGCTACTGGATATGATGCTGGCTGTAAATTTGCTAAAAATGATTACTATCTTTTTTGGGGAGGAGGGACTTACCCCTTTGATGCTCAGGGATTACTCCTGGATATGCACTCAGAAATCGCTCCTGATTTGTGGGGGATCATATGGGATACCGGAGGATCGAACCTCAGTCCAACCTAGGCTAGCACTTACAAGGCAGATGCCTTACCACCTGCACCATTGCTCTGGCCCCTGAAAATTATTACTATCTTGAACTCATTTCCTCCATTCTTATTTTGATGAAGGCTTATGTAATTAAAGAATGCATAATCTTGTCAAAAGCTTTCTCTGCACCAATTGACCTAATCATAAAATAATTTCCATCTTTTCTTAATTGATACATCAAATTAATTGACATGTGAATACTGAACCATCCATGTATTCCTATCATCTATTCCTATGTATTCCATCCATGTATTTCATCAATATATTCCTGTTCTTGCCATACTATTATAATTTCCTAAATTTGTATTATTGTTCATTGGATTGATGTCTATCAGAGTTATTACTTTTATAAGTTTTCTATTCAGTGATAGTTCTATTTGGCATACTAGCATAATATTGGCTATGTAAAAACTGTTAGATTTTGTTTCCTTTGTAGTTTGAAATACCTTGGAGTACATTAGACTATACCTTGTTTTACCAAAAACAAAGATCATTTCTGGTTTCTTTGTACCTATTTATTTATAACTTGGTTTTACCCCCAACAGAGATTGTTTTGCAAGTAAACATGGGCAAGACAGGTTCAGGATAGCTTAGTGCCCTAGCTATCTGCCTTATATTGTCCTTACTGCCCCACTAGTGGTGGTCTCTTTACTCAATAAAAACGACCTTTCGGGGAGGCAACTAGATCTCCATACAAAATAGAGATTTCCAGATTATATGTGTTTCACCCTCAACCCGGTCTGGATTACTTCATGTGTGACCCTGCTTGAGACTTGTTCACCTAGGGTTGGAAATATAGCGCGTGGGGTGATTTTACAGAGGACTGTGGGCAATAAATCTTTTAAGGGTCCATAAAACTCGCAAATGAATTCATCTGGACCTGGGCATTTTTATTGGGGAGATTTTGAAATACGCTTTCAATTTCCTTATTCATAATTGGCCTACTCAAGTTTTATACTTCCTCCTAAATTAATCTTGGCAGATTTAATGATGTTAAGACTTCATCTATTTCTTCTTGGTGGTGGGTGGGGATGATGGCCACCAGCAGTATTTGGGCTATCTGCCTCTGACCTCAGTGACCAACTCTGACAGTGGTATGACAGTATGGGATACCAAAGATCAAACACAAGTTAGCAGAATACTAAACATTAATAGTAAATACTAAACAAATAGTACATTACCCATTGTGCTATCACTCTGGTCCTTATCAATTTCTTTTAGATTCTCCAGAAGGGTGTCATAGATTTGTTCATAGTGACATTTATGATTATTTTTAATTCTGAACTTTTTATATGAATTCTTTATTTCCCTTAATCTATTTATTTAGATTTTTTTCCTTTTTTTTTTTTTTTTTTTTTTTTTTTTGCTTTATGAATCTAGGTAACAGAAGCCATTTTTTTTATTATTTGAAAAATCAGATCCTGGTTTCATTACTATTCTGTATTGTTTTCCTGATATTTATTTCATTGGTCATTGACTTTAAGTGACACTTATTAATTACTTTGGGATTATTTTTTTTCTATTTTCTCAAAGTCAGAAGTAAGCTTTTCCTTTGTTATGCTTTACTTTACTTATTGATTGTTATGTGTCCAGACATTCTAAAATTTTGTGTATACTCAAACATATTTTAAATTTTATTTATTATTGTTGTTGCTATTATTTAAATTTACTTTATTTAAACAGCGTGGTTACAAAGTTGTTTATGTAAAGTTGTTCTGTTTTTTTTAAATAAATACCAAGTTGGTTTTTTTTATTGAATTTCAGTCATAAAATGTACAGCATCCTTCACCAGTGCACGTGTTCCACTATAAATATTTTTATTTCCCACAATAATCCTCAGTGAGATCTCTACTCTCTCTCTCTCTCTCTCTCTCTCTCTCTCTCTCTCTCTCTCTCTCTCTCTCTCTCTCTCTCTCTCTCTCTCTCCTTTCTCATTCTCTCTCTCACACACATTTTTCTTCCCTTTTAGATACTGTGGTTTCTAATGTTGTTACTGATGGGGTATTATACTTATCACTTTATCTCCTTTCAGCACCCCATTCTTTTCTCAGAATGATCCTATCATTGTCATAGAATTCCCTTCTGTACCTTAACACACTCGCTCTCATTTGTACTGCCTCTTTATTTATTACCATACTAACAGTTTAATATAAATTTATTTATTATTATAAATAAAATTTTATTACCATATTAACTGTTTAATATACCACAAATAAGTCTATGTTTATACTTCTGCCTCTAATTTTGCTCAGAATAATATCCTCCATATCCATCCAGATATAAGTGAATTTCATGTCTTCAATTTTACTAACAGCTGCATAGTATTTCATTGTATGGAAGTATCAAAGTTTCTTTCGCCACTCATCTAGTATTGAGCACTTGGGTTATTTCCACATTTTTCCTATTGTGAATATTGCTGCAACATACATAGATATGAGGGCTTTATATGTTGTGTCTTTTGGGAATTCTAGGCTATAATCCTAGAAGTGGCATTTCTGGATCATGTGGTAGTTCAATTTCCAGCTTTTTGAGGAATATCCATATTGTTTTCCAAAAATATCCCAGACCATACAGCATTTTTCTGACCAGTGAATGAGAATCCCTTTCTCTTCACATTCACAATAGCTAATAAATTGTTCTTGTTTTTCTTGTTCTTTGTGATGTCTGCCAATTTCTGTGAAGGGAGAAGATATCTCATTATTTTGATTTGCATTTTCCTGATGATTAGTAATGTGGAACATTTTTTTCATGCGCCTTTTGGCCATCTTTATTTCTTCTTTGAAGAAATGTTTGCTCATTTCTTCTCTAATTTTTGTATGGGGTCAGATGTTGGTTTTTGTTGCTATGCTCTATACGTGCATTGTATATTTTAGATATAAACCTATTATCAGATGGGCTTTTGGTGAATTCCATGACTACTATTCTTTGTATCCTCGTCACTCTTTGATGTGCAGAAGATTCTTGTTTCAAATATAGTCCTATTTGTTTATCTTTGTTTTCACTTTCTTGTTGAGTTGTGTTTCATTTTGAAGATGCCTTTAGTTTCAATGTCATGAAGTGATCTGACTAGATTTTCTTTTATGTCCCTTTGTATTTCAGGTACTATATCAATATTTTTAATCCATATTGATTTGATTTTTGTTGTTCTTTGTTATAAATTTATATATTCCAGATATTCATCTCTTCTTTGAAGTTTGAATGAGAATGTTTTTCCCATCTTGTTACTGTTCTATTAGTGTTAGCCTGTGTTTCTTTATATATGCAGTAACACTCTAATTTGATGTAGAATTGATTGCCCATTTTTAGCCTTTGACAGTTGTATCGATCATTCATGAGAACTTGTAGGACCAAATATTGGAGTGTTCAGCCAATATTTTCTTCAATGTTCTTTATAATTTCTCCGACTTTAATAGTTGTTTTATCAACTTTAAATTGACTTTTGTGTAAGGTGTAAGATTCATTTCTTACATATATTTATTCATTTTCACAGAGCATTTGTTATATCCTTACTTTGTCTAATGTTTCCAGACCCTTTATCAAAAATTCAACATGAGGTTACATACGCATATCAGGCTTTTGATTCTGACACATTGATCAATAAAGCTTATCTTTATTTCAATACAGGACATTTTTAATCACTATAATTTTATTTCAATACAGCACATTTTTAATCACTATAACTTTATTATACAGATCCGAGATATAGAGAGAGATACTTTCACATTTCTTATTTTTCAGTACAGTTTTAGCTATTTGTGTTCACAGGATTCCAAACAAACTTTACTATTGACTTATCTAGGTCCTTGAGGAATGTTATCAAATTTGTATAAGATTGCTTTGAAACTGTATAATCGTTTAGATAGGATAATCATTTTAACAATATTGATTCTTCCAGTCCATGAGAATGGAATAATTTTGCATTTCCTAAGTTCCTCTATCATTTCCTTAACTGATTTTGAGTTGTCATGTTACAGATCTCTTACATTTTTTGTTCAGTTTTTTTCTAGATACTTAATCTTGGATCCTATTTAAAATAGAATAGACTCCTTGATTTTTTTCTTCTGATTCATTTTTATATAAGAATGAAATATTTCTGTATTTTTAATATTTGAACAATTATTTTATTTTACTCTTTTTTAATATCTATATTTAAACACTATATTTACAAACATGATTGTAGTTGGGGTTCAGTCAGAAAAAGAACACCCCCTTCACCACTGCAACATTCCCACCACCAATGCCCCACCTCCCTCATCCCTTGCCTGTATTTCAGACAGGCTTTCTAATTCCCTCACATATTGATATTGTTATGATAATCCTCAGTGCAGTTATTTCTCTAACTACACTCACCACTCTTTGTGGTGAGCTTTATATGGTGAGCTGGTTCTTTCAGCCCTCACCTCTGGAAATTATTTCAATAATGTCTTTTATTTTTCTTAAAACTTAAAATGAGTGAGACTATTTTGTGTCTCTCTCCCTATGACTTGTTTTACTCAGCATAACAGATGCCATGTACATCCACATATAGGAAAATTTCATGCCTTAATCTCTCCTGATGGCTGCATAATATTCCATTGTGCATATGTACAATAGTTTCTTTAGCCATTCATCTGTTAAAGGGCATCTTGATTGTTTTCAGAGTCGGGCTATTGCTGTATCCACAGCATTTAAATGAATGTAGGTGTGAGGAAGGGATTTTTGTATTGTATTCTTTTGTTCCTACGGTATATCTCTAGAAGCGGTATAGCTGGATCGTATGGGAGCTCAATTTCCAGTTTTTTTGAGAACTCTTCATATTGTTTTTCATAAAGGCTGGACTAGGTGGCATTCCCACCAGAAGTTAATGAGAGTTCCTTTCTCCCCACATCCCCGCCAGCACTGATTGTTCTTGTTCTTCATGATGCATGCCAGGCTTTGTGGTGTGAGATGATACCTCATAGTTGTTTTGATTTGTATTTCCCTAATGCAAATTTTTTCTTTTTTTCACTTTTTTTTCATATTTTTTCACATTTACATTTTTTCTTTCACATTTTTTCATGTGTCTTTTGGCCATTAGTTACCTTTGGGCACTGTTGAGTGTGGACCCAAAACCAAAACTAATAACAAACAGAACAAAAATCTCAATATACAGCATTAAGTTAAAGTTGCTGAAATGATAAATGAGATGCTTCAAAATGTGATGTGGAAACCTGTAAGAAATAAGACCTTAAAAGCCAAATGAGAATGGAAGGCTGTAGTACAAAAATACAGTTCAATGAACACCACACCTGGACTATTAAATTTAGCTAGATTATTCAGATTTGAAGGAGAAACAAAACTCTTCAGGCTGGCAATAGCTTAAGAAATTCATAAATTTAAAAGTAGGTTTACAAAAAAACATTAAAGGACCTTCTTTGAATGACAGAATAAAAAAATTACATCACAGGATCTTTAAAAAAATTAAAATTAAAGATAATAGACTAGGACAAATTTATTAGTGTATGGTACTATTTATGGCACTAGCTTATAGTTTCCTCTACTAGATTAAGAACATAGGAATATACTTGATAAGAAATTCTATAACTTTTAAATTATAGCCATTATTGAATATTGGCCATTTGTATTTTTTCTTTGAGAAATTGACTGTTTATTTCTTTGCCCCATTTTTTGATGGGGTTAGATGTTTTTTTCTTGTTAAATTCTGTCAGTACCTTGAATATCTTAGATATTATCCCCTTATCTGATGGGTATTGGGTGAATAGCTTCTCCCATTCTGTGGGTGGCTTTTGTATCCTAGGCATTATTTCTTTTGAAGTGCAGAAGCTTCTCAGTTTAGTAATCCTATCTGCTTATCTCTGCTTGGACCTTTTTTGGAGAGTGCTGAGAATGAAACATATTTTTGTTTATTGACTTAGACGCTATGTAATTTGCTGTATTGATTTATTTTTTTGTAGAATGTTTTTTCTTGACTCCTTAGGAATACACATATATTATCAGGTCTTCTCAAATACTCATAATGTGACTTTTTTTTTTATCAATTGAATAACTTTGATTTGTTTTTCTCACCTGATTGCTACAGAAAGGACTAACAATTTTATTTGAATAAAGGAAGAGGCAGTAGATATCTTTCCTTGTCCCTTATCTCAGAGTAAATAAATTTTAGTTTTTCACCATTAGGAATGATACTGGTTAGGACCAGAGCAATGGTACAGTAGGTAGTATGTTTGCCTTGAATGCAGTCAATCAGGGTTTGTTCCTCTGTATCCTATATGGTCCCCTAAGCATGCCAGGAGTGATTTCTGACGACAGAGCCAGATCACTACTGGATGTACCCCACCTCCAACAAAAAAAAGATGATAATGGTTGTGGGTTTGTTATAGATGACCCTTATTATTTGAAGAAAGTTCCCTGTATTCCTATTGTTGAGTGTTTTTTTTTTAATAATTTCTTTATTTAAGCATTATGGTTACAGAAATGTTCGGAATTGGGTTTAAGTCATAGATTTTACACTACCCTTTACCAATGTGACTTTCCAGCCACCAGTATTCCCTATTTCCCTTCTCCCCCACCCCTCCTGTGTTTGGAACATGCATTCTACTTATTTCTCTCGCTATCATTGTCATGATAGTCGTCAGTGTTAGTGCTCCAACTGTGCTTGTCACTCTTTCTGGTAAGTTTCATGCCATGGGTTGTCCCTTCCAGCCCTCATCTCTATTGTCTTGTTGAGGGCTTTTATCATTAATGGATGTTGGATTTTGTCAAAAGCCTAATTTGCATCGATTTCTGTGATCATATGGTTTTATTTTTACTTTTATTAATATAGTGCATAATGTTAGTTTATTTGTATATGTTAAACCATCCCTGGGAATAATTTAACTTGATAGAGTTAAATTATTTTTTGATAAGTTGTTGAATATGTGATCTTAGATTGTGATAAGAATTTTGGAATCAGGGGCTGGAATGATAGCACAATAAGTAGGGCATTTGCTTTGCATGAGACTGAACTGGGTTTGATCCCAAATATCCCATATGGTCCCAGAACATTCCAGGAACGTTTTCTGAATACAGAGTTAGGAGTAACCCCTGAGTGCTGCCAGATGTGGCCCCAAAACCAAAATAATATTTTGAATATTTATACCATAGCCTTAAATTGTTGACCTGAAAATATCCTTTCTGGCAATATTTCTGTTACCTTTGGTTATTAGTGTAATATTAGTTTCATAGAAGATGTTAGGAAGGATTTTTGTGGCTTAGCTGTTTTAGAAGATCTTAACAAGTAAAAATAGTAAATTTTCTCTGAAACTTTTCTAGAATTTACCACAGAATACATCTGGAGCAGGAATATTGTTCTTGATTTATTCATTTTTTTTATCTGGTTTATTTGAACATTTTCTTTTTCCCTCTTGAGTAGACCTAAATATTTATTTATCTTATATTTTCTTTCAAAGAACCAAATTCTGGTTTTATTAATTATTTTAATTTCTTCTTTACTTATATGCTGTTGATTTCTATTCTCCTTGATTTGAGATATATTTGTTATTAATTTGGGATTTTCTTTCTTCTAAAGTAAGACTGCAATGTTATGAATTTCTCCCATAGTGCAGGTTTTTCTGTATACTATATATTATTACAGTGTCATTAGTTTTAAAACATCTTGTTTTTCTATTTTACTTTTTTTGATTCAGATGCTATTCAGCAACATTTTGTTTAGCTTCCACATGTTGGAAATTTTCTCCATATTTTTTCTGTAGTTAGTTTCTTTTTTTGGCATTATGGCCTGAGAAGGTACTTTATATAACATGTATTTGTAACTTTATCAATTTTGCTTAGGTATATTTTGCACAGTCAGAAGATGTATGATTTTACTTTCCTAATCTATGGAGCTACTCCGTGCCTTTTTATATGGGAGTTTAGTTCACTGACATTGAGAGATATTAATAATATATATAGGTATGCTATTTTGTGTATGTGTGTGAAATCTAGCTGATTTACAAGAATCTGTTTTTATTGGTGGCTTTTCAGTAATTCTTGGAGGATTATTTAGTTTTAACAAAGGTTTCCAGATCTTTTGATCTGAAAAGGGTCCGAGCAGGAGGCAAAGTCGGGGTGATCCTTGACTGCAAAGTCAGTAGCAAGCCTTGAACATTGGGGGGTGTGACCCAAACAACTAAAACAAAACAAAACAAAACCAAAAAAGATTCCTCGAGGGCAGGGCCACAAAATGTTGTACAGAGGGCCGTTTGAGACCCACGGGCTGCGAGTTTGAGACCCCTCTCTCCCTCAAGTCTTAAAGATTGCTTCCCACGGTACTGGATTCTTAAATGGAATCTTTTTATTTTGTTGTTCCATACTTTTACTATGTCATTCCCCCATTTCCTGGATGTTTATTGCTATTCTTGTATTGTTTCTCTTTTATTTTATTTTTTCTTTGTTGCTTGAAGTAGTCTGAATTTTTATTTTGGTTTTACCATTTTTATTACAACGTGTCTTGTTTTGTTAAAGTTTACTTTGCTGGGCAGTATTTGTACCTTTGAATCTATGCAGGAGCCTCTGGAGAGATTAGGTCAATTCTTCATAATTATTTTTCTGCCAGTTGTTTTTCCTCTTTCCATTTGTTTGATTCCTCTGATGCTTTTATGATTTGAAGATTATTCCCCATTTTATTATCTATCACAAATCTTTTAGTTACTTCATTCTGTTTATTTCTCTTTTCTTTTGTCATTTTATACTTAGAGATGGCCAGTATTTTGTCTTCTATAACACTGACACGGTCCTCATCATTTTGAATTTTGTTGTGATAGCTTGCTATGTATATTTTAATTCCTTGGTTCTATTTCAATGCAGTCTATTAAACCCTGAATCTGATTCTTTTTCAGTGCATTGAAGTGTTCTTCCAATGATTGCCTGACTTCTCTGGCCTTGAGCATGAGCATTGTTTGAAGTTTTTCACTGATGAGGGTTGAGGCTTTGTTGAGCTTGATGAGTTGGCAGAACTAGTGATCCTCTTTATCAGTGCATGTGAATTTCTTTGTTTATTCAATTTTTTAAGAGCTCCAGGTGCTGTGCTTTGAGATTCAGATTCCCAGTTGTCCAATATCTGTTCATATTTTATCATAATGTTACCTTCTATAAACTGTTAATCTAACAATGTCACTGTCCTAACACACTACTCCAATGTTCATACATTGGAAAAATTAAACATTTCATTTGCCTAGAGGTTAATTGTGGAGGTATTTGAGGCAAGGTATAAAAACCAGAAGTATTTGAAGTTTTGGGGGGTGAAAGGAGTGTTATTTGTGGTTTGGGATTAGTCAGTGGCCTTTGATCTTTTGGTGCTGGGAACAAAGGGGAAGTGACGCACTATATGGTGTCAGTGTGGCAGGCATCGGTTTAGTGGACCAGTAGGAATCCTAGATGAACCTAGATTACAACAAAATGTCAGAGTCTGCATGATGAATACCTCATGGTGGGTGCTGTATTTCAGAGGAACATTTATACATTATATGGTCACAGTGAGGTGGACAAGGCCATTCTCTTTTATCCGTTATGAGTTCATCTTTAATTTAAATATTATGACAATGTTATATAAGTTTCAAAAGTTAGAGCTTTTCTAAGTTTTAGTTATTTTTGTTAGGGTATTGAACATTGTGTGCCTGAAATTCAGTCATGAACAACTGTAACTCTGAGAAAAAGAAATCATATTATGAACAAACTTGTAACCATAGTGCTTAAATAAACTAATTAAAATGAAATATAGATTATATCAACATTTTTAATAAAAACAAATATGAAACTTCTCAAAAGACTAAAGTTCAACTTTCACATGATGCAATTTTACTACTGGGCATTGACATAAGGGCCCAAAACTTCTGTTCAAGAAAGACATTGGCACTCATATATTCATGTTAGCACTATTCATAATAGCTAAAACCTGGAAACAATTCAAGTGTCAAAGAACAGATGTCTGAATTAAAAAAACAGTGGTATAAACACAAAAAAGGTGAATTTATAAATTCATAAAGCTTACCATTATTATTTTTATTCTTTATAGCCATACCCAGTGATGCTCAGAGGTTACTCTTAGCTCTGTCTTCATAAATTACTTCTGATTATGCTTGGGATTGAATGCATGTCAGTTGAGTGCAAGGCAAACACCTGACTCATTATCATTATTGTCTCAAATTGCCACTAGTTGAATGGCTCTGAAAAGGTATAGTTTTGCATCAAAGAGAGGAACAGATAAAGAATGATTCCTCTCATGTGTGATATATAAAACATAGTATGGACATAATAAATGGCTCATTACAATAGAATTTGATAACTGATCTATAGAATAGAGCTTTTTATTGCAAGGAGATGACTGGGTATATTTGAGGGAGTTGTGGAGACAAGTCAACACTATTATAGATATGGTGGTAGTGAAAAGTTGAGTTCATGAGCCTGTCATTAACTGTATTGAAAATCATGGAGACAGGGGGCCAGAGTGATAGCACAGCGCTAGGGCATTTGCCTTGCCTGTGGCCAACCTGGGACAGATCCCTGGTATCCCCTATGGACCCCAGAGTCAGCCAGGAGTGATTTCTGAGTGCAGAGCTAGGAGTAACCCCAGAGCATTGTTGGGTGTGGCTAAAAAACAAACAACAAATAAACAAAAAGTTCCACAAAAATCATGGAGACTGAGATTCAAAAGGAAAAAGAATCAATATCTTGAACTGTTGATTATTAACCAGTATGCAGTACGTGATGTCTGTTTCAATTTCTTTTTATTTTCTTTAGCTTGAAGGTTACTTGACTTATACTTGTCTGACTGTCCTTGCTTTTATTTTAAGCCTACTTTAGACTGTTTTTTATGCCTTTCACTCCAAAAAATCTCATTATTACAGTTCAAGTGTGGCTATTGTAAATATCAAAAAGTGAATTTGTTTTCTGATTACTCTACACCTATTTATCAGAGTTTTGTCTGTTTATGTTTAGATAAATTTTTGTTATAAAAGTTTTGACATGAATTTATTAGAATCTGGTTGCTTATTCCATTAGAATATTTTTAAGTCATTAGAGCTGAATTAAATGCTACAAATACCCTCTGTTGCTGTTATTATTATAATGTTTCATCTATTATTTACCATATTTTCTGGCATATAAGACGACTTTTGAAACAAAAAATGTCAACCAAAAATCGGGGGTCGTCTTATACGCCGAGTATATCTCGAGAAATGTTTCAATATGGCACTAAACGAGAATTGTCTGAATATTGCCACAAAACGAATTTTCCAACTCGATCCTGCACCAATCACTATCAGGCTGCTCGGCTGCCTCTCTGACTCAGCCAATCCAAGCAGGCTTTTGATGCATACAAATGAGACACTGTTCTGCAGCAATCACTGCAAGGCTTCTGGACCGCCTCTCTTACTCAACCAATCCAAGCAGGCTTATAAGCATGCACATTAGACAATGTTCTGCAGCAATCACTGCCAGGCTACTCGGACCGCCTCTCTCACTCAGCCAATCCAAGCAGACTTTTAGTGCATGCAAATGAGACAATGTTCTGGACCTGAATCTACACTGTCAAAAGCTGCTCAGATTGGCCAGAGTCAGAGGAAGTCTATGACAGTAGAACCTTTGGACCTTTGCTGGTTGTGATTGGCTCACTGTGCTACATACAGTTACAGCAAAGAAACGTCTGTCTTGATACAGAGAATAGAGGCCTAAGCCTATGTTTTAACTGCAAAATTATGGGGTCGTCTTATACGCCCCATCGTCATATACGCCAGAAAATACGATAACTCCAAATGGTAACCTTAAAGATTTGAAAGTTCTTTTTAGAAATATTAGGTAGACATCATTCCATTATCTCACTATTTCTAGAGTTTAATTCCATAAATCATGTATGAATCTTATCTTTTGTCCTTGTATAAAAGATTTTGCTTCTCTTGTGTTACTGGATAAGCTGCGTTTTTGGTTCTTGCAACTGGAATCACAATGTATCTTGGTTTTGTACTGTTTGGAAATTATTTGGTTGACAGTTTCTCTTACTCATGGTTCTGTAATCTCCTTTGTGTGGGAATGTTTTCACCAATTTTGTCTTTAATTATCTATTTGTACTACTCTATTTTTCTCTCCTGGAGTTCCTATAAATCTGAGGGTGTATCTCCTATTATTGTCAGCAGCACTGCATACTCCCTTCAGTTATTTTCTCAATCTCTTTTCTATTGTTGCTTCTTTATTTATGGATAAATGTATCTCACCTCAAAGCACTGATTAAGTCCTCAATGCTATTCATTCTGTTGGTGTGAATTACCAGTGACATTCTCCGCTTCCTTTGTTTATTTTTGAATGAGTTTCTTTTATAACCCCATTAATTT
This sequence comes from Suncus etruscus, assembly GCF_024139225.1. Taxonomy (NCBI): domain Eukaryota; kingdom Metazoa; phylum Chordata; class Mammalia; order Eulipotyphla; family Soricidae; genus Suncus; species Suncus etruscus. Next base: position 3,679,874 of record NC_064854.1, read on the forward strand.
CTCTTCAGACTTATTAGCTCTCTGTTCAAATGTATGCTCCAGATAATGAAGAATTGACAGAATTGTTTTTTAGAAAGTATACATTAGGCGGATTAAAATGTATTGACGCATATGGGGTTTCCTAGAATTTTGTCTCCCATGGACTGAGGAGTTACTTCATATTTTTTTTCTTCTGCCTGGTTCTCCATTTTTTGAGGTGGGATTCCAGCTACTAACCACTCTTGGACATATTTCTCTCTGTTTCTGGTGGGGACATTCACCAAAGGAGCTGTTGTTACTGTGCTGCTAATATTAGGGAGTGAGGAGTAGGACAGGACTTAACTTGTGGCTCCACAAAAGGTGAAATTGCTCTGGGATGGATAAAAGGGGCACTGAGGTAGGAATTCTGCGTTAATCTCATCAGTTATCTGAAAGTCCTCTAGAAAAACTTATCTTGTCCTTAGTGAACAGTGAATTATTTAACTATTTCATTCATTTTTATTTCTTATCTTGCTCTTATAAACCTAGTGCTCATAAATATCTGGTCTTGCACAATGGACACTGCCTTAAGAGTAACCTCCTAAATATTCAAGGGAAACAATCACAGCACTAAATAGTAGATTTCTTATATCTTTATTCTATTTGTTATCTAATATAGAAAAGAAGTAACTTTGTTTGTTTGTTTGTTTTTTGTTTTTTGGGCCACACCCAGCGGTGCTCAGGGGTTACTCTGGGCTGTCTGCTCAGAAATAGCTCTTGGCAGGCACGGGGGACCATATGGGACACCGGGATTCGAACCAACCGCCTTAGGTCCTGGATTGGCTGCTTGTAAGGCAAACACCGCTGTGCTATCTCTCCGGGCCCGAGTAACTTTGTTATTCATGTATATTTTATTTTATTTTGAAAGTTTTGATGTTTACATGGCTAAATTTTGCATCTTTTATGCTTGCTATATCCCCATTAATTTATTTTAATTTTCTGTAATAAAACGCATGTTTTACTCTATCAACTATGTATATTTTTAATTTTAAACATATAAAAGTGTGTTTGCTTACTCATTTAAAAATTGAGATTGGAGAGATAGTGAAAGGATTTGTGCATTCACCTTATATGTGGCTAGTTCCATTTTAATCCCCCAAACCAAATGGTATCCTCAAGCACTAACAGTGACACAGAGCACTGAGCCAGAATTAGCTCCTGAATATTGTCAAGTGTTTTCCCCTAATTACTCTCAACTAAATATTGAGTCCTACATTTCTATATTTTTTGGCTTTTATTAGTCTATAGTAACATTTACATCTTTATTTTTATTTTTTAATACATGCTTTTTTTCTCATCCATATCCTTTGTAAACTAGCAACCAAAACATCTGAATATTTTTTTTCAGTTTAGATATAAAAGATTCATACCTCTCCATTCTGTTCAGCTTTGGTAAAGAAGTGGGCTTAAAGCGTTATTAGATTTTTAACTTCTGTGGAAATAATTGTAAAATTATAATCAATAATAATATAATCAATAATAAATTTTATCAGTAGTTTCCAAAGAGTTTGTTTCCAGTGTGGAAGAAAAAAACTTTGCTTGTTATCTATTATTGTGCTTATATGCTGTTGAATTCTGGTTTTACACTATTCTATTTTAAAATGATTTAGTTTCCAGATGGAGCACATTGGGTTAACACGCTTTCCTTAAAAATTATGCTTTTCCATGATGTGGCATATGTAGCTGAATATGAAGAATATGGGCATCATTCTTTAGTGACTGCATAAATGCTACACCAAAAATTTTGCTAAATACAGAATGCTATCTGAGAACACACACACACACAAAGACACTAGGAAGCCTCCAAATATTATGTAGGAAAGGGAAATTGTCTAATGCTATACCTAACCGCCTGGGGTCTATAGTTAAGGTGTGTAATAAAAAATGAGGATGATTTGGAACAGTGACTAACAGTAGAAAATAAAAGATACTTTAGGTACTAAGCAGTAGGAATTTGCATTCTGAAGATGTGGAACTAAGCAAAAGATAACATACTGAACTTTCAATTCTACTGCTACAAAATGGAAAGGAACAGCATATTCTAGAAGATAAAGAACAAAAGCAGGAGGAGTAGCCTCTGTGGAACTTGTAGTTTTTCAAAGAAGATAATCTTTGATCCCATTAAGAGAAGTAAATACCATGAGGGAATATTTCTGAGCTGAGGCAGAGTCTTAAACAAAGGGCTAAATAGTCCAGTGATGGGTGGCATTTACTTAATCCTGTTACTTAATGCTTTTAACTTGAAGCCATATGCCTCACTATCCAAGGTTATACAGTTGTGAATGGACTCTCATAAATGGAAGAAGCCTGCACAGCTACCAGAATTTTGCCTATTTCTCTGAAGAAAAAAAAAAAAAAAGAAGTTTGCCTATTTCTATGTTGGCAAAAAAAAATTATTGGCTAGGTTCAAGTATATCTGAGATAACCAAGAAACTTGAAACAGTTATCAAAATTATTTTCCCAAAAAAATAATTGGAGGCACGCCCAAACTTCAGTTCTAATATGAACTGTTACCTAGATATCTCAAAATCTTATAAAAGTTTGGAAGTTGCTAACATACGTGCCTTAACCTATGTAATCCCTGAAAAACTGGATTTGTTTACCGAATTCTTTACGATCCCTTGAGCCCATCTGGAGTGAACTAGAGTCAGGGGTAAGCATTGAGTACCACCAGTTGTGGCACATACGCCTCAAAAAATCTTGGGTTCCCTCAATATATAACACTTTAGAAAGTTATGAGCCAATTAGAGAATGTTTAATGTTCCTGATTTTTTCATAATGTTACTTTTACTGGAATTTGGCAGAAATACTATGTATAAAATATTATTTTAATTCGTCATATACAATAATATATAAGTGATATTTGTCTATTAAATTACAATGTTCATTTCATGGAAGACTCATAACATTTTCAAAGTAGTATAGATTGAAAAAATTATAAATCAGTATTTCAGATCTCATCTAAAAAACTCTAATAACTTTATCATTGTCCTTTTATTTCTGCTACTAATTGGGAATTACAATACTTAAAGGTGAACTAAAGTAACCTACTCATGGGGCTAATGAGATATAGACATAAGTTCTTAACAAAAATGTTTCTAATGACATATGTTCTCAATGAAGAATTAAAGTTAATAATGACCCTTCAATTATAATCCACATAAATTGGTATATAAGGAAGAAAGTATTATTTGAAATGATTTCTTATGACAGGATTAGAAGCCAAATTCTACAAAAATCAATTCCTGCTTAATCTTATTTTGCAGAATATAAGTTTATGTATTACAACATTGAAATCACTCTACATATAATGTACAATAATGGTAATATAACTAAAATGTACATTAATTGTATATGTGAGAACCATAAATGTATAAACTTTTAATTGGGTCAGAGATAGCTTAGTGGCAAAAGTACATATTTGCAAGTATGTGAAACCATTTATTTAATTCCTGATACTAATTATATGCATTCAGTTCACATCTAATATACATAAAGCACCATAAAGCACATCTGAGCACCACTGAGTGTGGCCCCCAAAACAAAAAATAAATAAATAAATAAAAACAAAAACAAACTAAAGCCATCCCAAAATGGGAGAAGATACATACGGAAACATCCTCATGAGAAAATTGTACATTAACACAATGAGATATCATCTCCATCCATTGAGACTGACACACATTATAAAGAATAAGAACAACCAGTGCAGATGTTGTTTGGATTGTTTACTAGTCCAGCCTTTTCAGAAAACAATATATATATTTCTCAAAATGCTAGAAATTGAGTTATTGCTAAGCCAATGATATTGCTCCTAGGAATATACTGTAGGAGCTCAAATACACTATGAAAATAGAGATGAGGAACAGGAGCTCCAGACCACGGTAGAAAACTTGCCACAAAGAGCATGGAAGTGAAGTTATGGCAGAGAAGGAACGTCAATAACAATGATTGTTCAAAATTATGATTTTGGACAAAAACTAGATGCTGACAGGAAGTAAAATTATAAGTATGATCTTTATTCAGTAACAACATGCAAACCACAGTGTGAAAATGAATGAGAGAAGAAAATGCCTGCAATAGAGGCAAGGTTGTTTATGGCAGAAGGGAAACTGGGGACATTGATGGTAGGAGATGTACACTTTTAAAAAATCTAAATTACTTTATTTAAAGATCCTATATCACATGGTAGAAAGAATTGATCATAATCCATTTATTGCCAGGTAACTAGGAACAATACATTCTAAAAAAAGGAAGTGGGGAGGGAAAGAATAAAAGGAAAAAAGAAGAAAAAAAGAAACAAGAAAAGTTGTGAAAATTACTCCATCTTTCAATATTCCATCTTTCAATGAGGTCATAAGTCATTTCCAGAAAGTTTAGTAAGCTCATGTTGCTAGTTGATTTTTCTGTTTATTTTGTTTCTAAACACTATTTGGTTTTAAAACCTACCTTGGCAACTAAATCAGTGTCTTTCTACAGAGAAAACCGTATTCAAAAATAATTGAGTTGTTCAGAAATCCCAATCACTATTGCTGATACTGCATTTTTGTGGGGTTTAGTTTCTGCTGCCAGGGCTTCTGGAAGTACAGCAGGAGAGTGGGAGGGCATCCACACTCACTCCATAAAAGAAAAAGTCCTGGTGAAATCAGCACCAATACTGGTATACCTGGAGTTTTGGTCTGATTGGTATCTATGCAGAGAGCTATAGATGAGAGGTGACACAGGGGGATTAGGTAAGTGGTGATTGTGAGAGATCTGTGCAGCAGGTATGACTTTGGCAGGAAAGAAACCTAGTCCACAGAGATTACAAGCTTTTAGCTGCATGGCCAGTTTACCCACAATTTTTCAACGCTGGTCTCAATCTCAATTCAGAACACAGTGATTCGATGTAGCTGGCCTAATCAAAACACAATAGTCTGACTCTTCTGTGGGATTTAAGAAAAATGAAAGACATTATTGTAATAATAACCAGAGAAATTAGTGATGAGAATTGAAAGAACCAGCCCACGATATAAAGTTTACCATAAAGAGTGGTGAGTACAGTTAGAGCAATAACTACACCAACGATTCTCATGACAATGGTAATGAGTGAGAGAGAGAAGTAGAACGCCTGTCTCGAATACAGGCAGGTGATTGGGGAGGAACAAAATGGGGAGAATTGGTTGGTGGAAAGGTTGCACTGCTGAAGGGGAGTGTGCTCTCTTCATGACTGAAACCCAACTACAAACATGTTGTAACTACGGTGCTTAAATGAAGATATTATGAAAAAGTAAAAAAAAAATGTGCACTGTATGAGGACTGGATATTGCATGACTGAAGCTCAATCATGAAAAATTTAGTAAATATTTATCTCATGGTGAGTCTGATAAAAATTTTATATAAAAATAATGAAAGAAATATTTCTTCAATTTATATCCTATATTGAAACCATACAATTTAAAGCTTATAATTTTCTAAACCATAATATATAAATCACATTTTAAACATATAAAATAGTTTGTCATATTTAGAAAGCCTGAAGTAAAATAGAATACAGTTTGCCAATAACTTAAAAAATAAATAAATGAAATTACAGATGCAATTTTGCAGACAATTTCAAGAGAAAAACATTGAAAAGTCAATACAATTTTATAAATATCATAAGCCAGCAGCTTTGAAGAAGAATGAGAGAAGTGTTTGAAGACAGTTTAGAGAAATTAGGCTCACTCTAAATCAAAACCATTAAAGATATGGAGTATAGAACACATCTATGAGAAAACATGCAAACCATTTTATAGTACTAGAAAAAAATTATTTCTCTAACTGCACTCGCCACTCTCTGTGGTGAGCTTCATATAGTAAGCTGGTCCTTCTGGCCCTCATCTCTGGCATTATTAATAATGTCTTTTTATTTTTAAAACCCATAGATAAGTGTGACTGTTGTGTGTCTCTCTTGTCCTTCTGACTTATTTCACTCAGCATAATAGTTTTCATGTACACCCACATATAGGAACATTTCATGACTTCATCTCTCCTACGGCTGCATAATATTCCATTGTGTATATGTACCATTGTTTCTTTAGCCATTCATCTGTTGAAGGGCACATTGTTTGTTTCCAGAATCTGAAGATTGTAAATAGTGCTGCAATGAATATAGGTGTGAGAAAAGCCTTTTTGTACTGTGTTTTTGAGTTCCTAGGAGAGATTCCTAGGAATGGTATAGTTGGATCATATGGGAGTTCAATTTCCAGTTTTTTGAGGAACTCCATATTGTTTATCATAAGGGCTAAACTAGACCACAGGAGGGTGGGAGGGGAGGAGGGAGATGGGGCATTGGTGGTGGGAAGGTTGCAGTGGTAGAAGATCTTTTTTTTTAAACTGAAACCCAACTACAATCATGTTTGTAATCATGGTGTTTAAAGATACAATTTTTTTTAAAAAAAAATAGAAATATAATACTTAAAACAAGTACCCAAGAGTATTTCTTTCTCTGAATAATGAGATCAAACACTCAAGGAATTTATTGACAGAAAGGGCTGTAGGGTTGTTGCTTTTAAAATAAATTTTTGTTTTGTTTTGTTTATATAATTGGCCTTTCACTAGTTAATTTAGATTTTGTTGTTTATCACATGAATCTTGCAAGTTCTTTTTTTGTCTGAGAATTATGTTCTCTCTTCCTCCCATGTAAATGACAGATTTGATGAGTAATGGACTCTAGGTTGAAAATGTCTTTTATACAGTAATATGAATATGTAATTTTACTGTTTTTTTGACTGAACTATATTGTCTCGAATATTTAGTGTATTCTTATGTTCCTTCATTTGTATATACGGTTTCTCTTATTCCTTACTGCTTTCCAAAGACCATCTATCTTGTTTGTGCCATTTTGATTACTTGATGTTGCTTTTGGTATTGGTGTTCTGGTTGAGCCTATTTTGTTTGTTAGAATGTCCATCGAAAGATAATTTTTTAAACAAACTGGCACATCTTAAACTGGGATAGGTCTCAGCAATAAAAGTAAACAAACACTAATGATGAAGTAAGGATGGACCTTAACACATAAATACAGTTTAAATTAAAGACAAGCTCAATAGTATGATTCATATACCAATTTTTAAGGAAAATATGATAAGATCAAAGCAAGATAAATAGCTCCAAGGGCATATGATCTCAGACAAGTAATTTTTGTAGAGAATAAGGGAATGTTTTGAAATTTATTGAAGCTTTGATTACTACAGCATGTCTGTTTGAGTAAACCAGTTATAGATCCTGTGTTCTTAATACCTTCTGAAACAGGTATTGACAAGAGACTAAACGCTTTCCAGTGGGGGTTTAATTGGGGGATAAAGATGGGTTGGGAATATACTCAAACCAAAGGAATCATACTTGATTGCCTTTTGGCTGAAAGACCCAAATCTTTCATCTGAAATGGGAGAAATATTTGAAGAAATAGTTAAAAAGATTTTACTTTACAACAAAAGTGGGTTTATTTCTAAATTCATTGAGTACTGTATGAAAAAGTTATATACACAATTTAGGTGCTTAAGGAAATTGATGTTCTCAGATGATGACTGGGAAAAATGGGCCCAGGCTCAAGATCAAAAACCCTTTATTCCATCTCAAAGATGCTTCTATGGGACCAGAGGAACCAGATGATGTGAAGGGTGGTACACATAACAGAAGGGTAGCCAATGGGGAGTGAGGTAACAGGGGGAAGCTAAGCATGAAGGTTGAGGCTTAGGAATGTCTTGGACGTAATGCTGTGTGTGCATGTTACTGTGTAAGTCTGCAAGGATCAGTTTCTCTCCCTGTGCATCCAGGACCAAGGACACCCCCTCCAGATGATGATTGGGAAACAACAGGCCTACACTGATGATTGGAAAAAAGAACAAGAAAATTAAAGTTTATAGGACAGTGTGAATACATTCATATGGGCCCCCTTTCAATGCTCATTTTCCCCAGTTACTAATGCATAGCTTCTTTACAGCATTCTGATTTTGTCCATTTGGATGTCTGTTTGCCTCTAATGCATAATGGCCTTGTATTGATTTATAATGAATGTTTTTGCATATGCTGCTTCTGGTAGGTACCTAATATTATATGTTTATAGCATACATAGATGCAAGCCAACCCTGGTGACTCTCAACACCACAAGAATGGCCCTAAGCATCTTCAAGTGCCACAGAGCATGAGCACTTTTCATCATTGCACTCTTAGGACTGAAGCATAAATCATCAGACCTGGTTAGCAAAAATTACCTGAAAAGAGATTTCAGCACCCTGATACCTCTGGAGAGATTCACCCACCTTTTTCAAGAGAGTAATATCTACCTTCAATTAACATTTCCCATTTAAACATTAAATAATAAAACTAAATATTTTATTACTTATTATGTAAACTGCAGCTCAAAAATGATTTTTTCACTTAAAAATGAGACTTTACAGGGCATTAATTATGGTTAATTTGTTCCATGTATCAAATTGTATCTGTATTAAACTTATATCTAATATACATGTTCAATTTCATTGAAATTCCTAATAGAGGAGCCATAGGGATAGCACAGCAGTAGGCATTTGTCTTGCATGCAGTCAACCCAGGACAGACCTGGATTCACTTCCCAGCATCCCATATGGTCCCCCAAGTCTGCCAGGAGGAATTTCTCAGCACAGAACCATCTGATGTGCCCCCCAAACCTGAAACAAAAAAATAATAATCCAAAAGTACTCTGTGAAAAAATATGTCTTTGCACAAAAAATTTCTAGTTGCATTTTAAATTTTTAGGATAAATTCATGAAAGTCAGATTTTTGAGTCAAAGGAAGGAGTACATCAAAGAATATTAATACACATTTTATTATTTCTATTTCTAAATAATAATATCAGGTTAAGGTTTTATTATCAAAATGCAAATATGTGTTATGTATTGTGACAATTTTTCTTTTTTTTCTTTTTTTTTTCTTTTTTAATTTTAAAAACAAAGTATGCAGATACCATTTATTTGGTCCTTAGTATAGCTGTATCTGAGTCTTACAAAACATGGAATATAAATAACCTGAAACTTTAACAATACACAAAAATTGGCTTCTTACATAGACATACCAGGCAGTACAAGCTGAAAAAACTTGAGTAAATTAACATTGTTTTACATTAATATACATAGTGCTAGATAACATTCTTAAAAACAAGTCTCAATGCATAGCACTTGATACTTTTCTCTGTCTGTCAGTTAAAAGTATGAAAATGGTTAGATCTAGGCTAAAAATAATTCTTTTTCTAACCAAAAATAAAGGCATAATATTTATAACCAGGTATCAACTTTACTAAACCACAATGGTGTAAAACTATTAAATGATACCGAAGGTATTTACATGAAAGGCAACATGCACTGCATTGCTTCATCTCATGATTGGTTATGCACACTTGCTCAAGGGCTTAAAACTATCCTACTTGCAAACATACTGCAATGTTTCTAACGGGTCTAACAAAATGAATGCTTTCAAAGGGAGCAGAAATGTCTTCAAGTCACTGGGATCAAACAAATATCCTGGCCCTGCCCCAACGGCTGAGTGCAGTAACAGCGGTTGTGAGGCAAAGCTCACTGCTCTTTAATCCAATGCGATAACATCAAGGTCTTCCGGCTGCTCAGTACGGGCCCTCTTTGCACTGACATTCTCTTTCTCTTCCAATTTTCTCTTGTGACTTCTGTCTTCTTCACTGATGTCAGCATTATTGGAAGGCTCTTCTTCATCTGAAGTAACCAGGAGCACATCATCTTGCTCTTGTACTGTGGATGTAGAAGGCTGAGCTCCATCGTCGCTGCCATTGGTTATGCTTTTGGAAGTATCTTCTGCTTGTTTGGGCCCCACTTTTTCCGGGGCATCACCAACAACTTCGAATTCAACATCCTTTCCCAGGTCTTCACTATGAAGAATATTAATCAATAAAGTGTAGTCCTGAAGAAAATCATCTGCTTGAAGTCGGCTCCCATTTCTAATTCCAAAATCTGACAGTTTCTTGTGATTGTTAGCCCAGCATCCAGAAGAAAGCAGGCTATCAAGGCTCTTGGACAAACCACCAAAAGCTTTGCATTACCATAAAAGCGCCTTCTATTACTTTTTTGAAAGATAAAAAATGGGTGGTGTTGGGGGCCCCACCCAACAGTGCTCAGGGGTAATCCTTAGAGGTTTTAGGAAACCAAATACCGACAATTTTTATTTTAAATAAAGAACATTGTACCTCTTTAATGTAAGTTGTTATATATTAAATTTTTAATATTATCACAACTTGTAGAATGTTATTTACTCATTTAAAAACTATTTTTAATATTCTTGGGAGAAAACACACTACATATTAAAGATTTGATCATTATTGTCATGTTATAAAATAAAATATTATTTATAAAAATGTGTATGTACTTAACTTATTATTTTATTTTTATTATAAAATAAACTATATTTATTGCAAAAAATCCATGTTCCTGCAACAAAAACATTATTATATGATATATACTAACATAATTATTAACCTGCATAAGTATTTTGAAGTGTTTTGATGTCAGGAAAATTAGAAGTTAATAGTTTTATTTTATTTTGCGTTTTTTTCACATATATTAACCGAGTTTAACTATCCTAAAATGTGAGGCTATTTTCTTATTTTCAACATCCTTTTAGATGAATTCATATAGGTATTACTTTAATTCAGAGGTTTGCCTTCCTTTAGAAAGAATTCTTTTCTCAATGCCTTGTGGGAAGTTCTTCCTTCTTGAAGTACAGAAAATACCCCCCAATTGCATAACCTTCTATTTTCACCATACTGTGGTTATTATACCTCTGGAAAACACTGTGCTTAAAAACACTGTGTTAGAAAATATATACTTAACTTTTTGGGGAAAAACTTATATTATTATTTCAAGTGAAACTATAAAATTGAAAGTATATTATATATTGTATATTTTAATATATCTAAACTTAATTATATAAATTTCCTTATACGTGTGTTCATTGTTGTTCAATGTTTTCTAATTATGTTCATATATTTATACTATTAAACCATAAATATGTCATAAATGAGAAAATTACTTAATAAATTATACTGAGTTTATGTATTATTGAATAATTTCTGTTTCACAAACTTTTACTAATCTTTCTTTTTCAAAATTTTTTTCAAGAAGAGAAAAGGCATTTTTCTTCTAACATTAAAAAATATTTATACAAAGCAGAAACAGTCTGAATAAAATAATGTACTGCAAACACCACTTTGAAGTTCTGTGACTACTGTCTTTCAAACTTTATTCTCTATCTTACCCAAATAAGTCACTTTTAGAACAAACATTCTTTTATGTCTTTATCATATTCTTACATATATAAATATATCTCTCATTTTGTCTACAAGAAATCAAAACTAGTGTAATTTTTGACTATGAAAACACTTAAGTATATTTTGCTCTTCTGTGCAAGTATAGTTTTTATTTACATTTTTCTAGTGTACTGTTTTATTTTTAATATATTTTTATTCTACTCAGTAAATGATTTTATTTTAATTTTGGAAAATAAAGATGGCTCAGTGAGCATTTCTTTGAATAGAAGTATAACTTACTAAGTGAAATCAAGAAGGGTCATTGATTTTTCTGTTGTTGTTTGTTGGTTGGTTGGTTTTGGTTTTGTTTCAGGGCCACATCCAGCATTCAGCTGATATTCCTGGCTCTGAGCTAAAAAATGTACTCCTAGTAGGGGTGGGGGACATTATGGAATGCAATGGATTGATCTCAGGTTGGCCTAGCCAAAGATGAATGCCCTACTTGCTGTGCTATCACTAAAGCCTGGATTATTACCTCTGTACTTGCTCAATGATACATAAATAGATATAAATATGTATATGTACAATATAGCCAATTCATATTTTTCCTAGTAGTGTATGTGGGCTATATAACAAAGTGATCCCTTTTTTGAGAGACTTTTTTGGAATTAATTGTCACATAGGTAATTAGATGATGGGTAATTTTATTTAAATTTAATAATGTTATTAGATGATTAAACAATGCCTTAAATTTTTGAAATTTTTGATAGACTCACTACTTATTCCTTTTTTGTTTGTTTCTATTTGTTTTTATGTTATTCAAGGTGATACTTAGGATTTACTCCTGGCTCTGCTCAAGCAGAGTTTGAGGGACCCATATGGAGTCCTGGAATTGAATCCTGGTAAGCTAGGTGAAAAACAAATTTTTATAACTGCTGCACTCTCTACTGTCCTTCTTATTATTTATTTACAATTATAAAATCATATATTTCTAAAATTGTTATTTATTAGTATATTCCAATCTTTATGTCTTTTATAGAATCCATGTGTTTAATTTTTAGACATTTTACAAACTTTTTTGCATCACAGGCTTTCAGGGAAATAATGAAATACATATGCATGAGTCTTAATATAATTTTTATTAAGTTTCATTAAGATTTGGGAGACAATGAAACTATAATTCATTAATGCAGAAAAGTCTAGTCATGAGTGGTGAGTGCAGTTAGAGAAATAACTACACTGACAGCTATCATAACAATGTGAATGAAGGAGGGAAGTAGAAAGCCTGCCTCAAATACACGCAGGGGAGTTGGGGAAGAGGGAGATTTAGGACATTGTTGATGGGAATTTTGCACTGGTGAAGGTGGGTGTTCTTTATATGACTGAAACTCAACTACAATCATGTTTGTAATCAAGGTGTTTAAGTAAAGATATAAAAAAACCCTACAAGACTGGAAAAAAATACAAGAGTGAATGCTCCCCTAAATTCCCAATCTGTATATTGCTGTTTTGACATTTCTGTTGGCAAAGAGATGATAAAAGTAGATCTTGTCTTGTGTTTGAATAAAAGAAAAAGAAAGAAAAGTCTAGTCATTATTGTAACAAATATATGTAATGAATTTGTCTCTTTTTTGGGGGTAGGTGGGATTTGGGCCACACCTGGCGGTGTTCAAGGATTACTACTGGTTATACATTCACAAAACATTCTTGGCAGGTTAGGGAGATCATATGGGATGCCAGGGATTGAACCTGGTTCAGCTGCAACAAGATAAGCCTCCCCTATTCTCTGTTCTATATCTCCAACCCCATTATGTTTAGTTTAATCCTTTTTTAAAACCACCAATATACCTGAGACCCCCTAAGATACCTTATCTTTTCTATTTGTGTTTCTCTTCCTACACTCAATTTCATTCCTCTCCTCACTATACTTAGGGGCCTAGTTTTTTTCTCAACAACCCCCATTTAAAAGATTGCTTTTCTTCATGCATTTACTCTAAATACCACATATAAGTAATATCATCCTGTATTTATCAATCTTCTTCTGGCTTACTTTATTTAACATAATGCCTTCTAATTCCATTCATGCTCAAGCAAATTTCATGATTGCATCATTTCTTACAGCTATGTAGTATACCATTGAATATATGGACCCCATCTTCATGAGGAGCACATTAAAATTGTTGTTTCCTATATATAATCTTTCTAGTTTCTGAGGCCTGCAAAGAATTATTGGTCAGGTAATAGATACTTCCTAAAATTCAGGATCAGATAAAGTCTTTTTAGTTTATAACATCAAAGTTATTATGAAAAGTTCTCTAAAAGAAATATGTAAAGGAACGATCCTTATTTCATAATTAGAAGAGTTCAAACAGGGCCCGGAGAGATAGCATGGAGGTAAGGTGTTTGCCTTTCATGCAGGAGGTCATCAGTTCGAATCCCGGTGTCCCATATGGTCCCCCGTGCCTGCCAGGAGCAATTTCTGAGCATGGAGCCAGGAATAACCCCTGAGCGCTGCCGGGTGTGACCCAAAAACCAAAAAAAAAAAAAAAAAAAAAAAAAAAAAAAAGAAGAGTTCAAACAATAATACCAATATTCCTATGTGAAATTTTATAGAATGAGTTTCTGAAGTCTTAAAATATGCAGATATCTTTTTAGGTATTTGCTACAAATCCAACATATTTAGATCTGTGCAGTTGTTAAAACTCAATCAAAAAGGCCTTAAAAGAACATTTTTACAAAATAAAAATGTTTCGCTTCAGATTTTAACAAATCCTAATATCCACTACTTTTCTGTAAAGTATTTTCTATTGTGAAGCAAATAATTCTTTCTTCAGACAAGTCATCAATTATGTGTGGGAACACAGAAACTCTGATAAGTAAAGGCCAGGAAACATAACTCCCACACATTCTGTTAAAAATAATACTTAAAATATATCAGCAGCTTGTGAGATAAATGCAACTTTCAAATTAGTGTTTTTTAGGAAGAAGGAAAAGAGTAAGTAAAAGAAAAGCATTAACAAAAATGGACACAAAGAAGGTAACTTACATAATTTGTTGTAAAATGAAAATGCGATTGAATTATGAGCATTTTAGTTCTAATTTGTTAATAAATATTAGTCAGGTATGAATCAATCATTTAATATCAGGTCAAAAATATTAATATGGTAACCAAAATAATGTGATTCTATAGAATTTAATATTGCCAAAGACATAGTTTTAAATGGTGGAGATCAACTTAAATGTAAAACTAATGAACTATTTCTGTATATCACTGATAGAGACAGAATTAATCCAATACTTAGAATAAAGCGAAGAATTAATGATTTTCCGTTAGCCATTGTGAAATTCAGTCCTAGTTATCTATATATGTTGGTCGTTTTTTCTAGTCACAGCAAAAACAGCTATAGTCCTTGACTCAGTTATTCAAAACAGAGTGATGGAAACTTTAGGAGTTTCATTAATCTATTTTAATTAAATATGCACTCCCAAGAGTTATGTGCAGCCATACTTACATGAGCTTGACTGATGACGTATTTTGGTAGCTAGAGAAGAAACAGTAAACTTAAATCACAGAGAATATGTTCTTCATAGAGAAAATATACGTAAAATAGAGAACATGGTTCTGAACTAATCAAAGGAAGTCAGAATAAAATTAGCAAATCAGGAGTTTAATAAAATCTCAATTATCCTTATATATACATATTTACATTGTAAATTGTATGTTCCTATATATGGGAACTATATTTGTACCCATATATATTATATACAGTTCTAGTTACATATATACATATAACGTATGTATACATATAACTATATGGAACTATATTTTCTCTATGCATTATAAACCTTTAAACTACACCTAAAAGTTATAAAAATATGAAACTACTATGTATTTTGTATCTATTATGAATCGTTTACACTGTAATATGCAGTTGACACTATAATTTCAATCTATTAAAGTATCATTAAACCAGATCAAATTATATTAACTATATTATTCCAGAATAAAACTAAATGCTACTGACTAAAATATTTTGTCTGTCTCATATTTTATTTTACATTTGTCTTTTATAGAGTTAAGAAACAATCATAGTTGATTCTTTTAAAGGTAATTGGATATGAGAGAATTTGGAACACTTTACGTGTTTTGCTTTTGTTCAATCAAAAAAACTATAAAAGTTGCAAAAATATTTTGAATATGGAGAATTTTTCTTCAGTGGGTGAATGCCATAATATTTCAGGGTTTTACTCAACAAGACAAGGTATTACTGAAGTTGAATTATACTGTAGCAAAAATGGATGATGCAAAAAAAGTGAGCCAACAACTTAGAGGTTAGATTGAACATTTAAGGCAGAATTCATTCAGGATTGACTTGAAATGCTGGGTGAAAGAAATTAACTTTGATTTTAGTCATCCAAGAAAAGAGAGAACAAACATCACAAATATCTCCCTTAAGAATTAAATTAGTTGGGGCCGGGCGGTGGCGCTAAAGGTAAGGTGCCTGCCTTGCCTGCGCTGGCCTTGGACGGACCGAGGTTCGATCCCCCGGTGTCCCATATGGTCCCCCAAGCCAGGAGCAACTTCTGAGCACATAGCCAGGAGTAACCCCTGAGCGTTACCGGGTGTGGCCCAAAAACCAAAAAAAAAAAAAAAAAAAAAGAATTAAATTAGTTGAAATAATGTTGACCTTAAAATATTGTAGTTAGACAAAACAGCTGTATGGATTAATTCCATTGCAAACTGAATTGTGTAATTTCCTGTAGAAAAATAATTTAGGGTCCAGTTTCTTCTAGTGCAGAACAGATAATTTAGGGTCCAGTTTCTTCTAGTGCAGAACAGTTAATTCCAGTATATTCAGCTAAATTCCAAAGGTAAAAGATGTCTGCAAATTTACCCTAAGTTCTAAATTTTAACTGCAGGTAGAAAACAGCTTACTTTTTTTTTTTTTATCATCTCTTTGGTGTTTTATCTCCCAGCACTATATATTCTCTTGATTTTTTAAAAGCACTGGAGGCTTTATATTTCTAGCAAGTAAATTATAAGCAAATAATATAAACTAGCACTATACTTTGAAGCTGTAACTCTTTGTTAAGTGACTATTGTAACAACATTAACTTAAATGTGCTATAAATTTAAACTGTTCCTTTTTGTTGGGTTTATAGTAACTTGCTATAAAGAAAATTCTGAACAGACCTTGAACTTTTCAACTGATTTATACTGTCTGATATTTAATGCAATGTGTCACCTCTGTATGTTATCTCACTATGTGTTTGTCTTTATTTAATATTGCAAACACACCATGTTAAAAGAAAGCTTTTTCAGAGGTTAGAACTGTTGTTTCTCTCTTGGGCCAGAGCGATAGCACAGAGGGAAGAGGGTAGGGCAATTGCCTAGCACGCTGCCAACCAGGATTCGATACCTAGACTGCCCGGAGTGATTTCTGAGAGCAGAGCCAGGAGAAATCCCTGTCGTATATTATACTGTATATATGCATATAAATGCATATGTATATATATTATACGGCACCACCAAACGATGTGTCCAAAAACCAAAAATAAGAAATGTAAAAAAAGAACAGTTCTATTTCAAACACCAGTGTATTCCAAGACTAAGTTAATTTTTTAAGTACTAATGGGAGGGACTGGAGAGAGAGCATGCAGTAGGGTGTTTGCCTTTCAAGCAGTCGATCCAGGACTGATGGTGGTTTGAATCTCAACATCCCATCTAGTCCCCTCTGCCTTCCAGGAGCGACTTCTGAGAGCAGAGCCAGGAGTAACCCCTGAGCGAGGCTTGGTGTGACCCAAAAACAAAAACAAAACAAAAAAAGTATTAATGGGAAAACTGAAAAAGAAAGCTGCAAGAATAAATTGCTATCATTACTAGAGCTTTGTTTCTAAAATCTAGTACAAAAATCACATACATTTACCCTTTTAATGTTAAAATTATTTTTAAACTTAATTGTTTTTTAAACTTAATTATTTTTAAGAATGGAAATATTAAAATTAATTATTAAAATATTATTTAAAAATAATTTTAAAATTAAATTAATTAAATATTAATTATTCTTAGTGTATCCTAATCACTTAAAAACTGGAAAAGACTAGATACTGAATGAGACTGTTTTGATACTTGTAGAAATAAATTCCTATTTTAATTTATTTTTCTAGCTACCTCCAAGTAGAAAGTTTATGCTCTGAAGGAAAACATAGCTAGCTACTCTCAGAGGTGGTAGTAATTATTAATCCTTAATAATTAGGATGTGCATACAGATTGATATAAAATTATCAAGAAGACATGATTCATTATTAGTTAATTTTCAGATTTAAATATTGAAGCAACAGACAAAGTAAAAAAATATTTTGTCTCCATATAGGGAACTATGAAAATAAGGACTGTTTGACAATGAACAATTTCATAAAAATTATTTTTTACATGTTAATCTTGAGGCTTGAATAATTCAGTGGAAAGGGAGATGTTTCCAAATCAAATTTAATTTCTGGAATTTTATTGGGTCTCCAAGTCGTGAATAAGTTCTGAACATTGTCTCGTGTGGTTCCTAAACAAACAGCAAATAAACAAACAAACAGTTCTAATCTTTTTTTTTGTTTTTGTTTTTTCGGTCACACCCAGCAGTGCTCAGGGGTTACTCCTGGCTCTATGCTCAGAAGTCGCTCCTGGCAGGCTTGTGGGGACCAGATGGGATACCGGGATTCGAACCACGGACCTTCTGCATGCAAGGCAAATGCCTTACCTCCATGCTATCTCTCCGGCCTCACAAGCAGATCTAATCTTAATTCATAATATTTTTTTAAGTCTTTAAGGGACTTCCCAACCATATATAAAGAGTAGGAATTTGGTAGAAAGGAAACTAAAAGTCTACCAATCCATGACTAAATTAACATATTATAAAATTTATATTTGCTATTTAGTTTTGTTTAATGCCAACCATTTGTTTGTAACTAATGAAAATGATTTCCTAATACATAAAATATTTTCAGAAAAGTATGAGTGATGAATGCTGCTCCTAAAATGAGTATAATAAAAGAAAAAATTTCTCTGCTTATGTGATGGCAGTTCTAAAATGTATTTGCCTTTTTCTTCCTTGATTTAGAGGAGTCTGAGGAAAACATGGCATTATTATATCAGCTGTTTCTTCATGTCACAGTATCTTGTTTCAATAAATTATGACTATTCTTCAAGAAATTCTTAGAGGTATAAAAATAGGGGACTATGTAAGAAATTTTCAGAATGATTCAGTGTTTCATATTATGATACCATCTTAATAGTTTTATGGAAAATTGAATATGAAGAAAGGGTTGATTTGAACATAAAATATTTCTCTGATACTATATTTGGAAGATGAACACCCCAAAATTTCTGAATATAAACGTACATATTTTAGATTTTATTAACTTGAATCATGGTGATTTTGCTTCAGAAAAAATGGCTAAAAATAAAGCAACCTTTCCAAAATGCCAAAGAGAATCAAAACAAAAACAGGAATTGTAGAAAGGAATAAACCAAAAGTAAGTATTGAAATAAAAGTGAATTTAACCATGATACAATGAACATTTGAGTCAAATTATTAAGATCAAAAACTTGCATTTATCTATCAAAAAAGAACAGGTTCATGGGTCAGAAAACTATGATGCTGCAAATATATAGTTGTATGTCAAGGGTAATTTAGATTAATTTCTTATAACATTTTCAGTATTTTGAGATGGATTACAATGTTGAGAATTTATAAATACTGTAGTTAAGGAATATTGTTTCTTTAATTTGAACATCTGTATAGCTAAGCATTTTAATATTTTAAAATAAAGACACATTTTACAAAAATAACGGTATAGTCTATTAATGGTATGTAAAAGAACTGCTTATAATGAAAATAACTTAAATTTGAAGAACAATGATAACTATAAAAACAGTTATTTTTTATCTCATCTTTGTGAGAGAAAAATTTTCTCTTTGGAAATTACTTAAAAGCATAATAACTAAATTGACTGTATGAAGAAAAACTCTTAAAATAGAATACATACAATAATAATAGCAAAATGCAGAATTTTGTGACACTATACTTAATTATGTTATTTTTAAAATATTCTTAATAGATGAGACTAGCATATTGTAGCATAAAATTCACATAGAATTTTAAGTGAAAAGATTTTCCTATATATTTTATATAATTTTTAAATAGGTATGCATATATCATGCACATTCATACTCCATAAAATTAAGTTTCAAAGATGCTGTGACTTTATCAATTCCAGTGTATATTTACTTTTTCTTTTTTTGTTTTTTTTTTGGGGGGGGGTCACACCCAGCAGTGCTCAAGGGTTACTCCTGGCTCTATGCTCAGAAAATCGCTCATGGAAGGCTCAGCGGACCATATGGGATGGCGGGATTTGAACCACTGTCTTTCTGCATGCAAGGCAAACACCTTACCTCCATGCCATCTCTCCAGCCCCTCCAGTGTATATTTTCCAAAGCACCTAATGTGGCCCAAAACAAAACAAGAAAAAGAAGTATTAGAAAAACTCTAATGACTAGTATTTCAATCTTTCCTGTATACTCAGTCCAATTTCCATCCCTACCAATTATTTAGATACTGACAATTATTAAAATAAGCCATTAAATGGTAATATCAGAATATAAAAGGCATGTGTAATACTTTTGTTATGCATAAGCACAAAACATATTGAAAAGATGTGGTCACATTCTTTATCACAAAGATGCTATTCACAGAAGTTATTCAGTGAGCAAAAGATGAAAGAATATAGGTAGGTGTGAGATTATATACTGAATAAAAAATTTCTGTGTGTTTGAGATAAACCAGTCCACTTTTCTGGGGATGCTTTTAGAAAAATATTATGGTTTGATCAGTTAGGAATTAAAAAAAAAAGAAGTTACGGTTTGTTTATATTAAACAGAAGAATTAGACTGCTGAAAATATCTACTATATCTTTTCTTCTTTGAAGACTTTGTCAACTGAAAATAACAAAAAGGATGAGGATATTGTCTAGAGCCATAAATACATTAAACATTTTAGATACCTTCACTTACAAAAGTGGTACATCTAGATATCATGCATTCCTCTAATAATTTTAATAATCAATATAGGAAATCAATAAAACAGTATTCATGATTATCATGGTTGAATATAGACAGATACATAACTATCTTTTTAGCGCTAAGAAGAGGTAGAGCTCATTTGAATATAAAGATAATTCTGAGAAATAATATGAGAATTTATTCATAATATCTATGCTATAAATGCAACTGCTTTTATCTAGGATTATTTAATGTAAAATAGAATTTAAAATGTTTTGTAAATTTATGTATTGACTATTTTAATATTTTATGTATTGATTATCTGTATATTTATTTTTATATGGAGCCAGAATACAGAAAAATTTCATGCAAAATAAAATTCCGAAAACTATATTTCTTGAAGTCATTCCTGTGTTTTTTCTTAATTTTCTAGCTGCATTAATTCATTAATTCATTTAGGTTTAACTCAGGAGACAGGTTTTCCTTAACTTCTCACCCTATTTAGGTTTATTCTACTGTTTATACAAGAAAGTAGTGTTAATATTTCTATCTTCTAGAAAGGTGTTTTATGTATGTAGGAATGAAAAACCTTAAGATAAATATTTTGGTAAGATAATGTCTCAACTGGCTTAAAGTGTGTCTGTACCTCATTATCATCATCTTGCCAGATATGATACATTTATGTAGTCATTAGCCATTGTCATGTTGGTGAAACAGTGCCACCATGTTAAGTCTCCCCAACTCTTTGTTTTTGGAGGGGTTTGGGCCACACCTGGTGACGCTCCGGGGTTACTCCTGGCTCTATGTGCAGAAATCGCTCTTGGCTTGGGGGGACATATGGGACGTGGGGGATCAAACCATTGTCCATCCTAAGTCAGCTACATGCAAGGCAAATGTCCTACTGCTGTGCCATTGCTCAGCCGTCGCCCCAATTCTTGAAAGACTAAGTTCAAAGGAATTTTCTAATTCCCACAAATATGTTCATAGAATAGTTTCATGACTTCCCGAGATGTTTTAGTAAGCCTGAATACAGTGTTTGCCTCACAACAGGAGGTTCTTTTTAAAACATATGTTTGTAGCTAGAAAGGCTCCCAATGGAGCAATTATCTTAAAACAGAATTAGAAATGGCACAGTTCAAGAACTTAAAGTTTTAATTTGCAGAAGGAAATACTGGAAGGTAAATAAATGATATTTTCTTAAAACAATCAGCAATGGTCAGCCATGTTTTTAATAAGACTCCCATGAGAAACTCTCATCTTTCTTCCAGTATAATACCATCTAGATACCATTTATTGTGAGGAAAGCAAAGGAATAACAAAATAGTGCCACTCGTATAGATTAGTGCTAATCAGTTGACTTTGGGTTAATGAAAAATAAGATGATGCAGGTTGGGTATAACCTTTTGAATACCTAAAATAAATAGATTAATAGACTTTTCTTACTTGTCTTTGAAGTAGACTAACAAATTGTGGAAAGAAGAAGCTTCATAAAAATAGACTTAAAATGGCTTCTGGGAGTATAAAGAAGAATACCAGGTTGACAACTAGCAAGAAATGAGAGAAAACCTCTAATTCCATTGCACCTTGTTCGGTTATCTCTTCCCAGTCCTGTTGAAACAACAGTGGATATGCAATGGTGACACATGTCATTTGGATACATCAAGAGATTCTGGCTTCCACCTGTCTAGTTGCAACTCTGTACCATCATCTCCTGGACCTGGAACCCCAAAACATATGACTGTAATAACTCAACCACATTAACTCGAAGACTTCAAAGGCTCTGGTATCTGTCTTTAAATACTTTCACAATAACCTTACGATGGAAATAGGAACTAATATATATTACCCTGAATGATCTAAAATAGCATGCTAAAGGCACAAACATTCTTGGAATAATAGACTCTGTATAGTAACCACTTCCTGAAAAATAATGAATCAGATCAGATTTGGGAAAATTAGGAATTTGAAGCTCAAATTCTTTTGTTTCCTATGTTACCACATTTTCAAAAAATTATAATACAAATATTATTATGTATAATTTACTTACAAAGAGAGTAAGCATAGTAACTATAAGAATGTTCTCTTTTTCTGGGGCTGGACAGTGGCGCTAGAGGTAAGGTGCCTGCCTTGCCTACGCTAGCCTTGGATGGACCACGGTTCGATCCCCCGGCATTCCATATGGTCCCCCAAGCCAGGAGTGACTTCTGAGCACATAGCCAGGAGTAACCCCTGAGCGTCACTGGGTGTGGCCCCCCCAAAAAAAAGAATGTTCTCTTTTTCAATACATTAAAATAATTTAGGTACCTTAGTGATAGTACACCAGATAGGGTGTCTGCCTTGTACATGGACAAACACAGGTTTAATCTTTAGCATCCATATGGTCACTTTAACCTTTCAGGAGTAATTTCTTATTTTTATTTTTTATGTTTTTATTTAAGCACCATGATTTCAAACATATATGTAGTTGGATTTCAGTTATAAAAAAAGAACATACCTATTTACCAGTGCAACAACCTTCACACCTCTCTAATCCTAATCCTTAACCCTAGTCCTTAAAGACAACGAGTAACAAAGAAATTTATCTTCTCTGGAACAAAGATACAGAAGTCTCAGGAATCATCAAATTCAAATAAAGCCTCAAGTCCCAACAAGAAGGACATCAAATTAATATTCCATGCAATGTCAGTGGACATAAGAAAATCACTGTTGAGAAAATTTTAGCCAGGGACTGTGTGATGGCACAATGGTAGGCTGACCTAGGATGGACCATGGTTTGAACCCTAGCATCCCATATGGACCCCAAGTCAGGAGCGATTTCTGAGCGCATAGCTGGGAGTAACCCCTGAGCTTCACCGGGGGTGGCCCCCCCCCAAAAAAGAGAAAATTTAGCCAGCTGAAGGATGAACTAAACATGTATATAAAGTATTTAGAAAAATGGATCTGAAGTGAAGCAAAAATATTATGTAAGAGCAATAGATTTCAACATGTAGAGAATCATATTAGCAATATTAGACTTTTAAAATAATGAAGTGGCAAAGGAAATGAGAACTAACAAATAAAAGAGAATGTAAGGTTCTTGATAAATAATATCAAGAGGATTAATGTTTTGTATGTTTACATATTATAGGAATATAGTATGTATTATATTTTCCAAATTTAGGAATATTAAAGGAATAGAAAAAAAGAAAGGAGAAGAGAATGGCTAGTGGAAGAAATAATAGATCTCCCCCGGTCTGTAGAAAAAGTTTATGCACAACACTAAGAGGGCCAGGAGTACCAAATAAAATAGACTCAACCACAACAACACAAAGACACATAGTAATAGAAATTGAAACAAGAAGAGAGAAGATAACTATCAAATATAAGAGAAATTGCATAACAATCTCAACAGATCTTTAATTTGATATGATACAACCAAGACAATAATGGGATAATCTATTCAAAGTTCTAAATAAAATATTGTAACCCAGAGTCCACTACCATGCCAAGTTTTCATATAGACATGATGGAGTTATAAGAACTTTCTCAGCAAACATCAGATTGCAATATTTGTGATTAGTAAATCAAATTTTCAAAAATTACTGAAAGGCCACCTTTAAAAGAAAACACACACACACATATTGAGAGTGAAGGGATGGAAAACAATCGTGTAAGCCAGTAGTAGACAAAATGTGCTGAGATAGACATATTACATAAGAACTAAGAGCATTCAACATAAAGAAATTAGAGACAATAATGTATACTACATATCAGTCAAGGGAAAATATTAAATTATAGGGACTGGACTTATATAATAGGTAGGATGCTTGCCTTGCATATGGCTGACCTGCGTTCAATCTCTGACATTCCTATAAGGTATCTTGAGCTTGCCAGAAGTAATTTCTGAGTGTAGAGCAAGGTGTACCCTCCTCAAAACAAAACAAACGAACAAAACCAGGAAATAATATGACTATATTTATTTCTATACTATAAAGCCAGGATAATATGCATCACACTGATATAAAAGATAGGCTCTTTCATCAATGGCTCAAAATCAAATATTCAGGAAAAAATACCATATTAAATCTCCCCATATTATACAAGCAATTCTATAATGACAATTAATTATTGACAAAGTAGCTGATAACAAGAAATAGAGTTAAGATAGCCTCTATAGTTATGATTATGTTGAAACGGAATAATCACTTATAAAAATAAAAACTACATCCAAATCTCACCTTAAACAAATTTATATTAATGTGGTCAAAGACCTTTATATACAAGTGGAAATATTTAATACATTGAGAGAAATACAGGCATAAACAATCCATGATTTGGACCTCAAAGTGTTCTTCAATGATGTGATGACAGTGAAAAGATAACAGAATCCAAAGTAAAGAAATAGGACTACATCAAATTACAGTATTTATGAATGGTAAAAGAAACACAGGAAAACATAACTAATTGAAAGAAAAAATAGTTTCATTCAATTTATAACCAAAAGAGTTGATATCCAGGGTATGCAGGTACTCACAAAATAAAAAAAAATATTCAAACAGAGCTATCCAAAAGTTGGGAGATGTGATTCCTCTGGTAACTAAAATAACAGAGAACATAACAAGGAAGCACAACTCTCCAAAGCTGATCCACAGTACCTGGCCAGAACACAGCTCAGAAACTAATTTTTCTTGCCCAAACAGCAGCAGCCCACATGGCTTCAAAATTGTCTCTTTGTTTAGAAATTTCTCAGAGACCTCTCTGGAAATTGGAGATACTCTAACAGTTAGGAAAGAAACACCTCCAGACTACAAAAGAGATCATGGTAAAGAGGGAGAGAATTTCATGAGTAGGGGGTAAAATATGTAATCCTGAAGGCCTAAACAGTATTGACCACCATATAATCTTTCTGAAAACGATTTCCTAGTGCAAGTATTTAGGATGCTTAATGAGCTCAAAGAAAAAAAAATCAGACCGTGAAGAAAAGAGGATATAGAAACAAAAATAAGAAAACTACAGAGATGATAAAACTAAAAACTTTGATACCTTATATGGAAAAACTTCCTGGAAAGCTTTACAACAGCTACTGAGGGCAGAATCCATGAGCTCAAAGATGAGGCTAAGAAAACCTCCAGGCAACAGCAGAAAATGGAATAAAAGTATCCGAAGTCAAAAGATGACAAGAGAACATTTGGATGAATTCAAAGAGAAAATCATAAAAATATTTGGGGTCCCAGAGGACCAGAAAGACAGCCCATGCAAAGAAGTAACAATCAAAAGTATCATTGATGACAGTTCCCATGAAGAGGCATCTGGGAAGCCCAAAGGAGGGTAGACAGAAGAGATCCAAATTAAATGCTCCTAGACATGCCTTGATCCAAATGATAAAAATTATGTATACAGATATAACAATGAATGTAGTTAGGTCAAAGAAAGAAATTACATGCACTAATGCATTGCTAAGTTTTACATCAGAATACAAAAACTAGACCTTCAAGCCCAAAGATAATGGTGAGATAATTAAAAAAAAAAACTCAATGAGGGGCCAGAGCGATAGCACAGCAGTAGGGCCTTACCCAGGAAGGACGTAGGTTCTATCCTTGGTGTCCCTGACGGTTCCTCAAGCCAGGTGCGTTTTCTAACTGCATAACTAGGAGTAACCCCTGAACATCACCTGGTGTGGCCCCAAAACAAACAAACAAACAAAAACCTCAATGAAATTAATACCTCAACGTAAATTTTTTACTTGGCAAGGCTCTCATTCAAATTACATGAAATGGTGCCTCTTTAAAATTTACAGAAGGGTTACAAAATTAGACTCTCCAACCCCAAAGACAATGGTGGAATAGAGTTTAAAAAACTCAATGAAATTAATTCCTCAGCAAGAAATCTTCACTAGGCAGGGTCTCATTTAGATTTGAGTGAACGATACATTTTCATGGATCAACAATTCAAGAACTTTATCTACTCAAAACCCCCTTTACAAAAAGAAATAAAGGGGCTACTGTAATGTAACAAACACCTCTTCATCCCATTGTCACTAAGAAATGACTCCCGCCAAATAGGCATTTTTCTGTAAAGGGTTTAATAGGGCAAAACAGGTAGGGAGAGGGGTAACAGGAACTTACAGCAACAACTTTTAGAGAGTCCAGCCAGCCCTAATACAACCAATAATATTAACCAACCAAAAACTCTAGTCCCATAGTACTAAAGCAAGAGTTCTTTATCCACCCAGGGAAACTGCTTCTGTCTATCACACAGAAATTTCTAATTAAGAAAACCCTTTGCTCTTAATATGACAGACCCCTTTTTGTGATTAATCCCCAAGACTGTAAAATGAATTCTACAAACACTGCTAAATGTAAACATAAATATGGAAAAGAAACAGGACAATCATTTATCTCAATGCCAAATTTGATAGAAGTTAAAACTTTTTACGGCATACATGGATATTCCATATTCTGAAGAAATAATTTTACATATTAAAGAATGTTAAAATCATTTAAATGTTTTCATATTACCTTGCTTATTAAGAAAATAACCATTATAAAATAATATTTTAAGAAATACAAATAAAATACTAAGATTCAGGTAAATTCCACAGCAAACAAGCAACAGTCAGAAGGATAGAGATTGCAACCCATAGGTGAAGCTCACTGATCTGTCCAAACAATACATATTCAGCCCACTCACACAGCTTAGAGATCATGCTCAGAAGTCACACACCCAGATTATTGGCTTCCCAAGTGAGCAACCTTCTCCACTGCTTCAACATAATCTTCCACCCAGATAGAGCTTCCCTGAAACCTCCCTGACAGTGGGGAAGGCTGACACTGATATAGGAAAAAAGCACCTTGAGACACACACAAAAAACTGTGGTAAAACAGGGCTTAACACCACCACACACTGTAGTTGAAGATTGCAACTTTATGTACCCAATCATTACTATCTCCGTATGTAATATCTCTGAAATTGGATTTATAATGAAAATGGTTAGGATGTTCAACAATCTCAAAGAAACAATGGACTTAGTACCAATAATAAAAGAAGATAGGAGATCAGAATTTAGAAAAATATACGACATGACATACCTGAAAACCTTGATAGGCAAAACAAATATTTCATTGTTAACAGTAGTGTAACTTTGCTGAGAACTGAATCAGTGGTCTAGAAGATAAAATGCAGAAAGTCTAAGACAACAAAAGAAAAAAGCCTCAAAATAAATGAACAGATGACAAGAGGGTTAATTCAAGAAAAACAATATAGAACTGTTAGGATCACAAATATTCAAGAAGAAAACCTTTATAAAGAATCAATAATCAAAGACATATTTGTTGAAGAATTCCGAGAGCCAGAGAACCGCAAATTGGAGGCTTAAAGGATAGCTGCTAAAAAAGATCTAAATAAAAACTCCCCAATGCACATCCTAATCAGAATGATGAAAACCATAAGTAGAGGTAGAACAATCAAAGCACTAATATTATTAGAAAATTGCTTAGAAAGGAACAGTGTGTATTATTGTAATTCAATCATGAACTACCATATTTACCTGCATATAACATGATGGGTATATAAGACCACCCCTACTTGTCCTGTTAAAATATAGGGTTTGGGGACTGAGCGCTAGTGTAGAGTGGTAAGGTGTCTGCTTTGTCGGTGCTAGCCTAGGATGAACAGTGGTAGATTCCCCAGCATCCCATATGGTCCCCCAAGCCAGGAACAATCTGAGTGCATAGCCAGGAGTTACCTAAGCACCACCGGTGTGGCCCAAACAAACAAACAAATATATATTTGGTTTGGGCTATATTCACCATGTAAGACTACCTCTCTTTTAATGCACAACAAATGGACATTAAAAAACTTAAGAAAAATAGAGTAGAACCCAAAGGTTAACAGTATATGTTTAATAAAACTAGACCTTGGAGTACCAAGAATCATTTTACATTTGTCATTTGTAGTGAGAGACTGATTATTTTAATTGTGATCTACATTGAGAGCAGGGAGTGGGGGCTCCTTCAAGAGCAGCTGGCTAGGTTGCAGTGATTAATAGGAGAGCTAGAAGAAGACAGAGTACCTCCTCTGTGTTCTATAAAAGCTGAACAGAGAGGACTGAACACCAGAAAACCACATACCAGTGTTGACACCTGGTGGCTGGATGAGATGCGGCTCCTCTGTGTGCCCTGAAACATTAATCAGAACAAGTAGAGGAATGAGTGATAACACCAGGCAGCTGGATGGGACGTGGAGGTAAGAGGAGGGCGGATCACTTGTCCCTGAAGCTGGAATAAGTTTCACCAGGCCGTATATCAGTGTATACGAGGACTCCACCTTTTAAGAAGATTTTTATGGATTAAAAAGTTGACTTCTATGCCAGAAAATACACTACTTTGTGTGACAATAAAAGCCAACTGTTTTATGAACAACCTTGTAATCACAGTATTGAAAAAAACTAATTAAAAAAGAGACATTGTTATTATTTACAGCAGATTTATCAAAAGAAACCTCCTGGGCCTGACTCCAGCTGTGAAATATAATTTTAAAAAAGTACTGAATTTAACACCTTACAAAAACAATTCACCCAATCAGACCTTCATTCAGATCTGGAGGAATGATACACAACTTAATGAATAAAAAAACTTTTCGGGAACTTTATAGATTTGCAACCATCTTTAAGAGAAAAGTTAATGGGGATCATTTTAAGGAAAAGATGAGTACCACAAACACATCAAATTTCTATAGAAAGATGGGACAAAACTCTATGGCAATAATCTCTCAATATCAATGTAAAGAATACACAAATAAGGAGACATAGAGTGGCAGGTTGAATTAGAAAATTGAAGCAACATTTTGCTGCTTGAGAAAACTACATTTGAATGGTAAGAAAAAACACATTCAAAATCAAAGCTTTGAAATTAGTCATTGAAGCCAACTTTACCCTCAAAAAGGCAGGGGTGGCCATATTAGTATTAAATGCTATAGACTCAAGGTTAAAGAGAGACAACCAAGGTTATCTCTTAATGATCTTAATGTGCATTTCTTAATGTACACCGCAAAGAAATCACACTCATCAACATATATGCATTTAATGAGACCATCAAAATATTCAACAGTAATCTGCTCATAGTCTTAAAGGAACACATTGATTAGAAACACAACAGTAGCAGGGAATTGCAATACCACTCTGTCAAACTCTTGGAGGATAAACTAAAATAAACTTCTGTAAAGATATACTTGTTTAGAAGAATAAAATCGTAATGTGATTACAGATGTATATAAGATCTTACATCTCCCAAAACTTAATGCACATTTTTCTCTACTGCACTCCCGAAAATATCACATACTAAGGAACATAAAACATAACTCCACAAATTCAAGAATAAATAGATCATACCAACAATATTCTTAGATCATGAATCAAAAATGTCAAACATAAACAGTAATGAAGAACCAAAGCAAAGATTTTCAAAATGAATAGCTCAGTACTGAGAACCATTGAATCAGAAAAGAATTTAAAGGATTCCTGAAAACAAAGGGTAATCAACGTATGATAAACTATAACAAGTAGAACATGGGAAAGGCAGTAAAAGAGAAGAGTTCATAGCTCTGTAGGAATGGAATAAGTGAGCCACATAA
Source organism: Suncus etruscus (assembly GCF_024139225.1). Lineage (NCBI taxonomy): Eukaryota > Metazoa > Chordata > Mammalia > Eulipotyphla > Soricidae > Suncus > Suncus etruscus. Next base: position 3,709,825 of record NC_064854.1, read on the forward strand.
AAAATTTGACTGCAGAACTTAAGAAATTGGAAAACAACCAGTGAAAGGTCTATAAAGCAGCCAGTAGGAAGGAAATGTAAAAACTTCTAGCAAAAATGTATTAACTGAAGTGCTAAAAAAAATCCAAATGATCCAAATGAAACCAAGAGTTGGTTCTTGGAAAAAAGTAAACAAGATTTATAAACCACTATCAAGACTCAAAAAGAAAAAGATAGAAAATGTTCTAATAATTTGGATCAGAGATAAGGGGGGAAAGCACAACAGACACCAAAGAAATGCAAAGGACACTCAGAGATTATGTTGAAAACCTCTATAACTCAAAATTAATGAAACTAGAATATATGAATACATTTTGCCACCTACATTCTCCCAAGACTGAACCAAGATTATTTACAATATTTGAACAGACTCATCACTATTGAGAAAATTGAAATAATAATCAAAAATCCTCCAAGAACTGAAGCTTAGGCCCAGATAGATTGACTAGTAAATTCTTTCAAACCTTTAAAGAGGATGTACTACAATTTTTAAGGTTCTTCCAGGAAATTGAATAAATAGAAACTCATAGTTTCTTTTTGTAAAATAATTTCTATATTTCTGATATTGTACTTTATAGAGTTGTTCATAATACAGTTATTTCTGGCATTTGAAGTTCTACCTCAAATGTTAAATTATTTTCAAATGAATTAGTTTCCAAAAGTCCTTGAAACGTGACCCTTGACAGCTAGAAATAATTTACTTAATATTTTATTATTACTATTTGGAAATCAGAAATAAAGTTAATAGGTATCACAGAGCCATGCAAATAGATTTTTGGCCATAAGTTTGAGTATTGAAGTATTGGACTGATAAGTATATATGGCAGCAACAATGGTTCATATGGGCCCTTTGAATGATGCCAGTGTGATTAGCTGCAAGGTCTATATGTCCCTGAGATTTTTTTCTGCTAGTTGGGCCTCTCTTTCAAGATTCACATGGTTCTATGGCATTGGTCACTTGCACAGACATGGTGAAAGACTGGTTCATTAGTGTGGATTCCAGTCACATCTGGAGGTACAGAGACCATAGATGATGTGTCCCAGCCTGGCTCCAAAGTTTTCTGGAGAAAACAGCCACAAAGCAATGACCAGGATACAAAAAATGAAATGCATTTTATGATATTCTATAATCATACTCATCTTATAAGTGATTAACATTAAGATACACAAGGCACTGGTAGAAGATAAAAACAGTCATCTCTATCAAAAAATGGAGAGAAGATGAACAAAAAGAAATATAGATGGCTAAAATACACATAAAATGCTCCACATCATAATAAGTAAATTCAGACAAAAACAAAAAAAACATTGCTTCACATCATTCAAATCATGAGGGAGATGCTAATTAAAACAAGGATGAGATATCTTATACCAAGGAGACTGATGCATCAAATAGAACAAACAATCAGTGATGGAAAAGATGCAGAGAAAAGTAGACTCTCATTTACTGCTGGTGGGTAAATAGACCCATCTATTCTTTTTGGAACAATATGGAAATTCCTCAAAATATTCTAGAAATAGAGCTTTCAGGGAATATACCTTAGGGGTCCAAATGCCATCTCTACATCTGTGTTTACGGAAGCACTATTAAAAATATCCAAAATATTGAAACAATTCAAGTGTCCTAGGAGAAATGAATGGATTATAAAAAACAGGTTACATCTACACAATGCAACTATTAGGATAGATAAAGTCATGCATTTGCTTTAACGTGGATAGTCATGGAGAATAACATTCTGAGTAATATGAGTCAGAGGGAGAGGGATAGATAAAACATGATGACATTCTTATAGGATATTTATACAAAAACTATTACGACAATAATGAGTAAAGATAATAGAAATGATGGGTGGGCATATTGTAATCAGAGTAAAACTACAATAAAAAATAATAGGAAATGATCACTCTTTTTTTTTTATTATTGCAAGAATGTCTTTCATTTTTCTTAAAACCCATAAATGTGTGAGACCATTCTGCGTTTTTCTCTCTCTCTCTGACTTATTTCACTCAGCATAATAGATTCCGTGTACATCCATGTATAGGAAAATTTCATGACTTCATCTCTCCTGACAGCTGCATAATATTCCATTGTGTATATGTACCACAGTTTCTTTAGCCATTCGTCTGTTGAAGGCATCTTGGTTGTTTCCAGAGTCTTGCTATGGTAAATAGTGCTGCAATGAATATAGGTGTAAGGAAGGGGTTTTTGTATTGTATTTTTGTGTTCCTAGAGTATATTCCTAGGAGTGGTATAGCTGGATCGTATGGGAGCTCGATTTCCAGTTTTTGGAGGAATCTCCATATCGCTTTCCATAAAGGTTGAACTAGACGGCATTCCCACCAGCAGTGGATAAGAGTTCCTTTCTCCCCACATCCCCGCCAACACTGTTTATTCTCATTCTTTGTGATGTGTGCCATTCTCTGGGGTGTGAGGTGGTATCTCATCGTTGTTTTGATTTGCATCTCCCTGATGATTAGTGATGTGGAGCACTTTTTCATGTGTCTTTTGGCCATCTGTATTTCTTCTTTGTCAAAGTGTCTGTTCATTTCTTCTCCCCATTTTTTGATGGGATTAGATGTTTTTTTCTTGTAAAGTTCTGTCAGTGCCTTATATATTTTGGAGATTAGCCCCTTATCTGATGGGTATTGGGTGAATAGTTTCTCCCACTCAGTGGGTGGCTCTTGTATCTTGGGCACTATTTCCTTTGAGGTGCAGAAGCTTCTCAGCTTAATATATTCCCATCTGTTAATTTCTGCTTTCACTTGCTTGGAGAGTGCAGTTTCTTCCTTGAAGATGCCTTTAGCCTCAATGTCCTGGAGTGTTTTACCTACATATTGTTCTATATATCTTATGGTTTTGGGGCTGATATCGAGGTCTTTAATCCATTTGGATTTTACCTTCGTACATGATGTTAGCTGGGGGTCTAAGTTCAATTTTTTGCAAGTGGCTACCCAGTTTTGCCAACACCACTTGTTGAAGAGGCTTTCTTTGTTCCATTTAGGATCACTCTTGACATAAATCGCGTACTTAAAAGAAGTAAAATGTTATGCATGTTTCCCCTTTAGTAACATGCTGAAAACCATGGTACCTAAACAGAAACAAAGTGAAAAAATGGGTAAGAGAGAAGAAAATGTTTGTGCCATAGAGGCAGGCTGGTGTGGTGGAGAGTAAGGAGATAGAAGATGTAACTGAAAATTTCATGGAGGGAAATGAATGAGTGTCAGTACATTGTGTGACTGAAACTCGACTAACAACAAAATTTTAACTGTGTCATGGCCAGTTACTTAAAAAATTAAGTACCTGGATTAATAAAATAAAAATATAATGTCATTAGAGATCAGTTCAAATAACCAAGTTATATAAATTGTAGAGATAAAGAATCAAATATTTCCACCACCAACCCAACATACAGTCTTTCTAAAATTATTTCTTTTGATATTAAAACAATAAATTGTCCTGAAATTCCCATCTCAAATATTTATCCACATTCTGATTCTATACATAAGTGAAACATCTCAGCTCCTTTTCTGTTTTTTAGTCAGATAAACTCATAATCCTCATTTAAATGTAAAATAATCTCTCTTTGATTGTAACTCATCTTATATCCATCTTTTAGGGTATAATAAACTAAGCCACACTGAGTTTTCCAGCTCGGAGAGGGTCAAACATGGCTTGAACAAAGTTTTAAACCATTAGATGCTAACTGTGAGGTAGCTAGATTATATCTTTAATTTTACTCCCAAGAATACTGAGTTATACAATATACAGGAGACTTTATCATCTTTCAACTCTTGGGCTTACTTGCATCATATTTTGCAAGGAAATTACTGATTTTCAATCAACTGGGCATAAAAAAGAACAAGTATTTCCTTGATCACAAATGTTAGTTGATTTATAACAAACTTTCCTTCTATGAATATCACTCTACTATGTTCAGCCTGAACAAAATATAACACCTGCAAATTCTAAATATGCCAAGCAGATTTTTGCAAGCACTCCCCACTGTGTTAGGCAAAGTGAGTTATCAAGCAGGGTCACAGAGATCTCCCAAAATCACACCTTACTGTTATTTATGTATGTTTCTTCTGTCTATCATTTTGGACATAATTTACTGTGTGATTCAAGTTTGCTTTTAGGGGACAGTTTGAATTTCACCTCAGGCTCCTTTATGAGGTTTCCAGAACTTTCTTTTCTCAAGTGTCTTCTGGCATTAGGAACTGTAAAGGAGCATTAATTTATATTGACATTTTGTGGGCATATCATTCACAATGGGGGTTCACCATTGCAGTTCCCTTTAATCTTAGCACAAGCGAAATTTATGAAAATTCAAACCTGCCAATCATTTTGAACCTGCTGACACTTTTTTACAGTGCAAAAGGGACATTTTAAGTTAACCAGGAGCATATATATTGTGCAGGGATGTTTTCTTATTTAAGGAGAATTAATGTATTAATCTATAAAATAGATTCTATAAGTACATAAGAGATATAGAAAAATTATCCAAAAGCAACAGGAGCTCAATATGATTGAATTTCTTCCCACCTTACAAGCCATAAAAAATTATAGGTATGCAAACTACAAAACATTTATTATGGTTATTGTGTATTCTGTCATTGTTTCTTCTCCTTCATCTTTTTTCTTTTTATTTCCCTTTCTTCTTTTAAATTGATATAGATAGTTCCTAGATGGATTCCTCCCAGTTTTTATTTTTCAACAGAAGCACAGAACTTCAATCATCTTGTTCTTCCTTATAAATTAAGGGAATTAAATAAAATATAAATTTATATTTAAATTAAAAATGATAAATTAAGGAATAAAAGAAAGTCAATGGTACCAGGAGCAAACAGTCACATGAACATTGAATGGAAATAAATAATGATCAGCCTAAATACCAAAGTCAAATTTGACCCAAAGTCAAATACAACAGAATCAAGATCTACAACAAGTTATATACAAAGGGGACAGGCTACACTAGCAGTCCAGGGGACAATAGGGGGAAGTATGAGATGCATGCTGGGAACAGGGACAGAGAGAGGTCAACACTGATGGTGGGGAATTGCTCTAATTCACTGTCACCTTGTACCTTAAATATAACTGTGAAAGACTTGCAATTCACCTGGTCTCAATAAAAATTATTTAAAAAAGAGAAACAATGTTGGCGTTCTCTGGAGATGGTAGGACAAGACCCTGTTTTGCCAAAAACCATGTTCATTGCACCTATCACCCACTTTGTCAGGTTCACCAATGGCCATGTTTCACCATAGGCTACATTCCTCTACAACTGCAGAGACACCAATTTGACCAAAACTCAAGGTTTGAGTGTTTTTATCCTGATATCACCAGGAACCTCCCCTTGCTTTTTCATACTTCCAGAAGCCCACACAGCTGGAAAACAAAATTTCCCCACAAAAGCCACAGTATCAACTAGCATTCAGAGTTTTTGTACCACACAGCCGCATAGTGGCTATGTGACAACTTCTCATTTGTTTAGTACTGTCATCCCTAGACAAATGCACAAATATATATGTTTTATGTATATCTGGAGCCCCCTAATGTTCAGAAACAAACTAAGTAACAGAATGATCAACAAGTAACTAGAGCTTGCCAAACCTTCTGACAATGACACTTTAGGTAATTTCAATTATTGATTAGATTAATTTGTCTAGTTTTGCACAGTAAAGTCTATTCAATGGAGTTCTGATGCTACTAAGTAAGTAATAATCCTGTTATCTAGATAGTATTAATTTACAGAATTTAATCACTTCATGTAAGGTATCAACATCAACACAGAACTTGATCTGGAAAAGAAAGATCTCCCCTATATTTTTTGTATCAGATAACAAAAGAGTTAGAATTCAATCAGTAGATAACTTCATTTGGTAAGAGAACTCTGAACCCATATCATATCCAAGATTTTAACTACTATATATTAAGAATAATTTTTAGGGGCCTTAACAATAACACAACAGGGATTGTATTTGCCTTAAATGAGGCTGACATGGGTCCGATCTCTGGCAAGGTCCTCTAAACCTGGAGCCTGAATGGAGTGATTTCTGAGCTAAAGAGCTTGAAGTAACTCCCAAACATTTCCGTGTGTGGCCCCAACACAAACAAACAAACGAAACAATTATTACTGTGGATGATCTGAGAAAATGTCAAAACTTAGGCCATCTAGGAGTTTACTTGGATGTTACCTTTTTGAGCAAATCATTGACAATTGACTCACAATCCTTAGTGTAATTCATAAGTAATGATTTCAGCATTAAAAAAAAAAATCACCAAACAAGCTTCTAGATTTTGGATAGCATATCTGTTTATTTTTGTTCTCTTTTCCTGGAAGATGTAATTAAATCATTGGTGGTACATCTAGATTCAATGTCTGCAGGGTCTGTATATTTCTTTCAATATAATTATGAATTCAGGCATATTACCAATGCCTTTTTATCTATCTTAAGTTGACTTTTGTGAATGGTATGAGAAAGGTGTCTGTGTTCATTCATTTTTAATATATGTAACTGATCAGCTTTCTTGGAAGTATATTTGAAGCTCCGTTTCACACTATTTGTTTCTTTGTCAAGATCATTTGTCCACATACCTAGGGGCTCTTAGTGCAATTCTATTGATCCGCCTGTTGTTGGTTTTTTCCCAATGATACACTGTCTTGAAGACTATAGCTTTAGAGTATAGTTTTATGATAATAAAGAACATTCTTCCCTCTTTTTTTTCTTAGAATTGCTTTGACTATTCACGGGGTTTTATTACTCATCAATTTCAACAGTTTGACTGCCTTTGAAATAATTTTTGGCATTTTTAGATAAAATACATTAAGTCTATATAATACTTTGGGTAGGTCAACAGCTTTAACAACATTAATCCTAGTAATTGTGGGCAGGAAGGATCCTCTATTTTATACCATTTATCTTATCTTTTAGTATTTATTTATATTTTTGTATGTCTTGACTTTATTTGCTAAACTAATTCTGAATTACTTGAGGATTTTTTTGTTGTTTTATTTTGTTTTGGAGTCCCATCCAACATGCTTCTAGAGCTTATTTCTAGCTCTATTATTTAAGATGACCAATGAACCTGCTCAGATTGGGGCTAGGTATCAAATCCTGCCAACGACATACAAGGTTGGCACCTTACTGGTTGTTTTATTTCCCAAACTTATTATTTGATTTTTGATATGTAAACATGATTTTTAGTTACTCTCATAATTATTGATAATGTATATAAATGGAATGGTTTTCTGTGCATTAATTTTGTCATCTGTCACTTTTGTTGTCTGTCACTGTTGTTTCTAGAAATATATATGGTGAAGTCACATCATAAAAGTATTCTTAGTATTTTATCTTCTGAAAATAATGATTGCTTAATGTTTTCTTCCAATTGTGATGCACTTAATATAAAGTTTCTGACTTATAGTTGTGTCCAAACCTTCTAGTACTATAGTGAATAACAGTGGTAAGAGTGGACAGTTATCTTATGAGAGAAGTTTTCACCTTTGAATAAGGTTTTGCAGTGGGTTTGTGGAAAAAGCTTTAAGTGTGTTGAAAAATTACCTATTTTACCATTTTTATTAAAATCTTATTATGAAACATTGATATATCATATCAAAGGTTGCATAGAAGCTATTTAAATTATCATATGATTTTATTATTCTTAGTTTTTTGTGGAATATGACATTAATTTGTATATATTGAATAAATCTTTTAATACTAGAATAAAGCATATTGGTCTAGGTTATATTTTATTTGACATATTATCAAATTTGATTCACTAATATTTTGAATAACTTTGAAAATAATACCTTTTTTTAAGATAGATAGGTCTATAGGTTGTTTTTCTTTCCTCATGTTCATACTTTTGAATCAATTATTTTTCTTAAAAGAAGATAAAAAGCATTTCTGTTTCTATGACTCTGGAAGATGATAAAAAGTATAGAAAGTAGGTCAACTTTAAATGTTAGAGATTTGATAGTAAAAATATTCATGCTCGGTCATTTGCTTTGGGAAAACTTTTGATTATCATTTCAATTTATATTATAGTAATTGATTTGCTCAGCTGTTGTTACCCTTGATTCTGGGTTAGATGCTTATGAGTCCAAAAAAATGCCCATTTCTTCTAGGCTTTACAGTTTTGTGTCATAAAGACTTCTATAATAGTTTCTGGTGATTCTTTAAATTCTCTTGGTGTTGTTGTTATGTCTCCCCTTTCACTTTGGATTCACTTTATTAATTTTTTTCTTTATCATTATAATAATAATCTGTCATTATTGATTATATTAAAAACATCTCTGTGTTCCATTGATGTTTCAAATAACTATTTTATTTTCCATTTTATTTATATTTTTGGTTCTATGCTTAGTATCTGGGCTCCTTTCCTTGCTTTGAATTTCCTTAAACAGTCATACTCTAAAAAGTTAATATGCACAGTTAGGTTATTAATATGTACTTTTCATTGCTTGTTAATGAGTGTTTGCATTGCTATTAACTTCTCAATTAATACCACTTTATTATGTTCTGTAGGATAACTCATGCTTTGTTCTTATTTGTTTTATAAATCTTTTGATTTATGAATTTATTCCATTTACTTCTTTATTAGATAGAGGCTGGGGTCCTCACTTTGCCGGGTGTGCCTGGGATCCTAGGGTTTCAAGTTAGGAAGGCTAGATTCCATCCACAGCATGAAGCACGTTATTTTAGGAGTAGATGGACATCAGATCTAGCCAATTTCAGGCCAACGGGCTTAGGAGGGCATAGCTGATGTGGAGACTAGTGTCCCAGTTTTCCGGGTGTCTGTGGGATATATTGTTTCACTGAGAGTTTCTCTTCTTTTATTAAATTGTAATATTTGAGTTCTGTAGGAATTTAATAGCACATGAGTTCACCAGGTGAATTCTACATGTTGAATTAATCTTCTTATAAAATGTAGTTTCAGTGTGTATAACTCTTCTGCTTTAGGTTAAACTTTATTGAAACATGAAAATAAATTATTAATGAAAATGCATTACTCCAAATCCTATAGTTCATAATTAAGATGAAATAAAGGTAATCCTATTGCAATGAATCCAATAAATCAGTATAAAATAGATACAAAAATCATATAATTAAAAACTTCAATTTTATTTTTATTCATATATGAGGGCACTAAGTTTTTATCGTTTTTGGCCACAACCAACCATTTGTGCTGGGTACTCCTGCTGATTTAGTATTTGGGAATTGTACTGGTGGTGGTGCTTGGAACAATATAAAATCAGGGATCAAAGCCAACACTCCCACATAGAAAGCATGAACTTGAGCTTTTGAGCTATTATCCCTAGCCCTCTTATCTCATAAATTTCAATGTATTATCAGGACAGGAAACTATTCTTAGATAAATATAACTTTGTCTGGGGCCTGAGCAGTGCCGCAAGCAGTAGGGCATTTGCCTTGCACTCGTAAGCTAGGTGGACTGTGGTTTGATCCCCTGACGTCTCATATGGTTCCCCAAGCCAGGAGCAATTTCTGAGCACATAGCCAGGAGTGGCTCCTGAGCATCACTGGGTGTGGCCTCAAAAGCAAAATAAACAAACAAATAAATAAGTGAATATAACTTTGTCTAGTATTTATATTTATTCAAGTGGAGCTTGTCATTGGCCTTTCAACATAGAATTAGATATTCTAAAAGTATCACATAATTTCCCCTAAGTGCTTAGGACCATATATTTCCACTTACCACTTGATGCTAAAATACCTAATATTGACATTTTAGCATCAGGAAATGTAAATGTTTCAGGTATTTAAATTTTTAGTTGAGAAATTATTTTTATTGATATAAGAGGCCTAGTTCTTCCAACTCTTCATTTAAAACTCTTTTTAAGACTCCTATTTCTTTATTGATGTCATGCATGGTTTATCTAATGACAGTAGTGGGTTATTAAAATATCACATTACTATTGCATTGCCACTGACATATATCTTTATATATATTAGTAATTGTGTATGAATGTTTTTATGCTTGCATTGAGTAAATACATGTTAATGAGTTAAATACTCTTGATCTTTTAGGCAGTACATAAAGTCTATCCCCATCTCCTATCATTTTGTTAACATGAACATTAATTGTTCTGGTACAGATATGGCCATCTGTATGTATAGTATAACTTCATCTGCATTTTTGTTTTAAAATTTTTCTCTCTGAAAATATGATTATGAAAATGTTCTGAAATGTGTGAGAGCTTAAATATGTTTCTCATAAGCAACTAAGGAAATCTGTTTTCTGATCGATCTGTGCCTTTTTTTAATGGGTGGGTGTAAATCATTGATTTTGTAAAACTTGCTGAAATTAAGAAATTCGTTGACATATATCTGTCAGGAACTTGGCTATATGTACCATTTTATTTTGATTTTTAAATAAAATAATACAATGTGCTTAGTATATTTTTTAAATATACATTTTGTTCAGTTCATCTTTGTAAATGACTCACTAGAGTCTGAATGATAATCTTGCTGGGAAGATTCTTGATGAGAGGCTCCTTTAATTAATTAATTTATTTACTTATTTATTTATTTTTGGATTTTGGGCCACACCCTGTGATATTGCTCTGACCCCTAATTTAAAATTTTGTATAAATAATTTGATTTTCTTCTTACTTGTAGGGGTACATTTGAGAAATCTTGTATGTATCTTATGGTTTTTCTCAAGGTTTTACTTTTGTCTATTTTAAGAAGTTCGTTTATCTTTTACTTTTCCAAGCTGGATCACACTGTGTCTTGGTATTGCACTGTTTAAATATAAATTGGACCTCTTGGTATATAATCTTTTTAATGTAGTGCTGGATTTGGTTCGCTAAGATTTTGTTGAGTATTGTTGCGTCTATATTCATTAGTGAGATTGGTCTGTAGTTTTCTTTCTTGGTGGTATCTTTGCCTTCTTTGGGAATCAGAGTGATATTGGCCTCATAAAAGGAATTGGGGAGGATTCCTGTCTTTTCAATGCTTTGAAAGAGTCTGTGGCTCAGTGGAAGTATTCTTGGAATGTTTGATAGAATTCACCTGTAAAACCATCTGGCCTGGACTTTTATTCTTGGGGAGTGTCTTAATTACTGTTTCAACTTCCACCAACATGATCGGCCTGTTTAGGCTTTCTGAATCCTCTTTTTCTAGTCTTGGAAGCTGGTATTTTTCCAAGAATCTATCACCTTCTTCTGGGTTCTCTAGCCTAACTAATTATAGTTGTTCATAATATGTCCTCATGATGTGTTGAATTTCTTGGGGTTCTGTTGTAATCTCTCCCCTTTCATTTGTGATCCTGCTTATTTGGGTGTTTTCCCTCTTTTTTTTTTTTTTTTTTTTGGTGAGTCTTGCAAGTGGTTTGTCTATCTTGTTTATTCTTTCAAAAAACCAGCTCCTGGTCTTATTGATTTTTCTGTATTGTTTTCTTAGTTTCTATGTTGTTTATTTCTGCTCTAGTTTTTTATTATTTCGTGTCTTCTGGTTGTGTTTGGGTTTCTTTGTTGCTGTTGTTCCAGCTCCTTTAGATGATCCTTTAAGATGCTAATTTTGTCGTTTTCCTCTTTCCTGATATAGGATTGTATTGCTATGAGTTTCCCCCTGATTACTGCTTTTGCTGTGTCCCACAAGTTTTGACAAGTTGTTTCTTCATTGTCATTTGTCTCAGGAATCTTTTAATTTCTTCCTTGAGTACCTCTTTGATCCAGCTGTTTTTGAGCAGCATGTTGTTTAATCTCCAGTTGTTGGATCTTCTCCATTGTTTCTTTTTAAAGTCAATTTTGATCTCTGTTGCATAGTGATCTGACAGGGTGATTCTAATGATCCTTACCTTTGTGATTTTATGCAGGTTAGATTTGTATCCTAAGGCATGGTCTATTTCGGAGAAGGTTCCATAAGGACTTGAGAAGAATATGTATTCTACTTTCTGGGGGTAGAGGGCCCTATATAAGTCTATTAGCCCTAGTTCTTCTAATTTTTCATTTAGGACTCTTATTTCTTTGTTAGTTTTCTGTCTGGTGAATCTGTTCAGTGGTGATAGTGGAGTATTAAGATCTCCCACTAATATTACATTTCCTTTCATGTGTTTCTCCAGTTTTACAAGCAGTTGCCATGCATATTTTGCTGGCTCTGCATTAGGGGCTTAGATATTAACCAGTGTTAGCACTTCTTGGTCTAGTGTTCCCCTGATTAGTAAGTAGTGACCCTCTATGTCTCTGATCACTTTCTTGAGGTTGAATGGAATTTGGTCTGATATAAAAAATGCCATCCCTGCTTTTTTTTTTATTTCCATTGGCCTGTATAATTGATTTCCATCCTTTTATTCTAAGCCTGTTCTTATCTTGTACTTGTCGGTGCTTTTCTTGTAGGCGCAAAAATCTGGTTTATGTTTTCTAATCCAGTTCTCTATTATGTGTCTTTTAATGGGAGAGTTTACTCCATTAACATTTAAGGCAGGGGTCTGAAGCTCACAGCCTGCAGGCCATTTGCAGCCTTCCGTACAACATTTTGTGGCCCTGCCCTAGAGGAATCTTTTTTTTTTGTTTTGTTTTGTTTTAGTTGTTTGGGTCACACCCCCAATGTTCAAGGCTTACTACTGACTTTGCCTTTAAGGATCACCCTGACTTTGCCTCCTGCGGCCCCCAGGTAAATTGAATTTGAGACCCCTGATTTAAGGAGATTATTGACAAAGAGGGCTGTTGTGCAATTGTGTTGTTTAGGGTGGTTGTTGTTACAATCAGGGGGTTGGATTGTGTAATTCGTCTCTGAGTAGTCATTTAGAGTTGGTTTTGTTTGCTCAAATAATGCGAGTTCATTTTTGTTTGAGAATGATTTTAGTCTTCCCTCCCATATGAATGAGAGTTTTGCTGGATAGTGGACTCTAGGTTGAAAATTTCTTTCATTCAGTTGTTTAAATATGTCATTCCACTGTCTTCTTGCTTGAAGTATTTCATATGGGAGATCTGGTTTGATTCTAATGTCCCTTCCTTTGTATGTGAGGATTTTTTTCTCCCTTATTGCTTTAAGTAGGTCACCTTTCTCTTTGTTTCTTACCATTTGAATTGTTGTGTATGTAAACATTTTATGGAATTATTATGTTACTGACCCTACCCTGATCTGTGATTGTGCCCTACCCTAGGGTGTGACCTGGCATTCTGCCCCCACCTAGGGTGGTACCTGATTCTGCTTCCACCATTGGGTGGTATCTGATCCCACCATTGGGTGGTACCTGATTCTGGGGGATAAAAACAAGTGTCTGGGCCCGGAGAGATAGCATAGTGGCGTTTGCCTTGCAAGCAGCCAATCCAGGACCAAAGGTGGTTGGTTCGAATCCCAGTGTCCCATATGGTCCCGCGTGCCTGCCAGGAACTATTTCTGAGCAGACAGCCAGGAGTAACCCCTGATCAATGCTGGGTGTGGCCCAAAAACCAAAAAAAAAAAAAAAAAAACAAGGGTCTGTGGAAGGCAGGGGGCTTTTGGCTGGAACTGAGGCTGAGACTTTGGACTTCAGTCTTGTCCACCGAATAAAGCTAATATTTCCACAAGCCTGACTGTCTGCGAGCTGTTTACCCACCGCTTCCCCTCAGAACCGCCGGCTGAACAGGGTGGCAGATGCATGCTCCGAGCTGGAGGGGAAAGACCTCATCTTCCATCCCTCCATCAGTCAACCTCTTCAGGGGCTGATTTGCAACATTGAATTACTATGTGTCTTGAAGTTGGTTTGTTAGGGTCTCTTTTGTTGGGGACTCTTTTAACCTCCTGGATTTGCTCAGATGCGTCTTTCCAGAGGGTGGGAAAATTTTCCACTATTATCTCCCTGACTAATTGTTCTTCCCCTTTCCCTGTTTCCTCCCCTTCTGGTATACCTACAATTCTTATATTGTTTCTTTTGTCTTTGTTTATTAAATACTGGACTTTTACTTCCAGTGCTTTACCTTCTGTTTCTTTGTTGGCTTCTTTGTTGTCTTTTGTTTGCAGTTTACTTTGAGTTGTTCTATGTGATTCTCGAGCTGTGCGATTCTGCTCCTCTGGCTTTCTACGGTTTTACGAATTTCTTTTAATTTTGTTTGTATGGAGTCTTTCATATTTTGTAGAATTCTTGTTTAAGCTGGTTCATTTGTTCATCTATTGATTTCTTGTAATCTCTGGCCAGTGTGTCTTTCATTTCTTTTAGCACGGCTTGGAATTCTATTCTCATGGCTGCTTATAGGTCTTCCTCTCTTGGGTCTGTGAGTTTTGGTGGACTTGGAAACTTGTTCTGATTTCTCTCCATCTCCCCTGTTGTTAATGTTTTCCTTGGTTTACCCATCTTTTTTTTGCATTTATTGGCTTGGCTTGGAGTGCAGTGCCTTCAGGTTTCAGCCTGCTTTTGCCACCTGTGGCGTGGGTTTGGGTCCCTTCTTGGGGTGTGGCTCTACGTGAGTATGTTGGGTGATGTCGCTGAGTTTTGGACCTTCCCTTGTCCTCCAGTCAAGCCTGGTCAATCGCCACCCCCTTCCTGCCAGACAGTGCAGGTTCACTCCTGGCCAGGGCGCCGTTGAGCCTAGATCACTAGCTCTCCCCACCTGGGAGCCAGCCTGGGCTTCCTTCTTGCCCCTGTAGTCACTGATTCTCCTGACTCTGTCTCCCTGAGCTATGTATGGTAGATTGATGAGTTGGCGATCCCCACAAGCGTTCCCACTGACCTTTCCCCCTGGCCTCACGAACCTAGGGTCCCCTGGGCTGCCCATGTTATGTGAAAGAGTGGGCTCCTTTGGAAGGGCGCTCATCCCACACTCTGGTCAGCAGCCTTCCCGCCCTCCCCTGTTGTGTCTCAGTGACTCATGGCTCCCTTGAATGGCTGCCTTCCATCTGCTCCAGTTGGCGACGACCTCCTGCACTCACTCTGGCCTGTCCCGGGAGCTCAGGGTTCCCTTGAATGGAAACCTTCCACCTGCTCTGGTCCGCGACCTCCTAAATTGGACCTCTTGGATCTGTGTTCAAACTAACCTCCTTTAAAGGAAGTTGTTCACTAAGTATTTAAACTTAAATCTTCATCTTAAACTGTATCTTAAATTCCTAATATATTAGCACTGTTCCTCCAACTATCACATGCAATATCTTATAAACTCTTGATGATATTTTATAATAATTTATACATTGCTAAAATATATTAATATAGTTATCTGCTTCAAAGATATTATTTAATTTTAATGCTATTTAATTTTTATTAGAATTACTTCTATTATCCTCAGAGAATTCATATTTATTTGAATGATTTTTCATACTTACATCAGAATATCTTCATGTTTATAGTCTGATCAAAGCTGTGGGACCATACACAGTGATGCTCATGGCTTGCTCCCAGCTCTGATCCATAAATCACTTTTGGTGGGTCATGCTCTGTCATACGGAATGCCAGGGTTTGAACTTGGTTCATTCCAAGCTGTTTTCTTGGAATGCACAGTACCCACTATACTACTATTTTAACACCTTATAATTCTATTTTAAACAATGGAACATTGATGTAGTCATTGTTCTAAAGTGTAGACTAAAATGATTTAATATACTAGGAAGTCTTTCATAAACTTTGCTACCTTCCATCAACCTGACTAAATTTCTTAGTTTTCCTTTTTTTTTCTTTTTGTTGCTTCATTGTCTGGATACTTGTTATTCATGGATATATCTAACCTGTGTATATTTAAACCCTTAAGGTATCCTATGAGTACTGCTCTGCCAGGAATGATCCTTGAACACAATGACAAAATCAACACTGAGCACTTCCAGATGTGGTTTCAAAACCACTTAAATAAGTAAAATAAGTTGTTATAACAATGACTAAACTTAAAAAAGACATAATACTAAGTTTCATGAGTCAACTTAAGACTATATATTGTGGGGGCCAGGCGGTGGCGCTGGAGGTAAGGTGCCTGCCTTGCCTGCGCTAGCCTAGGACGGACCGCGGTTCGATCCCCCGGCGTCCCATATGGTCCCCCAAGAAGCCAGGAGCAACTTCTGAGTGCATAGCCAGGAGTAACCCCTGAGCGTCACAGGGTGTGGCCCAAAAACCAAAAAAAAAAAAAAAAAAAAAAAAAAAAAAGAATATATATTGTACATTTTAAACTATGTTTTAAGGAGAGTAGGAAGTCAAATGGGACACAAAAGATCTTAGTTTGATTAAAATTTTTGCATGGCTCTTTGATGTTGTATAAAAGACACCCTTTTGTCTAAGCCCATTTAATGCGCAGAAATAAGAGTGAACTGCTGTGCTAACTCTGGTTGATTAAAATTGTCAGTTGCAAAAGGCATTTGTCTCGAATGTAGGGTGCTGATAATGAAGAGAGTTACGCGTGAGTGAAGGCATATGCATATGGGAAATCTTTATATATTTCTCTCAAGATTTCTAAAATGGAAACAGCTTTCTAAACAGAAAATTAAATTAAAATAATAATAATAGAATAGATGTTCAGGGTTGGCTTTCTGCCTCATAATATAGTGTCACTTGCATTTTTTAAAAAAAATTTTAGCATCAATTTTTTTCTACATTTCCAAAAATAAATTCCTATGATACATACTTTTCTTCTGTTGATCTCCTTTTTGTTCCTCCTATATTGCCATTTGAGAAAGCTGATTCCTCTTGTCCTGCATCTAAACTTTTATTGTATACTGTTGACTGAATGTCAGAAAATGCTGCACATCAAAATATGGAAGGGTAGAGTGTGACTATAGTTGAAAGGCGGAAAAAATCTATTCAGGAAATAGACCTGAGAAGGTTATGTGTTTTCTTATAACACAGACATAAAAATCAAACTCACATACCAATTATAAAAAGACCAACATTTACTTAAAAGAGAAGAGATGCATTGTGTATAAGATAAAGTCCCATGGAAATAGTGCTGTGATGAGCATGGAACTTGTTTTTGTGGTCTTGGATATTTGCTAGTGATTCTCTCAATACCCCAATTGCAAGTGGTCCTCTTTAGTTTTCCTACTGTTCTGTGCATTTAATGGGTTTTCACACTGGAGTTTCAGGTTGTTTAAGAAAGTGATAGATTAAATTAATTGTATAAAAGTTTGTTAGTGGTATATCTGCTTGAAAATTATTTTATTAAACATGATGGCTATCTAAGTATTATAAAATATTGACATCTAATTCATTAGTTTGTTTAACTGCTATTTCAGTTGTATATTTTCTAAGAGAAAGAAAGTCTGGTCTAATCTGCCTGGAAATATCTGATATAAATTGAAATGTCTCCTTGTGAATGCACTAGCACCTGGGTCACCTGGGAAGAGGAGGGTTGATGAGGGGGACTGAAGGGTTCCTCTTCTGCAAATCAATCTTGGATGGAATGAGAAACATGGAGGGAAGAACCAGTGGTGGGAAATGGAAGCAGCTGTGTGTGTATTTTAATGTTTATATGATAGTGTACTTACCACAGATTATTGAAATATCCTTTTGGGGGGGTTACTTAAAGAATGTTCTCATTTGGAAATTGTAACTTCACTATTACATAACAGTACTAATGATTGCACATCAACTTTCCCCCTAAACTTCTACTTATATTTCTTTTAAATCATTCACATAATATCCTTACTCATAAATGTAATCCTTTCACAAAGAATATGTGAATAATAGGGTTCCCCAGGAACTTAAAGCTCCATGTGAGTATGATGAGGAGGAAAAAAATGAACCTAATCTGTGATATAAGCAATATCACAATAAAGGTAATAAGGTTTTTTTACTAATACAGTAAGAAACTTAGAACATTTCTTGATAAATTGGGAATAAATTTGAAGAGTGTTTATTAGGGAGTAAACTACCTGAGAATAGCAATTAAAAAACTAGATTTTATTAAAGTTCTGTTAGCTATGTTAGAAGATAGAAAAGACATAGCAGTAGCTTGAAAATAGATATTTCTCTGTTTTGTACAGAAGAGACAAGAGATGAATCAGGGCAAGATCCATAGTAGAGATTCCGTTGGAAAAATGTAGTTACGATTTTTGAAAACTTGTTAAGTGGGTGGATCTTTATTTCACTGCAGAAGAGTCATGAGTGAAGGTAAAAGTGGTGGTTGTTGTTGTTGTTATTCTTGTTTTTAATTTTATTATCCTTTTTAAGACTACTCAGGTTTCTGTGTAGAGAATTGGCTAAAGGGAAACTAAAATCTTCACTTTCACTTAGAAAAAAATGGTGTATTTAGGGATGACTGTGACCTGGACCATGATTCTCTCTCATGAACTATGTGTGAGTTCAGAGTAAAGTCAACTGGAAACTATAATTCTCCATTTTATCTTTCCTATTCTTTGTGCCATACTCTATTCATATGTTTGCATTTATTATTCATCAGATTGATCATCCTGTATTTATGTTTCTGGAATAAGTATTCTCACAGCCATTTTTGAATGCCATTTCACTTTTGCCAAAGATAACATAGGATGTTTTTTTGCAGGAAAGTCTAAGTCCCAAATTCTTAGAATAGATTTAGGAAATCTAAATGCTAAACTGAAATGCTTTCTCTAGAGGGAGATTAAGACCAATAGAGAGTTCATTTGCATTTGTATACTGCAGAGCATACAATGGTGTTGTGTGTTGTTCCAGGCACAAAATAGAGCAGCAAGTAGTAATGTGCAATTATGTTTAGGATGCAACTGCTGGTGGAGGTATTTTTCTACCTTAAATACTTTAAGACTCATTAGAAAAGTTGCATAACTGGGCCAAAGAGATAGTAAGCGTTTATTGAACTTGTGCATAAAGTCAATCTGGGTTCAATCTCCAGCACCCCATATGATGATCCTAGATGGCATCATCAGAAGGGACCCATTAGCACAAATTGCCAGGAGTAAGTGATGAGTACCACCAATTATTACCTCAAAAACCCAAAGCAGTAAAGCATTATATTGCTAATTTATAGTGGACATCAGTACTCCCCCAAAACTTATAGTTCCATGAAAATTAAAGGATGAGCCTGTATATTAGGTATAGTTGTATATTCTATTAAATTACAAATATTTCTGAGCATTGTTTCTTAATTCAAAAAATTGCCTTACAAAGAGCTAATAGACATATTAGAATGCCTCATGTTATTATTATTATCATATTAAGTAACTTGATTCTTTACCTCAAATTAGATCTACACCTGGGGCCAGAGAGGTAATGTAGTGTGTAAGGCACTTTTCTTGCGTTCTGGTTTTATGCTTGTCATTGCATATGTCCTCAGCAATACCAGCGTCATCACCAAACATGAAGTCAGGAGCTAAGCTGAATAGTGAGGGGTGTGGCCCACCTGTGACTATTATCACCCACTAAATCAAAGGATGCTGAAATATAAGTTCCTCAAGATCAAGCAGCCTTTTTAACTTTTTGTACTTGAAGACAAACCTGCAGGTGCCTGAGATCCCCTTAATCAGATATTTGATTGTGCTCCCCATAATTATTATGATTATATTAGTTTATAATTATTATATAATTATGATTATTTTCCCCATCCCAGAAAAGCAGAAAGGTTTCTAGCACTTGTGCTTCAATATAAAGAAGAACACCTTATAGCCTATCTTACTTATTAAACTGTAGGTCTCAACTCTATATGATATCTTATTACATATTGTCATAATAATAAAAATACTTAGTAGTAGTATTGTAATTTTAAACATAAAATTACCCAATTAATTCAAAATAAAATGTATAATAAATATCATATTTTTTTGGTAACATGTCCCAATCTTGCATTACCCAGGGCAAAAAAAAATGGTTGCCATGGGAAAAACCTAGGAAGCCTGGCTTTTATAACCATCATGGATGGGCTATAATGGTCAGCTAGTCATCTTAGATCACATGTCTACATGTCCACAGAAAACACCAATTATTCACGAGTCACCCAGCAAAGTATGCACAATTCTTAGAGCTGAAGGAAACATTTCATGAAAATAGACAATTGCATTTTCAGTTTTGACATATTTTTAAATTCCATATATAAGAAATTAAAGCATGTGTTAAGCAGTCAACCATGACATTCTATTCTATTCTGTCACCACTATGAAAAAGCATAAATCTACTCTCCTATCCTTCTACAAATTTACTTCCCAAAATATTTTTTAAAAAAATCTGTTATGGCCTCTCCTAAATTTCTGTATTTTGTGCAAATAATGTGCAAATATTTTGTGCAAAGTGTCTATAACACTATTATCTTCACAATATTACAATTCTAGTTTCTTCACTACTATACCACTGAATATTACTTTTGATTTGACTCACATGTAGATTAAATACATGAAAGGAAAATTCTGTCACCAAAAATAATATTGAAGACAAGGTTTTGAGAGATATATGTATGTATATAATAACCTGGATAATTGTGTAAAGTCTGAAATTATTTTTCTCAACTTCAAAGATGGAATGATGTAATTCCATGGTTGAGAGAGAAGAGGAAAGTATTTTTAATTCCAGGTTAGCGTGAATAAACTAATAACCAAATTAACTTCTTCCCTGCCATTCTCAGTCATATATAAAGAAGGTAGTTAATTGGAAGTTGTGTGTGTCTGCATGTGCATAAATGGACTGCAATATATTTTGCCATTCTGAACAGGGTAAAGTTATGTTTTGTATCCCATTCTGACCAGATTTAAGGGCATAGTTAGAAATCGAGGTCAAAGTTTGTACGCTGCTGGAGGAAAGCTTATTTTTATGTTCACATTTTCTACTTGGCAAGCAGATGGCTCAAGTCTTAGATGAATGCCAGGAAGAAACAGCTGGCAAATCGAAACATACTGAAAGTGGATGGAAGTGCTTATGAGTGTTTGGAAAGAATGACATTTTGAAAAAGGGAGGGAAAGTTCAAAGCATACTTAACATGCACTGATAAGCCTGAAAAAGGAATGTAAGTGCAAAATACACTATGGAGAGGCAGAACCAGAGCTGAATTTAGATGTACTCCTGACCAGGTAAGTTGGGGACACATAAATTAAAAGGAAATTGAGATAAAGTGATACAAATAAGATAAGGAAAGAGATAAAATGTAAGTGTTAGTGGCTATAGTAAATATTTCTTTAGGACAAAAGAAGTGACATAAAATAAGGAGTCTAGTATTCTCAAGAGAGAGGGTTAATAAAGTATAATTCATAGGATTCTGGACCTTAAATTATTCATAGTGGTTCTGTTATTTTTTGTGTTAATGAAATAACTGATTCCCAAGATCTCTAAAATAAGTTTTAGGTTTAAATATATAACCAGAAAACACAAGCCTATGGATTGTTTGAAGATCTAATGTACTGTAATAATTATTTTCTAATGTAACTTAGGTAACAGTGTTATTTTATAGGTGTTGATGTATAAAGTTATTATACTAACACCAGCAAGTTGATTAATATATTTTATATTTTTTTGAATAAACTTTCAATAAACTTTATGACTTTGTATCTCACCACCGTGAGATACAAAGTCATAAAGTTGTTCATGATAGAGATCCAGTCTTATAATGCTGGAGCACCTATCCCTCAACCAGTGTCCACTTCTATCAATGCCTCCTGACCCATCAGCATATCTATATGGCAAACAATTCTTTTTTTTCTTTCTTTCTTTCTTCATGTTAGGCACTGAGATTTCTAATTGTATTACTTACAAGCTGCCATGCATATTATGTTATCTCTTTTCAGCACCGGGTTCTTGTCTAAAGTGATCACTTCCCACCATCATTGTCATAATGGTTCCTTCTCTGACTTAACTGCACTCCACCATTCATGCAACCTATTTGTTAAGTACGATTCCGTTCATGATTTATTTCTATAGTCTTGGGGGTATTATTTTCCCATACTATTTAAGCACAAAAATATCACTAATTTGCATGTTATCCTTACACAGGGACCATAATAATATCTGGACTGTTCAAATTCTTAGTATATGTGCTGTAGAAGAGAGCACTCCCCTGCATTTTCAGTGGCATCTCTATTGAGAATTGAAAACTTTAATTCCCATAACCAACTCTTAGGAAGGAGGAGAAGTAATCTTGTCCACATTCTCATATTGCATGATTATGAGGCACATAATTGTGTTGTCATAATTCAGGATAGTGACATCACAGTGGGCATTATGATGCACACTATTTGTTGTGTCCTATTTTGTGAGTTGTGGCCGACCAAAATGGACATTATTTTACACACCATTATGACATAATTCATTATTGTAACATCACAAAATCCAGTTATCAGGCATGTAAACCGTGAAGTCACTATGAACATTATGGTGAGCTCAATTGTGTTTTCATAATTCAGAATTATGAAATCACAATAGATATAGCACACAGCATCGTGACATCATATGTTGTGGTTGTGACATCAGAATGGACATTAGTTTGCACAGTACTGTGACACATAATTCATTATAGTGAAGTCAGAATGGACATTATGGAGTTCACCATTCTGACATCATAATTATGATTGTGATGTCACAGTGGAAACTATGACTGCTCCTTTAGGATGTCATAATGTGTGGTTGTGATGTCAGAGTGAGGTGAAAATTCAGGATTGTGATGTCACAATGGGAATAAGACAAGCACGGTTATGAGGTAATAATTCATGATTGTGATGTCAAAATTTTCAATTATTTTGTGCCTAAATAATAAAGTCACAGTGGACATCATGATGCGCATAATTGTGTCATCATAATTCAGGATTGTGCCATCACAATGGACATTATGATGTGCATCATTGTGACCTCAAAATCTTGGCTGTACTTTATGGTGCTCACCATTGTGACATCATAATTCATTATTGTGACATCACAATGAACATCATGATGTGCAGCAATGTTAAGTCAGAATGAGTGGCTGTGATGTCATAGTGTGCGGTTCTGATGTCATAGTGTGGTGAAAAGTCAGGATTCTGACTGTCACAATGGAAGTAAGATGTCAAATTTCATGAAGAGGTCAAATTTCATGATTGTGATGTCAAAAATATCTAATTATCAGTCGCCTAAACAATTCACAGCGTACATTATAATACACACAATTGTGTCATCATAAATAAGAATTGTGGAATCACAATGGGTATTAGGATGTGTACCATTGTGACGTCATAATTAGTGGTTCTGCTTTTAGGATGGACATTTTTTGCAGACCACTATGACATCATAATTCTTTTTTTTTTTTTTGGTTTTGGGCCACACCCTGTGACGCTCAGGGGTTACTCCTGGCTATGCGCTCAGAAGTCGCTCCTGGCTTGGGGGACCATATGGGACGCCAGGGGATCGAACCGCGGTCCGTTCGAGGCTAGCGCAGGCAAGGCAGGCACCTTACCTTTAGCGCCACCGCCCGGCCCCGGACATCATAATTCTTTATTGTGGTGTCAGAATGACATTATGACAAGCACTTTTGCAACGTCATAATGAATATTTTGACCTCATAATGCCTGGTTGTGATGTCAGGGGAAGTTGAACATTCAGGATTGTGATGTCACAATGGAACTACGACATACACAATGATGAGCTCATAATTCTGGAGTATGATGTCACAAAATCTAGTTATGATATGCCTAAACAACTATGTCAGAGAGGACATTATGAAGCACACAATTGTGCTGCCATAGTTCAGTGGGCATAATGAAGCATACCATTGTGATGTCATATTTCATGGTTGTGGAGTCAGAATGGACATTATGTCACTCACCATTGTGATATCTAATTTCATCGTTGTGACATCACAATGAACATTATGATCTGCACCATTGTGATCTCATAATGAGTGATTGTGAAGTCATAGTGCATGGTGTTACGGTAGAGTGAGGTGAAAATCCAGAATTGTGAAGTCACATTGAAACTAAGATGTGCACCATGGCGAGGTAATAATTCATGAATGTGACTTCACAATATCCAAGTGTGATGCTCCCAAACAATGAAGTCACAGTGGACACTATGACGCACACAATTGTGTCATCGGAATTCAGGATTTTGACATCACAATAGACTTTATAACACGCACTATTGTGAAGTCATAATTTGTAGCTTTGACGTCAGAATGGTCATTATGGCACTCATCATTGTGACATCATAACTCATTATCGTAACCTCACAATGGACACTATGGCGTGCACCACTGTGAGTCAAATGCTGGTTCTGATGTTGTAATGTGTGTTGTGATGGCATTGTGTGGTGAAAAGTCAGCACTGTGACACCACAATGGAACTAAGATGTGTACCATGATGAGGCCAAATTTCATGATTGTGGCATCACGAAATCTAATTATCTGGCGCCTAAACAATGAAGTCACAGTGGACATTATGATGCACACAATTGTGTCTTCATGGATTATATGTCTTCAGGATTATAACATCACAATGGACATTGTGTCGCACACCATTGTGACTTCAGATTTTGTGTCTTTGTGCTCATCAGTGTGCTCAGTTGACATTCTATAGAAATTTGTTTGGAGGTTTCGCAAAAAGATGAAAAACAGAGAGCTTCCATATTCTATATTTTTCCAATTCTATACTTTGGCATCTACTCCAGTGAAACAAAAAATATTAATTTGAAAGGTCACATGCACATCCTTTGTTCAATGAAGCATTGCTTACAATAGCCAGTCTATGGAGATAAACCAACTGCCAACAACAGATGGATAAAGAAATGTTGATATGCATGCACAACAAAATATTTAATTATGAGAAAACATAAAATGTTCTTGTTTTCTGCATCATGATTCAAAATGAAGGGATTTATTGTAAGTAAAATGAATCAGCAAGAAAAAAATGAATGCAAGGTGATTTCACTCATCTGCAAACTATAAAGAAAAAAATGAAAATTTCCACAAAAATAAACCTGAGATAAGGTAAGTCAAATTGTAATTTAAAGGCATTTAGGGTTCTATTACAAAATAGAGGATTCATCTCACCTTGGTGGTGGGCATAGTGGAGCATCATTGTAAGAATAAAACAATAATATTGTTGGTATTGTTAAAATAAATGTGTTTTGTTTTCTTAGGTTACAAACTTTTATCAGTGGCCACATGCAAGAAAAAGACCCAATCTGCTCTCTTTTAAAACTTCTGTCCCTTTCTTTATGACACATTTCACTTAGCATGACTTCCTCCAATTCCATCTAAGTTGCATCAAACTGCAATATTTCTTTCTTAACATACTTTCTTATGAAGTAAGATTTCATTATATATGTGTATACATATTCAATTATGTCATATATTATATTTTATATATTAAAATATATATAAGTATTCAACAATTTATTATCCACTTATAGGCTTTTGACTCTTTTTGTTTTTGTTTTTGTAAATAATGATGTTATGAATGTGCAAATATAAAAGTCTTGGTTTTTGTTCCCTTTTCTTTTGTTTCCTTGCTGTCTCCTTTTTTTTTGGTCTCGCTTTTGGCTTTTCGACTTCTGACCTGGACTTACGGTTTTCTCCTGGCATGGATTGGGGGATTATATGTAGAGAAGGGAAAAGAATCCCTGTCAAGCACATGCAGAGAAACCTTCATTATTTTGTAACACTATCACTCTAGTCATATTTAATCACTTGAAATTAATATTTTAGTCATATAACTTGCTTTTAATCTCAAGGAAGATTACTTCTATTTACATATTGTAATTATTTTAGTTAAATGTGATTGACAGAGGCATTGATGGGGGGGTTCAAGTTAATTATTTATTTATATTACTATTTATTTCAACAGTTATCCATCCCCTGTGTTCCCATATTCCACCATTCATGAACTCCCTTATGTTCTATATTTGATACCTTAACAGGAATATTATAAAGTATTTGGTTTCAGTTTGGATCTTATAGTTTAAATGTCATTGATTCTCTAGTTTGAATTTGTAAATATACCACTCACCCACAATCAGCATAATAAAATGACCAATCCTGGTTCTCCTATCACTTGCCTTTCTCTTTATTTTTTCTTTCCCTATTTTATTTCTTTACTTTCCTTTCCTTTCCTTTCCTCCCTAAGCTCTGTGTTCAAGGGTGCTCTACATTGAATTATACCCCCTTTACAACATTTCTTTTTTATGCAGGTATTCTATATGCTACAGATTAATGATATTTAATAATTATGTTTGTCTTACTTCTGGCTTAATTCACTCAACATGTTATCTTTCAAGTAATAGCCATTGTTGTAGAAAATAGGAATAAATTTTACTTTTCTTGAAGGTGCCTAGTTTTATATTGTGTATATATCATATGTTCATAATTCCATCCAATTTGGATACCTAGATCAATATTATATCTTAACCTGTTGTAAGAAAAGCAACAAAGAATAAAACATCCTTTTCAATCACTTATATGATATTTTAGAATTTACTGCATCATGAAATGCAATATTTTAAACATGGTTTGCCTAGAACACTGCTGGCTCCTAGTGTAATGAGAAGGAAAAAAAGAATGGAGGGGCCGAAGTGGTGGCACAAGCAGTAGAGCATTTTTCCTTGCACACACTAATCTAGGATGGAGCTGTGTTGGATCCCCAGAGTCCCCCAAGCCAGGAGTGACTACTTGAGTGCATAGCCCAGGCGGTAATCCCTGAGTGTCACTGGGTGTGGCCCAAAAACTAAAGATTAGGAAAGAATGTTTTCTGTAATTACATCTTTTACCAGCCATTCTTTCCCTTCTCCCTTTTCCTCTCCTTCTGGTACTTCTGTGACTCTTGTTATGCTCCATCAAAAAATGTTTGTTCTCTTCCATTCATTTATCTATCTTTTCTTTTGTCACTTCATTTTTGGTGATGGCCAAAATTTTGTCTTCGAATTAAATGATATGGCCCTCCACATATTACTGTGGCTTGTTATTTTATTTTTCAACTCTCAATTATTTTTATATGGAGTATATGATACTCTAAATCAGTTCATCTTTTACTTGGTTGGCTTGTTCTTCCAATTATTGTTTTACTTTTAGGCCATGGTTAAGCACAATTGATTTAAAATCTTCATCTATGAAGATAGAGGCTTTATTTTAGCTCAATGATTTTCCAAACTGGTGCCTTATGTCCCTGAGAATGTGAATTTATTTGTTTCTTGTTTCTAAAGATTTGTGAACACTGTAATTTGAATTTTGTATTTCCAATTGTCTGACATATAAGTGTTATTTTTATATTTTAGCAAAATATTACTCCTTATCATTTCTTTACTCTAAATATCTGCACCCTGGCTTATATTTCCATGTTAATTCAAGGGAATGCCCAATGAAAACATTTGCATAGAGGCTAATCATGAAGATTTTGAGGCAAGATATTTAAAACAAGGGACACTTCAATTAGTGTAATTAAAGTGAGAAGTTACGCAGAAATTACATCTGTGTGATTTTGGGGTTTTAGAGGTGGGTGACACCTTGAAGACTTTCTAATCCAAGGGACCCTGAGAGTGTAACACATGGGTCATGGTTAATGGGAGAGTGAGAGTGAGTGATGTAACTAGATGACAAAGGGCTACCATCAGCATCATGGCATTTCCTGGGTTTGAGAAGAGTGCAGCATTGTCTGTGTGGTCCAAGAAAGCAGTCACACATGGGACAGGGTTAAAGCGAAATGACGAATATCACAATCCTTCATCCACCTGATAACAACAGAGTTCATTGAGTATAATAAGCACGTAAGTCGAATATAAAGTCATAAGTAATTCTTTTCTTGTGTGTGTGAGGGTGTGTGTGTTTTGGCCATAAGCAGTGATCCTCAGTGTTTGCCCTTGATTTTGTTTTTCAGGGACTAACACCTGAGAATGCTCTAGGAATAATACTTTGTGTCAAAGATGGACCTAATTGACCATAAAAAAGGAAACTGTCCTGTCTAATGGTCTTTTCCTTTGGCTTCTGAGGAAACTTTGTACTATTTTGCCAGAAGCTGAAACAAATGTCAGACACTCCAGAAATAATTGAGAGTTCTCTTTTTAGTCATATTCTCATTAGGATATTTTTCCCAGACTTTTTGCAATCAATCATTATTGATGATGAAACTGAGATGTGATTGTGGCTTTATTTTCATTTCCTGAGAATAAATTGATATGAATATGATCATATTTCTGCTATATAGTTTTGTATTTGTTAAATTTACTCTCCCCAAATTTTGATGGAACTGAGTTGAATTTGTTGTTTAGTTTTAAGTGTGTTTTATATTTCTTGTGTTAAAGGCTAGCATGTGAAAATGTCATTCATATTACAGAGAACAAAGAAACAAATCAAGGGATATAAATAGAATCATACAACAAAATTGTGATTGATAAAGTGAACTATTATATGAGGATGCTAGTGTGGAGATACTGCTGCAAAGATGGAGAAATCTTGGATTAACAGTGGAGGGAACATTTTTTTTTTGGTTTTGGGGCCACACCCAGTGATGCTCAGGGATTAGTCCTGGCTATGCATTCAGAAAATGCCCCTGGCTCAGGGGACTATATGAGATGCCAGGGGATCAAACCACAGTCTGTCCTAGGTTAGCGTGTGCAAGGCAATGCTCTACTGCTTGTGCCACTGCTCTGCCCTCTTGAGGAATTATTTTAAGACTGATGAAAGACACTACACACGTAAAACACCAATATTTATAATAAATTAAATATCATTCACATGAGACAAAATAAGAAAAAACAAACAAAATCATGTAGATGGAACTAGAAGATATTATGCTACATGAAGTAAGCTAGAAGAAAGATAGACACAAAATTATAGCACTTATATGTGGTATTTCGAATAATTGCATGAAGAAATGCAATGGTTTAAATATGAGCTGTTTAGAGCACTCTTGGTCCTAGAGTATAATGAGAATAAGGAACAAATTTGAGTGGAGGAGGAGAAACACAAACATGAAAGGATGAGGGGAGAGGGGCCAAGAAATCTCTGGTGCATTGTTGGTGTTAAGAAAGAACAGAACTAAATATTCAAGCCAGAGTTAACAACAGTGAAATCATGAAACCCAAACATTAATACACTTAAAATGCAATCTGGGAACATTGATGGAGGAAGCATGATACTGGTGGTGGGAATGGCCCTAAAATATTGTATATTTGAGAACCAAACATGAAGAACTTTGCAAATCACAATGGTTTTAATGAAGCATTTCTTAAAAAGTAAATACAAACAACAAGACCACAAACAAAACGAAATTAAAATGTGTGCGACTAAGCATCACAGTGGATGTTTGTAGAGGATATTTTTGAAGATATTTACAGAGGTCAAATGATCATATTTATTTAATTTAGTTAAAGAAAATGCATCATGTAGTTGACCTAGTTCATCATAATATATCTGTTTCCATATAAGGAAAAGCAAAGTTACTGAAAAAACAGAGAAGAAATAATTTGAAATATGTAAGCAGTAATTAATGTTTATTGCAGTATAACTATTTGTATAATATCTAGAGTGGATAAAGATGTTTTGTGCATGCACAATGGAATACTGTGCCAAAAGCAAGAAATGCATATTTTTCAAGTGGGACACTGTTTCACCATAAGAAAAGATGAACTCATGCAGTTTATAATAAATTTGATTATGCTAGAAGGTACTATGTTAATGGAAATAAATAAGATTGATTATAAATACTAGATTATTTCACACATACGTGGTAAATAATAAAACAGAACAAGGAAATTGTATCAGTTGATTTATCTAGGCCTTATAGTATATCACTGAGATTATAAAACAAGTAATGTTACGTAAAGGCAGAATGATGGAAGTAATATAAAGATATGAGTGGAGGAAATTTGGCACATTCTGATGCATAGACAACTGTGTACATCAATATCATATACATTAACACTTATAAACATGTGATTTAAACAGCAACAATCATATTAAAAATAAACCAGACAACATGTACATGTCTTATAATGCCATTTCTATACATTCAATTTTTTAATTAATCGAAGATGATAAAGAGAAAAGGGATGATGATAATCATCCTTAAACCAACAATGAAAGCTTTTCTGGGAGCTATCAATGATCAATTTATCTAAGAGTTAAAACAAGTGCTATTTTGTAGGACTATCGAATTTTGTGTGTCAATGTACATGTAAAATGCACACAATTAAAAAGTATTTTGTGCCAGAATGATAGCACAGTAAGTTGAGCCTTAGCCTGGCATGCTGCTGACCTGGGTTCAATCCTAGCATCCTATATGGTGTCCTGAGCCTGCCAGAGAAATTCTGACTGTAGAGCTCTGATGGGAATGACCCCAAACCAAAATAATATATATTATTTCAAATAATAGTTCAAGCTAAAAGAATAATGTGACAATAATAATATAAAGAATAATTATCTAAATATGATTTTTTTTCATAAAAAAAGGCCTGGGATCTGGGATTGGAAACAAAACATAAAAGAGCTAATTTACTCTCATTGTAGGAAAGGACCGAGAATCCAAATTTTACAATGAATTTTTTTTCATAAAATAATTTGCAATTTTAGGGCTGGAGAGAGAAAACAATGGGTAGGGTGCTTACTTTGCATCCAACCAATCCAGGTTTAATCTCAATGGTTCTTATCATACTTTGAACCTGCCAGAAATAATCCCTGGACACATAGCCAAGAGTAAGTCCCGAACCCAACCAGGTATGGTCTGAAAACTAAAATGAATTTAAAGAAAACACAAGACTATTTTATTTTCTGTTGGTTATTCAGATTAAATTTAAACTGCTTTGAATAACTATGATGATTTGCTAAGTTTATTGCTGCCTGGTTGCTAATAGATTAATGCCTTAAAATAATGAAAATAAATAAAATTGATTATGCAATTCATATATAAGCAACTTTTATGACTTCATTTTTCCTAACAGTTGCATATTATTCCATTGTATCTACTTTTGTATATATATGTTTTCTTTAGAAACATTATATATACATATATATAATTGTTTTCTAAAGAAGCTGGACCAGTCTGTATTCAAACCATCCGGGAAGGCGAGTTCCTTTCTCCCCTAGTCTGCACCAGCACTGGTTGCTATGTTCTTCGTGATGTGTGTCAAGATTTTATGGTGTGATGTGTGTACCCCTCCCCAACTTCTAATTCATCCATCGGAATGATCAGAATCGCCCACATCTGGAATGGATGGGAAGACGAGTCTGCTTGAGGGGAGAGAAGGGATAAGGAGAGTTAGAAACAGCAAGGAGCATCTGCAAGGAGAGTCAGCAGGGTCAGTCAGCAAGGAAGCCTGGAGAAGCAGCTGAATGGGAGAGAGATGTAGAGAGAGCCAGAGAAGGAACAGAGAAATGGCTGCTAGGAAAAGGCTTAGCATAGAAGCCATGTGAGAAAATGCCCATGGTGTTTGGGATCGTGAAATAAAGCCGGCTGACTTCTGCGACTTCATCTGACCGCTTTGGGAATTTCTCCGCCGTCACCCTACAACCTTCAGACCAGTAGGCCATAGGGGCTGAAGGAGCAAGGCTGAGCCAAGAAAGACTTCACCATGCCCCTACCAATACGAGGACTATTTAATTTTTATATTAAAACAACTGTGTGAGATAATATCTCATTGTTGTTTTTGATCTGCATCTCCTGATGATGAATGATGTGGAACATTTTTGTATGTATCTTTTGGCTATCTGTTATCTCTTCTTTGAGGAAATGTCTCTTCATTTTCTCTCCCCATTTCTGGATGGGGTTAGATATTTTTCCTTGTAAGTTCATAGATATTTACCCCTTAATAAAATATAGGGTGAATGGTTTCTCTCATTCCATAGGTAGTCTTTGTAGCCTCATTATTGCTTCCCTGAGGTGCAAAAGCTTCTCAGTTTAATATAGTCCCATTTTTTTAATCTTTGCTTCTTGTATGGCCAGTGGTGTTTCATCCTCGAAGATGCCTTTAGCTTCCATTTAAGGACCATTCTTCTATGTTTTTTTTTCTCTATACCAAGGTCTTTAATCAATTTTGACTTAATCGTTGCACATGGTATTGGAGATCGGAGTTCTTTTTTCTTTTTTCTTTTTTTAGTTTTTGCATGTGGTTGACCAGTTTTCCCCAAACTGCTTGTTGAAAAGGTTTTCCTTGCTCCACTTTGTATTTTGCTCATTCTTCAATGATATATTTGATTGTAATCCTTCCAGTCCATCTTTGAAGTTTCAAATCTAGTCCATTGATCTAAGGGTTTGTCTTTATTCTAATACCATGCTGTTTAAAGTCAACTGCTTTATAGTAGAATTTGAAGATGGGATAAGTAATTCCTCCCATCTTTTTGCCAAAGATAATTTTAGTTATTCATAGATGTTTATTTCTTTATATGAATTTTAGGAGTGTCTTATCCATTTTAAAAAATGTCATTAATAATCTCTTCTATTTTTTCAGGTAACAGCACAATAAACTCCAACTTCATGCATTTTGATTCAAAATTTAAAAATATGCTTGATTTTATTCTTTGATTGCATGGTAGAATTTCATTGTGCATATATACCACTATAAATAGCCAACAATTAGATACCATGTTTTATTGTTTTAAAGTTTCACTACTACAAAGTTGTATACAAATAATTTTAAATAATTAAATTTAATCAATCAATGAATTAATATTAAAATAAAAATCATATTTAAAATTGTATTACTACAAAGTTGAATACAAATTATTCATTTGAATTAGTGTTTTCTCTTCTTTAGACAAATGTCTGGGAGTGCTAAAGCATCTGATATTTCTTTGTTTTAAATATCTTAGTTGATCTCATGTTGGATATAGGACATGAAAATTTACATTCATAACCATAGTAGGCAAAAGTTTCTTTTTTATACCATACCTTCTCCTAGTCTTGCTATTACTAGTTGTCTTAATATAAACTACTGATACCATTTTGAAATTATATATATTATATATGAAATTATATGAAATTTATATTTCCCTAATAATAAATAAAATAGAAAAGTTTGTGACTGCAATTTGTCCACTAATTTTTTATTTGAGAAATGTTTAGGTTAATCTTTCACAATTTTAGAATTGTTTTCTAGTATAGTTATATAAATTCTTTATATATTTGTGTAATGAGATCTTTATTAGATATATGATATGTAGTTAAAGTAAGTGGAAAATAGAGGTCAAAGCAGAAGGCATTTATAATTTGACTTTAGTGTATATACTATAAATGTATATATACATATATGTATATATATTATATTTATATACACATAGAGATATCACCTGAGCTTTGGTTATTATTCTTGATGTTCAAATTTTTTCTCCTAGTTTTGATTGAATGGGTATAGTTTTAACATCAATGTTTAACATTTTTATAAGTCATTAAAAATATTTTCATCCATGCAGGATTTACAACTTTGCTTAAAATGTCATAAAAGACATATGCAAATGCTTTAAATGTCAATTTATTTTTTAAATGTGCAATTCATAACTTTTTATAATTGTTTTTATATTTCTATAATTTTATACTGGTTATATTTATTTTAGCTCGTGGTTCATTTTGTTTTGTTATTTGGGGCGGCATTCAGTAGGTCTTACTCCTGTCTCTGTGCTTAGGGATCACACCTGGCATTGCACCGAGTTAAATTTTTCAGAACTGATCTGGGATAAGTACTATAGCTCTGGTACTGAGTATTTTATTTTACCAAAATATATATTTTTACTCTTAATAAGTAAAATTAACATAGAAAATATATATATAACATATATGTAACTTTATTTTTAAGTAAAACACCCATTATGTAAATTAAAATTTTAAATAAAAATTAAGTGACACTGAATACATTCACTATATTATTCAACAATCATTATTGATTCCAAAGAAGTTTTATCATCCCTACATAGTTTTCATAATTTGTTAATAAATTACCTACCTGCTCCTTGTTCCTCATTATTCACAGACCCTGAAACATACCAATCTAATTTCATGCTTTTGTGGATTTACTTATCCTATATATTTCATATAAATGAAGTAATACAATATGTAGCCTCTTGTGTCAGGTTTCTATCACTAAGAAACATTTTGAAGTTAATTTGAATAATAATTTTATTTTATTTTATTTTATTTTATTTTATTTTTTTTTGGTTTTTGGGCCACACCCTGTGCCACTCAGGGGTTACTCCTGGCTATGCGCTCAGAAGTTGCTCCTGGCTTCTTGGGGGACCATATGGGACACTGGGGGATCGAACCGCGGTCCGTCCTAGGCTAGCGCAGGCAAGGCAGGCACCTTACCTCCAGCGCCACCGCCCGGCCCCTGAATAATAATTTTATATGTAATATAATTTGTGCATTAATATTCAATAGGCATTTGGGTTGTTTATATATTTTGAATATTATGAATAATGATGCTATATTCATTTATGTAGACATATTTGTTTGAACACCTGTTTTGTGTTAATTTGGTTGTATATATCAATGAGATAACTTAGGATATGGCGTCACATCAAGTCAGATAATTAGCTGTTCTATTTTTTTGATATTACTTACATTGTTACATCAAAACTGTTTTATTTTCCAGAGTTCCAAATAAAATATTAAAGGGAAAGTAATAAGAATTAATAATAACAAAAATAAGGGTATTTGATTTTCATGCAGACAATTCTGATATGACAGAAAGTTCTGAAAATGATAAATA
Organism: Suncus etruscus; assembly: GCF_024139225.1. Taxonomy (NCBI): domain Eukaryota; kingdom Metazoa; phylum Chordata; class Mammalia; order Eulipotyphla; family Soricidae; genus Suncus; species Suncus etruscus. The sequence goes on from NC_064854.1 coordinate 3,744,346, forward strand.
AGAATGCCAGATACTTTTTCTTTGACATACAAGAAAGATTATAATAAAATATAAAATCAGTCAAAGCATAATATGTGATTTCCTGTAAATTTACCAAAAATAAGAACAATTAAACCAAATTTGGAACATATATAGTATCATGGAATATCTGACACAATGATACCAAGCAAGTCAAGAATTTTACTTCCCAGAAACATTTATTCATGGCGCAGTAGAAGTTTGAGAGTTTCACGCTGAGGCTCACTTCCTCTCACAATCTCCCGAATCTTACCTGTAGTCCCTTTTCTCCATTTACATGGAACCTAATGTATTTCAGAATTAGATTATGGATGTCATTTGAAGATGAAGAAAAAGGCTAGAACATTTTATATATCCATCAAAAAATGGAAGACTACCATACAATTATAACTTATTGAAAAATCCAATGATTAATTTCTTGTGTAGTGAGTTTTTCACTGCTTCATGCCAAGTTTCCATCACTTTGTGCTGTAAATATGTAATATTCAATGAATTACTGCTTGGTATGGACAGATAAACAACATCAAGGCTATGGAGTCCTCTAGATCAAAGTAAGAAAGAGTACAAGTCATTTACTGGTAGATGAATTCATTAGAATTCATCATATAAGTGCAACGAACAAAAACCTTCACTAAATACTTTTGGAATAGTTATCTCAATATTTATTTTACAAAAATAGAACAAAGTAAAACTATATAGGAAATGTATCTATAGCGTACTACAAAATACTCATTTAATAATATAAAAACTTCTGATTTCATTCATACTTGTGCTTTGTTTTATTATTTACTTCATGTAAATTATTTTTATTTTGAATAATATCTTTGTTTAAAAATCTTGATTACAAATATGATTGTAGTTGGATTTCACCAGTGCAACCATCCCAACACCAATGCCTCCATCTCCTCCCTAACTCGCTCCTGTATCTGAAACAGGCTCTCTATATCCCTCACTTACCGACATTGTTTTGATAGTTCTCAGCATAATTTTTTCTCTAACTGCATTCACCCCTCTTTGTGGTGATTTCATAACTTGAGCCAGTCCTTCCACCCACATCTCTATGAATTATTTCAATGTTTTTTATTTCTCATAAAACCCATAGATGAGTGACACTATTCTGTGTGTCTCTCTCCCTCTGACTTATCTCACACACCATAATAGATTCCATGTACAATCATGCATAGAAAAATTTCATGGCTTTATCTCTCCTAACGCCTGCATAATATTCCATTGTGTACATGTACCAGAGTTTCTTTAGTCATTTATCTGTTGAAGGGCATCTTGGTAGTTTCCAGAGTCTGGCTATTGCAAATAGTGCTGCAATGAATGAATATAGGTGTGAGTAAGGGATTTTTGTATTGCGTTTTTGAGTTCCTATTGTGCATTACAATTAATATAACATTATAGGAAAAGGTTGTGCTGACAAATTTTAAATACATGCAAAAATTTAACCATTCTTAAATGAAAAAGTGGTTTAAGCAATTAAATAAACTCTGATAAGGCTTTCTTTCATAAATCAAAATTTTCATTTTCTAAATTAGCTCAACAAATCAGAAATTAGTTGCACAATATCTGTTGAATATTTTTAGACCAAAATTGACTTAAATGGTGAGAAGCAGTATAGCCTATGAATTGATTTACAGAAATGCACTTACCTGACCAAAGGGGGTTGGGATACAAAAAATCTCTTCCAGACACCTATATTCATTGCAGTGCTATTTACAATAGCCAGGCTCTGGAAACAACCAAGTTGCCCTTCAACAGATGAATGGCTAAAGACACTGTGGTACATATACACAATGGAATATTATGCAGCCATCTGGAGAGATGAAGTCATGAAATTTTTCTACACATGATGTACATGGAATATATTATGCTGGGTGAAATAAGTCAGAGGGAGAGAAATAGAAGCAGAATAATCTCACTCATCTATGGGTTTTAAGAAAAATAAGACATGTTTGCCATAATTCTCAGAGACAAAAGAGAGGAGGGTTGGAAGGTCCAGCTCACTACATGAAGCTCACCACAAAAAGTGATCAGTTCAGCTAGAAAAATAACTACATTGAGAACTCTCATAAAATGCAAATGAATAAGGGAAGTAGAAAGCCTGTCTGGAGTATAGGCGGGGGTGTGGTGGGGAGGAGGGAGATTTGGGACATTGGTGATGGGAATGTTGCACTGGTAAAAGGGGTGTTCTTTACATGACTGAAACCCAACTACAATAATATTTGCAATCATGGTTTTTAAATAAAGATATAAAAATTTTAAAAATTAAAAAACTATAGTTCTAAGGAGAAAGAACCTTTCTCAAGTGAAGAAAAGCAGGCACTCTAGAGAAAATAATTTTGGAACATTGAAAGAAACCCTTTTATTTATCATACTGTAAATTAGGACTTTTCATATTAAAATATTTTAACTTCAATTTTCAGTTATGTAAAATATGAGAAAAATTTATTTTAAAAGCATCTATTTGAATACATTTTAATTAGACATGATTTTATCGCCAAAAACTGATTTGCAAAAAGATACAAAATGTTCAATACTTTCACAGTAATTAAGTTGAAAACTAGAGTTTTCTAACTTATTTAAATTCTTCTATGGGTCCTCAGAGATATGTTTTCCATGCAACCAATACAGTCCCTCACACTCTGTTGAACACAGAGTTATAAGTAAGCCTGAACACTTTCAAATGTGGTCCCCAAAACAATACATATAGATAAATAGGACTGGAGAGAGATAGCACAGCAAATAAGATACTTATTTTGCCTGCAACAGACTTGGATTTGATCACAAAACTCTGTATGATTGGTCCACAGGCCTGCCAGGACTAATACCTGAGGGTAGATACAGAGCAGCAAACCCTAAACATTGCCAGGTGTGGCCCACAAATAAAAACAAACAAAAAAGAAAAAAACCTGTGTAAGATTTTATTGAATTAAGAAACAATAGAAATAAAGATGAAAAAGTTTTAGATTTTCTTAGAATTCTAAAACAATATTATTTTAAAGCTTAAATATGGTAGGTCAAAGGTTTCATGTATAGTTGTGTATAATTTTGAGTTTTCATTATCAGATATGACAACCAATAATTTTAATTAATAGAATATACTAAATTTTGATTTTCTTTCCTCATTAAACATTAAAAGAAATAATTAAGTATAATATTTATTCATGTTGCACTAGATATTATAAAGATTTGTAAAAAAATAAAAAATTGTATATAAGGAAGTTTCTCAAGGCATATTAAAATTATATCTGAGGCTATGTTAAAATATTCATTTCATAACACTTAAGTCATTTGCCTGATTTTAATGATAATAATAAACTTCTGTCATATGTATAGTTTATACTAAATAAACATGATCGCTAATCTATCTATATATAATTTTTTTATTTAAACACCTTGATTACATACATGATTGTGTTTGGGTTTCAGTCATGTAAAGAACACCACCCATCACCAGTGCAACATTCCCATCACCAATGTCCCAAGTCTCCCTCCTCCCCACCCAACCCCCGCCTGTACTCTAAACAGGCTCTCCATTTCCCTCATACATTCTCATTCTTAGGACAGTTCAAAATGTAGTTCTTTCTTTAACTAAACTCATCACTCTTTGTGGTGAGCTTCATGAGGTGAGCTGGAACTTCCAGCTCTTTTCTCTTTTGTGTCTGAAAATTATTATTGCAAGAATGTCTTTCATTTTTCTTAAAACCCATAGATGAGTGAGACCATTCTGCGTTTTTTTCTCTCTCTCTGACTTATTTCACTCAGCATAATAGATTCCGTGTACATCCATGTATAGGAAAATTTTATGACTTCATCTCTCCTGACAGCTGCATAATATTCCATTGTGTATATGTACCACAGTTTCTTTAGCCATTCGTCTGTTGAAGGGCATCTTCGTTGTTTCCAGAGTCTTGCTATGGTAAATAGTGCTGCAATGAATATAGGTGTAAGGAAGGGGTTTTTGTGTTGTATTTTTGTGTTCCTAGGGTATATTCCTAGGAGTGGTATAGCTGAATCGTATGGGAGCTCGATTTCCAGTTTTTGGAGGAATCTCCATATCGCTTTCCATAAAGGTTGAACTAGACGGCATTCCCACCAGCAGTGGATAAGAGTTCCTTTCTCTCCACATCCCCGCCAACACTGTTTATTCTCATTCTTTGTGATGTGTGCCATTCTCTGGGGTGTGAGGAGGTATCTCATTGTTGTTTTGATTTGTATCTCCCTGATGATTAGTGATGTGGAGCACTTTTTCATGTGTCTTTTGGCCATTTGTATTTCTTCTTTGTCAAAGTGTCTGTTCATTTCTTCTCCCCATTTTTTGATGAGATTAGATGTTTTTTTCTTGTAAAGTTCTGTCAGTGCCTTGTATATTTTGGAGATTAGCCCCTTATCTGATGGGTATTGGGTGAATAGTTTCTCCCACTCAGTGGGTGGCTCTTGTATCCTGGGCACTATTTCCTTTGAGGTGCAGAAGCTTCTCAGCTTAATATATTCCCATCTGTTAATTTCTGCTTTCTCTTGCTTGGAGAGTGCAGTTTCTTCCTTGAAGATGCCTTTAGTCTCAATGTCCTGGAGTGTTTTACCTATGTGTTGTTCTATATATCTTATGGTTTTTGGTCTGATATCGAGGTCTTTCATCCATTTGGATTTTACCTTCGTACATGATGTTAGCTGGGGGTCTAAGTTGAATATTTTGCAAGTGGCTACCCAGTTGTGCCAACACCACTTGTTGAAGAGGCTTTCTTTGTTCCATTTAGGATTTTTTGCTCCTTTATCAAAAATTAGGTGATTGTATGTCTGGGGAACATTCTCTGAGTATTCAAGCTTATTCCACTAATCTGAGGGCCTGTCCTTATTCCAATACCATGCTGTTTTGATAACTATTGCTTTGTAGTAAAATTTAAAGTTGGGGAAAGTAATTCCTCCCATATTTTTTCCCAATGATTGCTTTAGCTATTCGAGGGTGTTTATTGTTCCAAATAAATTTCAAAAGTGCCTGATCCACTTCTTTGAAGAATGTCATGGGTATCTTTAGGGGGATCGCATTAAATCTGTACAGTGCTTTGGGGAGTATTGTCATTTTGATGATGTTAATCCTGCCAATCCATGAGCAGGGTATGTGCTTCCATTTCCGCATTTCCTCTTATTTCTTGGAGCAGAGTTTTATAGTTTTCTTTGTATAGGTCCTTCACAGTTTTAGTCAAGTTGATTCCAAGTTATTTGAGTTTGTGTGGCACTATAGTGAATGGGGTTGTTTTCTTAATGTCCATTTCTTCCTTCTTAGTATTGGTGTATAGAAAGGCCATTGATTTTTTGTGTTGATTTTGTAAGTATGTTTGTTGTGTGTGTTGATTTTGTAGCCTGCTACCTTGCTATATGAGTCTATTGTTTCTAGAAGCTTTTTTGTAGAGTCTTTGGGGTTTTCTAAGTAGAGTAACATGTCATCTGCAAACAGTGAGAGCTTGACTTCTTCCTTTCCTATCTGGATTCCCTTGATATCTTTTTCTTGCCTAATCACTATAGCGAGTACTTCCAGTGCTATGTTAAATAGGAGTGGTGAGAGAGGACAGCCTTGTCTTGTGCCAGAATTTAGAGGAAAGGCTTTCAGTTTTTCTCCATTGAGGACAAAGGAACAAATTATGTTTAGAAAAGACTTACAAAAATGAATCCTTAAAAGTTTTATTTTCCTGGGCCCCTCCTCCTTGACCAGGTATACAACTCATACTTATACATCCTTCCCAATTACTAATTGAGTTCTTGAAAATTCTTCTATAAATATGTGTAGTCTACACTGTGTTTATATCTTATGCTAATATCATAACTTGTATATCTGTTGGGGCAGAGTGACAGCACAGTGGTAAATTATTTGCCATGCACGCAGCACCCAGGATATACCTGGTTTGATCCCTGGCATTCCATATGGTCCTGCAAGCCTGCAGGGCGATTTCTGAGCACAGAGCTAGTAGTAAACCCTGAGCGCTGCTGGGTATTGCTCCAAAGCCAAAATAAATAAAGAAAAACATGTATCTCTGTGTTTGTTTTCCACCCTAAAGAGACATAGTCACATATTTCGATAGTAATTAAATAGTTTAAAACTATTACTATTCACATTTTAAAATTATAAAGGCCAGAAAGTTTTTATGTGGGTGAAGATGTATGTCTTGCATGTGACTGACCCCAGTTTAATTCCTGGTAATACATGGTACCCCGGCACCTCTGAGCAAGATCTGAAGACCCACAAACATCACTGTAACCAGAGTAATCCCAAAGCACAAGAGCAGCACAGCTTCTTCGGACCTCCACATTGTTTCCAGGAAGGTTGTTTGAGAATTAACCCTAAGCCATTTGGACATTGCTTTGAAGGTAAAAATAAAAATAATTTTTAAAGGAAGAAACAATATCAATTGATCCCAATTTAGCAGCTATAAATGAATCTGATATTCTCTTTATAGGCATACATTGAGGTTGTTGTATATTTAAGTGTATATAATATTAGAAAGTACACTATCTATAAAATTAGGACCCTGACATTTTTGGACCCCAGAACTGCTTCCCATGCAAAACAGTTAAACATTCGAAATATCAAAATTATTTCTGTTTATTCATTAAATCTTGGAAAACAAAATTATGATCTTGTGCATATAAAATGGTTAGTTTTCGCAAAATGTTGATTTCCCCTGCTATCTATCAGAATAATATTTTATTATGGCAGAATAATTTTATCTTTAAATATAATATGCACAATAATAAAAAGATGTTTGATTATTAATAGAAAACTAGAAGTAGATTATATATAAACAAACTCTTCGTAAATTAAAAAACAAGTAATAATTTGTTGTTGATTCAGAGTAAGGTATTAAACATTCTCAAACAGTATAACCTGTTGTTCTTAATGGAAAAACATGCTATTGGTCAATAATTACTCTTTCTTGAGTGTGTAGTACTCAAGATTTTTTGTTTATTTTTTTGTTTGTTTGTTTTGGGGCCACACCACAACCAGGAGTACTCAGGGTTTACTACTGGATTTATGCTCAGGAATCACTCTTGGCTGACTAAGGACCATATTTGGATGCTGTGGAACAAACCCAGGTTGGCCATGTGTGAGGCAAATGCACTACCCACTGGACTATAGTTCCTGTCATAGTACAATGATTTATTAATAGATAAATATTTAAGATAATATAAAAAAATTTTCTGCAGAATATAAGCTTGCTTTTCTTGTTCTTATTTTTGATGAGGCTCTTGAAAATTCCAGAGGAAAGGAGCACATCCAACAAACCTAAAGTACAATACATTCTTTAGAAATGCTTTTCCCCTTGAACCATATCTCTAACTAGTCCTTATGCAAGTTTAGTTTTAGGACTCTATCTGATTTCCAGGACTTCTCCCTACTTATTGTTTAGGGTTCATTCCTTTTTTCTTTTTTATAATTTTTAATTAATTCCTTGTAATTTAGAAAATTATTTATAATTAAGTTTGAGACAACCAATATTTCAGCACTAATCTCACCTACAGTGTCACACCTCTATTAATGGTTCTAAAGAGCATCCCATGGCACTTTATAATACTCTTACCCCAGCCCTCCCAGCATGACAGACCCATTTTCGAATGGATATTGGGATTTCAATGTTGTTGACTCCATTACTTGGATATTTAGCTCTGTCTGTCAATTTGTTTTTATTTTATTTTATTAAACCCATTGTGATGTACAAAGTCCTTTCTAGTTGTGTTCTAAATATAAAATAAATCAGGGCTAACCTCATCACCAGTGTCGACCCCACTTCACAAATGTTCCCTGAGTGCATCTCATATCACCTTGTCTCCTCCAGCGTGCCAGTATAACAGGTCTATTTTAAATACAGATTTTTAAAGTTTGAATCTCTTGATTTTACTTTTGTTGCTTTCGGCTTGGATATTTAGTTTTATCCTTAATTAATACCACCAATGTACCTGTGACCACTTGACCCTTGGCCCCATCCTTTTGTATTTGTTTTTATCTTCCTCCACTCAATATCTTTCCTTCTCCTTCCTGTATTCTAGGGCCAAGTGTATTCAAGACAACTACAATTTCAACCTTTGCATTTCTTCATGTAGTTATTCTAAATACCACATATAAATAATATCATTATGTATTCTTCTTCTGGCATACTTAATATAACATATCTTCCAGTCCATCCATATTGTAACAAATTGCATTATTGTATCATTTCTTACAGCTCTCTAGTATTCCATTGTATATATGTACCAAATCTTTATGATTTACTTGTCTGTTGTTGATTACAAGTCTTTGCTATTGTGCTGAGTACTGTAATGAATAGCTGTGTGCATACATACTTTTATATATATGTTTTTCTTTCCTAGGGATAGATACTCAAGAAGGGATTGTTGGGTCATATGGCAGCTCAATTTTGAGTCTACTGAAAACCTTCGATACTGTATTTCATAGGGGTTGTACCAGAAGCATTCCCTTCAGCGGTGCATTAGAGTTCCTTTCTTACCACATCCCCACCAGCAGAGATTGTTCCAATTATTTTTGATATGTACCATCATCATAAGATGTGTAAGATGATATTTCATTGTTGTCTTGACTTAGATTTCCCTAGTGATAAGTGATGATGAGCATTTTTCATGTGCCTGTTGAAAGAGCTTATTCTGGGAGTGCTCAGGGTACCATATCATTGCTGGGTATTGAACTTTGGCCACCATAGGTAAACCATGTGTTCAACCCATTGAATTGATTTTTTCAGAACGTCTAACCGTTTTAAGTGATTTGTGCATGTTGATAGTTATTTTTAGTTACAGGGAATGAATATGACATCTTGTATAAATAAAAAGAGATAAACAGGTACTAGTGATTAGTCTCAAGTTATATAGAAAGACATGATAAAAGAGTGTGCTATGTTTGACACCTCTCTAAAAATGCCAGGATTTTGATTATTCTTTGCCAATGGGATCTTTTGCTAAACCCAGAGCAGTTCATATCTCCTGTTATCTGAGCAGGATGCTATAAGTGATTTTTTTTCTTGCAATGTAGAATTTGCTATGCTATTAATTTTTGTTTTGTTTTATTTTTCTCTTGGGGCCACACCCAGTGATGTTCAGGATTAGTCTTGACTCTGCACTCAGGAAACATAATGGGTTGAGTCTATAAAACCACAGTATTTGGGGGGTCAAAACTCAGTGCAGTCTCATTGCAAGGCAAGCATTCTATACCCTATCCACTGTAATATTCCTTTAGCCCAACAATGTTATTCCTTTTTTCTTAAAAATCTCTCTAGCCTAGACCAATCAGTATTAAAAATAATGCACATCAAATCTAAATAATGCAAATTAGGACCAGAGAGATAGCATATTGGTAGGGCATTTTACTTGCATGTGGTCAACTCAGAAAGGACTGGGTTTGATCTGTAGTATCCTTCTGGTTCTCAAGTGTGTCAGGAGTGATTTCTGAGCACAAAACTAAGAGTAAACATTGAGCATCACTAGGTGTGGACCAAAATAACAAGTATCAACAAAATAAATATATATTGTGAATTTATTAGTTCACCATTAACATAGTTTTTAATTAAAATAATGGTATAATTAGTTTAAAAGACCATTGCCAATATTAAATAGCAAATTTGAGCACCTCCCTACTCTAACATATTTCCCTATATCAGGGAGGTCTGTCTATTAGATACTCAACTTTTAATTTTTCAAATCCAAAGAGCATATATATTAATGTGTTACTTTTAAAATCATTAGTGAATAAACTTCTCATATCAAAGCCAGTGGTTGATGTACATGCAAAATTTGTTGATTCTTATATACTAGTAATCTCAGTAAACTCAATTAAAAGCTAGATGAATAGTACAATAGGACAAGAGCATTATCAAACCAATAAAGGAATGATTCAGCATCTCTGTATAAACAAATTCGCAAAAGATCAATCGTAAGTAAACTGGGTGTGTACAAACCTTCACCATTGACTCACATAAACCTTAAAGACCAATGGAGAGGTGAAGGAATCAAATTTCATCTCATATAGAGATAGAAAACAAGGCAAACCTTCAAATCTGTTACCATATTCAAGCCAAGTTAATCAAGACTTTAAATCAACCTTCACAGTATTGCCAGTAGAAATTAAATAAACACTGAAAAGTAAAAATTAGCAATCAGTAGATGTAATTTGTCCAAACTCAAAGGAAGATCATCATACAAACAAAATAAATTAAAGAAAGTAAAAACATATCCAAAATTCCTTCTATCCTGCCAGGATTAATTTCTGAGCAAAAAGCTAGTAGTATACATTGAGCACTACTGAGTGTGATTAATAAAATAAAAGGGACGTATGAAAACATTCTTTGACAAACAAAATACTAACAGAATACAGAACCAAACATATAGAACTTAAAAACAAAATACAAGGTAGCAATGATAAGAATAAATAAAAGAAAGAGAAGCAAAAGAATGGAGGAGAATAAAAGGCACTTAATAGATAACAGGAAAAAAAAACCCTCCAAATTATAAGAACATCAGAGAGCAATGTAACAATATAGTAATCAAGGTGGCAAAATCCAGAGAGAGGAAAAAGACTTCTTAAAGAATTAAGAAAAGAGAGAAACTTTAAGTTAAGAAGAATAATCTAGGATCAGATCATACCAAGTCTCCCACACAAAACTCTAATGGAGTAAAAAAAAAAGTGGAATGTCATATTAAAATTGTTCACAGAAAAGTACTTGCAGCCTAGACTTCACTACCTATTGAACTGGAGCATTAGTGCAGCAATAGGACATTAGATTTGCATCCATCAAACTTGGGTTGAATCCACAGCATCCCACATGATCCCTTCTATTCTGCCAAAATTAATGACTGAGCATAAAGCTAGTAGTATACCTTGAGCACTACTGAGTGTGATTAACAAAATAAAAGAGAAGTACAAAAACATTCTTTGAAAAGTAAAAGTTAACATTTGCAATAACTAAGCCAGACTTAATAAAACACTAAAAGACAACTCCTATGAACCAAATAGTCAATTAAAGAAGCAATGAAAAAAAAATAAGTAAACTAAAACTAAAACCCGTCTGCAAAAAGACGTATCTAAAATCACAGGATAGGAACAGGCCCATAGAGAAATATAGAAAACAATCATATAAGTCAACTGTAAACAGCAACAAAAATTAAAAGCTGGGGAAGATATTTTACTGTGAATGACACCATTGTGTTAAGTTGGAAAATCTAGAAAAAAGAATTTTCTTAGAAACATGCAATTAATCTCCCAAATCTAAATGAGGAGGAAATAGCCTAAGCAGGCCAATAATAATCAGTAAATAGAAACAATCCCTAAGAATCCTGGGGAATAAGGGATGGACTCTGGGAACACTGGTGGAGAGAAGTGACATTGGTAATGGAATTGGTGCTGAAACATTGCATGTATAAAACTTAATAATTAATGACAAATTACAATGTTTTAAATAAAATTTAAAAATTTTTCTTAAAATTAAGAGCACTGATTCAAATCGGTTAGCTGAACTAACATTTTGTATAAGAGAAACATTGGATATGGCCAAAACTAAATGACCAACAGGGCCATTATAAAAATGCATATCATCCCATATCATTACAGAAATACATATCAAAATGATAATTTTATAACATCTTACACATATTAACACATATTCAAATCATAGGAATAATCTGTGTTGGCAGAAATATGTTAAAACCATACTCTCATCAACAGCAGTTGTGCTGTAGTATTTATTTGTTAATTTCTTGTGGTGTGTGGGTTCCCAGGCATCTTCCTAACACATCCCCTGACGTTCTTCAGATTATTAAAATTTGCGGCAGGGAGGTCTTGGAAGAGTTCTTGCATTGGGGATACTTTTGGACCTAGGCCCAGTTTCAAGGAACAGTCCGCGTTAGGGAGAGTTAGTAGGGAGGGCCTCGCAGCATGAGTCCACAGGGGAGTTGGCTGTCTTTTCTTTCAGGAGACGAGGTGTGGGTTTATCTGGGTGTCCCCTCGCCTGGGTGCAGGGTACTGGTTCGTTGAGTAGGAGGTCGATCTTGATGCCTAATAGAATAAGGACTGAGGGTGAAAAATTTTAATATGGTGGAAGATCTGGATGGGATTGAGGGGTAAAGGGATAGTTGGATTTCCGGAGGGGAGAAAGGGGAAGGTATATGGGAAGGGTATGAAGGAAGAGAAAAGAGAAAATACCTTAGAGAGAAAAGGGGAAGAGAAAGGGAAAAAAGTAATAATCAGAATAGAGAGAGAAAAAAAAAAGAAAAGTAGTAAGAAGAGAGGAGAGAATAGCAAGGGAATGCTGGTTTGATTAAAAGTGTTCGAAGAATAGAGCCTGTGGTTTAAGTCTGTACGTCTCAGGTACTGCTTTGATGATCTGACTGATCACGTGCTTCAATTCCTAAATGGAGGTATTACCTAGAGATAAAGTGTATGTTAAAGAGTTTTCTCGTGGCCATCTCGTAGTGCATGCAAGGTATGGTATCCCGTGTGGTATCCCGAGTTGCCACCTTAGTTTGTCCGCCTTTTGTATCCAACGGCGCCTGTGGACAGAAAAGCTGAGAGGTTATTTAAGATATAGTAAGATAAAGGCATTAAAAGGTAGTGTTATGGTATGTTGCCATTGCAGTCCGTGATTTCCCTTGGTGTTCTATACTTGTGTTCCTGTATATGAACTCCAAGGGATTATTGTGGGCCTTTGTTGTAGAAGTCTGATTACCTACCTGTTCTCTCTATGCTGCCGTTTCTGTTGTTATTGTTTTCTTTATGGCATATTCTGTAATCAAAATTTTGCATTATTCCTTTTTCATGTATTTTGGACACTGCTCCCACGTATATGTTGACTATTACAGTGTTCGGAGTTTCTTAATTTATTAATTTATTAATTAGTTTATTAATTTCTATGGAAATGGTATGAAAGGTTCTTAATAAAATCAAAACAGAATGACCAGAATTCTAATTTTTGTATCTATATCCAGGACAAGAATAATTAGTTCAAAAGTACAAATACACACTATATACACACCATTATATATGTATGTGTATGTATGTATACATATATATGTATATATACAATAGAATAGTGAGGGCCGGGCGGTGGCGCTAAAGGTAAGGTGCCTGCCTTGCCTGCGCTAGCCTCGGACAGACCGCGGTTCGATCCCCCGGCGACCCATATGGTCCCCCAAGCCAGGAGCGACTTCTGAGCGCATTGCCAGGAGTAACCCCTGAGCGTCACCGGGTGTGGCCCAAAAACCAAAAAAAAAAAAAAAAAAAAAAAGAATAGTGCATAGCTCTAAGGAACACCACTTCCAAAAGCAACAAAATAAAAACATGGGAATTCAGTAAACTAAGAGTTCCTTTATGGCAAAAGAAGTAAACTAAAAGAAAAATATTTAATGGGAGAAAAGATTTGCTGTTAGCCCATCCATAAAGGATGGATAAAAGGATATCCAGAATATGTAGAGTAATAAATCACAAATATGCAAAAGAAAATCATGCAAAAGTCCCATCCCATAGAGAGGAAATGAGTAAGTATTCTTGCAAAAAAAATAAATATATGATCAACATAGAAATGCTTATCGGTGTTTGTCATCATTAGTATATTCCAAATCAGACAATGAAATACCTAGCACCTCATACAAGTGACAATGGCATGTATAAAAAAGTAATGGGAGCAATGTTTGCAGGGATATAGTGGAAAGGCACCCTCATTCATTAATGGTAAGAATCGCTCTGGTTCACAACCTATGATATATTTATGTGTGAAGAGTTTTCTGGAAACTTAAAATTGAGCCTATATGACCCCACAGTTTCACTTTAATACATCTATTCCCCAACATAGAAAAATATTGATTCAAAAGAATATTTGCACGTAATTATTCTTTGCAGTACTCAGTAAATAGATAAAATTCGGAATCAATCCTGGATGTCCAGATCAAAAATATGGATCATGTAGATGTGATATAAACAATGGAATGATGGAAACATGTGGATTGCTTCAATATGGATGGAACTGGAGATATTGCTAAGTGAATTAAGCCAGAAGCAGTATAGACACAAGATGATGTAATTTCTATATGGCACATAGAATAAGTGGATGAGGAAATATAGAAAAAAAATAATTCAGTAACTAGGGGCTTAAACAATAGACTAGAAATGGGGGTAAGGGAATGAAGACTCAGGTCTATTAATGGATTTAAGGAAGGATAAAGTGTAATATGCAAACTAAAAGTTTGACAGTGCTAAAATAATGAGACCAAAATTTTAATAACCATTCTTAAAACAGTGTCTGTCAAGAGAAGAGGCTGGAATTGTACACCTAAGATATGTAAAATTATGAATCACTGTAAATAATGGTGCTTTGATAAAATAAAATAGAAAAAAAAATGATTGAGTCAGAATAATGTACCAAAAATATCCTTTTAAAATTAAAGTTAACTATATATAATTTTTTGTAAACTTTATTTAATGAAGCAAATGTTTAAAAAAGTTTTTAAAATCAAAGTTAAATATATATAATTTTTGTAAACTTTATTTAATGAAGCAAATGTTTAAAAAAGTTTTTAAAAACTGTATCACAAGGAGAACAGCCTTTATTTTGAATATTTTTTTCTGAGTAATTTACTAATGTCAGTTCAGATTTTTAAATAGGCATCTTAACACTGAACGACAATAGGTTGTTCAAGGTTGATATAAGCACTGAAATACCATTGTCAGCTCAAAAACTGATTTTTTGAGAAGTAGATTGTTAGGTGGATTTTAAATAACTCTGACTTTACCCTTGGTTACTTATCTTCTATGACTAGCTTGTCACTTAACATCCATCCACTTCCTCATTCACATTTAATTTGAGATTATTTTTCCCAATAGAGCTATAGACATAGTACTTGCATAGTTTTTTATCATTCTATGCAATTATACTTTCCATTCCCCCAATAGTTATTAAATAATAGGAATATCATTTAGTCACAAGACCATTTTATGTTATTCATCATGTTTAACATATTTTAATAAAATTTAATTTTGAGTTTCTATAGATTTAAATATTACTTGTGAAAAAGATATATGGAAAATATGAAATGATTAGGCTTATGTCAAATGCTGAGAAAAAAGATTCCTATCTTAAATTTTCTTTTGTAAGGCTATTAGAATGGAATCTCTATTAATCATCCAATAATACTTTTGGCATCATGCCTTTATTAACTTCATTCGTTGTATTTTATATAATAGAGTTTAAGTTACGTAGTTATGCTGCTAGCCATCTTAATCCCTGCATACTAATAAAGGAGAAAATGAGATAGCATAGAATTCAAAGGAATTAAAAATACAAAAACTCCACCTTCCTTTATATCTGCATTTGATGAAAATACGTTGCTTGAGTGTGAGTGTCTGTGTATTTAAAGGACTTCTATTAACATGATAAATATAAGGGTAAGAAATGATTCAAATCTGTGACACAGTAATCTTTATTCCAGAAATTATTTTGAAGTATTATCTTAGGGTCAGATCGGGCTATACTTAGGGGTTTACTCTTCATGCTGTGCCCAGGGATCATTCCTAGAAATGCTTATTAAATGAAAAGTGCAAAAGACAAAACCTGGGTTCATACCCAAGTTTCGCCCACCTAGTTTTTCTCTCTACCCAATGCAGTACATGCACGTATTTTTTCATAGTCAGTACTTGTCTCTTCATTGCCTTCACAGAACATGTTAGTGATATTTTTACATGAATACTCAAAAAGCATTTATTGAAATACCATATTTTATCTGTTTAATTGCATTTCAAACAATATCAAATATTACTATATAATTTTATTTGTTCGTGATTATTTATATATTTCTAGCAAGCATATTCCAACTTTCTTTTCAAATTAACACTTTATTTCCAGTTCTCCTGATTTTAATGCCAAGGATCGAAACCAAATAGGTTATTATTTATTTTTCTTTTGCAAATCAATTTTCCTTTTCAGGTTCTTTTATTTATTGTAGCTTTGGTATTTTTATTATAATGTTTCTTTATAAACACTGTGGCTTACAGAAATGTTCCTGGTTGAATTTCAGAGATGTACTCCATCTTTCACAAGTCTAACTTTCCCGCAAAATGTCCCCCCATTTCCTTACACCCTGCTACACCCTCTCTGTCTCTGATGAAGTCTCTTCTCTCTATAATTCTCTTTCCTTTCTGCACAATTGTTAATGAGGAATACTATGCATATCACTTTATCAAATTTCTGCACGCAGATCTTGTTCAGAGTGATAAGTTCCAACTATCATTGTCATGGTAGGATCTTGTGTACTCAACACTCTTTGTAGAAAACTTCATATTATTGATGGGTCCACTTGTCTTTCATCTGTATTGTCTCTAGATATTATTACCATACTTTAATTTTACTTATATCTCACAGATGAGTGAAACTGTTCTATTTCTATGAATCTCCCGCTGACTCATTTTACTTAGCATAATAATCTCTATGTCTATCCATGGATAGGCAAGCTCTATTACTTCATTTATTGCATAGTATTTCATTGTATAGATGTACCATTATTTCTTCAGCCACTCATGTGTTACCAGGCACCCAAGTTGTTTGCACATTCTGGCTATTGTAATTAATGCTGCAGGGAACATAGGAGTGCAGATGGCCTTTTTTTATTGTGTTTTTGTGTACCTAGGGTATATTCCTAGGAGTGGTATTGCTGGGTCATGTGGGAACACAATTTCAGTTTTTAGAGGAATATTTATAATGTTTTCTAGATAGGTTGAACTACACAGTCTTCCCACCAGAAATTAATCAGATTTTCTTTCTTCCCACATTCACACCAGCACAGAAAATGATATCCAGACATAAAATAGAATAATATTTGATAAGGGGGAAAGAAACAGAAAATGGAGCAAGGAAAGCCTTTCCTAATTGTTACATGATACATAGGGCATGTACTTCCAATACTATATGGAATGAAACTGTCAACAGGGGCAACTTTTCTTGTACCAGATCTTAGAAGAAAGGCTTTCAGTTTTCTCCCCTATTAAATATAATGGTTACCATGGGTAAATAGCTTTGACTATATTAAGGAAACTTCCTTCAATTCCCATTTTTTAGAGAGTTTTTATCATGAACTAGTGCTAGAACTTGTCAAATGCTCTCTCTGCATCTTTTAATATTATCATATAGGGGTCGGAGTGGTGGATCAAGCAGTAGGTTGTTTGCCTTTGCATGTGCTAAGCTAAGATGGATCGCGGTTCCATTCCCCAGCATCCCATAAGGTCCCCCGTGCCTGCCAGGAGCAATTTCTGAGCACATAGCCAGGAGTAACCCCTGAGCATCACCGGGTGTGGCCCTAAAATAAAGACAATCAAAACAAAAATTATCATATAGTTTTATCTTTTTTCTTTTATTGACATACTGTATTATACTGATTGGCTTGCTTATGTTGAACCATATTTTCATCCCTAATATGAATCCTACTTGGTCATGGGTGTATAAACTTCCTGACAAGCTGTTTGATTTTATTTGCTACTTTTGTATTGAGGATCTTTGTATCAGTTTTTCTCAAGAATATTAGCTTTTAATTCTCTTTTTTTTTGGTATGTTCTGTCTAATTTTTTTTATTATTATTAAAGAGATGTTAGCTTCAAGAAAACTGTTTGGGAGAGTTCATGTTACTTCCGCTTCCTGGAAGATACTGAAAGTGTTTGGCAGTAGGTCCTCTTTAAAGGTTTGAAATAATTCACTATTGAATCTATCTGGGTCTTGGCTCTTGTTTTTAGGAAGCCTGTTAATTACCATTTCAATTTCTTGGAGCATGATAGGTGCGTTCATGTATGCCAGATCATCCTGGTTCAAACTTTGGAGGTTATAGCACTCCAAATTATCCATTTTATCCAAGTTCTCTAGTGGCATAAAGTTTCTCAAAGTAATGCTGATTACTCTTTGTATTTCTGTGGTATCTGTAATTACATTCCATTTTTATTTTTTATTCTATTTATTAAGTCTCTTTCTTTATCTCCCTTTCTTTGTGAGTTTTGCTAATGATTAACCAATCTTGTTTATTTTCTTTTAAAAACTTACATTTGCTTTTATTTGTCTTTTTTGTTTTCTGGATATCCAGTTCATTAATTTCTACTCTAAGTTTTATCATTTACTTCTGCCTGTAGACCTTCGGTTCCTATTGTTGATCATTTTCCAATTTCTTATATTGTGCTATTAAGTTATTTATGAAGGCCTTTTCTTTCTCACTGATGAATCCTTGTACAGTTATAATTTTTCCTCTTATTTGTGGGGGGGGGGGCACACACAGTAATGCTCAGAGGTTACTCCTGGCTATGAACTCAGAAATCGCTCCTGGCTTGGGGGACCTTATGGGATGCTGGGGAATGGAACCGCGATCCATCTTAGCGTGCAAGGTAAA
This sequence comes from Suncus etruscus, assembly GCF_024139225.1. Taxonomy (NCBI): domain Eukaryota; kingdom Metazoa; phylum Chordata; class Mammalia; order Eulipotyphla; family Soricidae; genus Suncus; species Suncus etruscus. The sequence continues at coordinate 3,762,775 of NC_064854.1, forward strand.
TGCCCTACCACTGCCCCACCGCTCTGGCCCCTATAATTTTCCCCCTTCATACCACTTTTGATGTGTCTCACAAGTTTTGATAATTTGTATCTTCATTTTCATTTCTTTTGAAGAATTTTGCGATTAAATTCTTGATTTTGTCTCTGACCAACTGGTTGTTAAGCAGTGAGACATTTAATTTCCAGATATTAAAGTTGTTTCTCCATGTCTGTGTGTAATTTACTTCTATTTTAAGTGCATTGTGGTCTGAGAAGATTGTTAATACAATTTCTATCCTCTTGATTTTTGGATTTATGTTTTCTGGCTCAGCATGCTGTCTATCTAGTAGATGGCCCATGGACATTGAGAAGTATGTATAGTCAGATTTCTGGGGATGAAAAACCCTATATATGTCTACTAAGCATTTTCTTCCATTTCTTCCTTCAAAGTCAGTATATTTTTTAAAATTTAGCCTAGTTGATCTATCAAAAGATGACAGAGTGGTGTTGAAGTTTCCAACAACTATCGTGTAGCTATTGGTGTCTTTCTTCATGTCTATCAGCAGTTGTTTTAAGTATTTTAATGGCCCATTTTAATGTACATATAAATTAGGGAATGTGATTTCATACTAATATACATATCATTTGATTATAAATATTTGACCCTTTCCATCTCAAATAACCTTTTTAATCCTGAAATATGCATTGCCTAATATATGGCCACTCCAGCATTTTTAAGGGAGTGTTTGTTTGAAGAATTGCCTGCCAACCTTTTAACTTTGAATCTGTGTTTGCTATGAATGTTCAAATATGTTTCTTGCAAGACAGAAAAATATTGGATTCAATTTTCTAATCCCATTTTTTCACTCTGTGATTCTTAACTGCTGTATTTAGTTTGTTATTATCATGAGGTTGTTGTTAGAGGTAATTGTTAGAGATTATTGTCATGGGGCTTTTGTGCCATCTTTTTGTAAAAGTTTGGTGTGTTTATTAGGCCTGTTTGCCTTATAGTAGACCAATCATTTGTTCTTTTAAAATTGGCTTGACTCTTTAAAGTTTATGAGCTTTGTTTATCTGTGAAGCAGTATATCCTTTCTTCAAATCTGAATGAAAGTCTGTAAGAGGTATTCTTGGTGAAACATTAATTTCATTGAGATTTTCACTATATCCTACCACTGCCTTTGGGTCTGGAGGATTGCTTATAATAAATATACCATATATCCTAAGGATGCTTCTTTGTATGCAATATTCCTTTTGATCTTCCTGCTTTCAATATTCTATCCCAATCTTAGGTTTTTGTCATTTTTGACTGAATGTTCCTTGGGGTGCTTTAAATTGAGTCTCTTTTAGTTGGTACTCTCCAGGCATCCAAGATGTGGATGCAAGCAAGCACTGTTTAGTTATGAGAACTTTTTTTATTTAGGAGGGCGGAATTATTTATCTTTATTATTTTATTTAAAAATAATTTATTTAAATTTTTTATTGTGGGCAAAGTGAATTACAAATTATTCACAGTAATATTTTTTTTTTGTGGTTTTTGGGTCACACCCGGCAGTGCTCAGGGGTTATTCCTGGCTCCAGGCTCAGAAATTGCTCCTGGCAGGCACGGGAGGACCATATATGGGACACCGGGATTCGAACCGATGACCTCCTGCATGAGAGGCAAACGCCTTACCTCCATGCTATCTCTCCGGCCCCATTCACAGTAATATTTAAGGCACATAGTAATAATGAATGAGGGGCTTTTCCACCACCAGTGTTGTCCTCTTTCCACCCCTGTTCTCAGCATGCATCCCACTTCCCCCTCCTCTACCTCGGTAATACTAGTGCAAGTGTTACCCCCATGTACAGCTTGATGTAGATTGGGTTTCTGTTGTTGTTGACTTTGGATTTTGTGTTCAAGTCTGATCATTTTTTATTTCCACCAAATGGACATATGACTGTCTGGTCATGGTACCATCCATTTTTCTCCCTCCAACTATAATGCTGATCAAGGTGATTCCAGTATTGTGGCTCTATTGGAGATATAAGAAGGGACATGGGAGGAGTCTGTCTAAGTACTGTAAGTATCCCTTTGGAAGAAGAAATGGGAAAGAAGAAAAAAGAAAAATGTAACAAAACAAAACAAAACAAGACAAAAACAAAACAAAACAATGATAACTTCGACTGTTGTTTTCTCATTAGGGTTTTCTTCCTGCCTTTCCGGAACAGCAATAATTCCTATGTTGTTCCACTTGAATTTGTTCCAATAATCCATTGTCTGTTCATTTATTTGGAGTATTGTTTTTATCTTCTGGTCATTTGTTTTAAGACTCTTTTCCAATTTCAATGTTTATATTAATTTTAGCCTGTTCTCTCACTATACTAATTTTTTATAGATAACTATGTCATTTATGCTGAGGAAGCATTCATTTTGTCTTTTTTGGCAATCAATATCCTAGTAACTGTGTTATTGTTCTAACTGAAAATTTTACCACAATATTGAATTAGAGTAAGAGTAGATATTATTTTCTTAATCCCTATACTGGAGAAAATTTTTACATTATATTAAATATTGTATATTACGTACAGTGTTAACTAAAGTTTTCTTTACAAATGTGCCACATCCTTCTTTTATTTTTAATATTATTGACAATTTATTTTATAATTGACATTGCTTTTTGTCAATTTTTTCATTTTTTGTTAGGACCATGTATTTTCCATTTTTTGCTTATAACATTATGGGTTTTGTTGTTTATCTTCTACACTTATATCAGCTTATAATACACTCTTGTTCCATTTTTCCTTGTTTTCTCTTGTTATTTTTGTGATTTTCACTGCAATTCTGATTTTTGTGTATATATGCGCAAAGTTTAAGTGTCAAAACTTCTTAAAAGACATATTAAGGGTTCTAAGGAATTGTTTATTGAACTAAGGTATTTACCTTGTATCCAGTTCATGCATGCTTGATCCCCCAATATGGTCTACTGAGCCTGTTCTGGAGTGATTCCTCTGCAGAGAATCAGGAATAAGCTCTGATTTCCTATGGCTATAACATCCAACTAGTAAGTATTTATAATATTTATATATTTCTATATAATCAAACCTTATGCTTATTTTTAAGTAAATGTATACTTACCAATGTAGATATTATTAAATTGCATGTATGTCATATAATTCTCTTTATTTATTCTTTTCCTTTCGCAACTTCAGAGAAATTTTCACGTGCACATAAAATTCTGTTACCAATTTTTATCATGGATAACATTTTAGTCAAGTTCATAAAATTATACCTTTATCATTGTTAATTTACCTAGGATTTTATAGAGTATCACACTATATTCAAACTAAAATTATTTTATAGCCATGTTATTGATGTAATGTTTTATGTGGATTGAATTTATGTTTATTTTAAGCTTTATATATTTTGCTATACCCCTACTGTGTTGTTTCTTAATGGATTCCTAATAAAAGTAGAAATAATTTATCAACTTTAGCACCTGTAATATTTTGGTTCTAACATTTTGTGTTGCTTTAGCGTCTCTCTTGTGTTTGAATTTATTATTGGTACCCAACGCCTTTGTAAAATAAAAATAACTTTCTGTACTCTGATAGTAGAAAAATAAATTATGTCAGAGATTCTAAGATTCCATGAAGAGGAATTTAGGTAAACATTTAACTATTTTCTTGTTGAAGAGCCATAAAGTTTACTAAGTGCATGACATTCAAAAAATTGCTTGATTATATACAGAAATATACTAATAAATTAGTATTAGTATACTAATAATAATTAGTTTTAATATACTAAGCAATTAGTAATATACTAATCAAAATTAGTTTAATTATATACAGTAAATGGTCCTAATCTCTGTAGTAATCACTGAATACCATAATGTGATGCGATGTCCTTCCCCCCACAAAATAAATATTTGCTCTCATTCATAGAAAGCTAATGAAAGGTTCTTTCAATGCCTCATTAACACAATCAACTTGTTTGCATTTGGCCAGCCCAATCTATTTTCAAAAGAGATGTAAATCGATGTCTAAAAAATTATGGGTATACCGACCACCTAGCTAAAAGCTGGCAATCTTGGGATGAGAGGCAGGTCAAGTTCCCACCTTGCAAAGATATGCCATCTGAGCCCATCACCCACCACCACTACTTTACCAGTGGCCCTGATTCACCACTCCTTAAAGCCCTCTACAGAAACACCAATATGTCCAGAACTCTAAGTATGTGGTATTTAGACTAATGTCACTCGGACTTTTGGTTGAGTGAGTGGTCACCCTCCTCGGCAATAGTGCTTGAAATTCCTGGGCCATATGGCTGCAATAGTGACAATGTAAAAGCTCCAATCTATTTACGAATTTTTTTTTTTTTTTTTGCTTTTGGGCCACACCCGGTAACGCTCAGGGGTTACTCCTGGCTATGCGCTCAGAAGTCGCTCCTGGCTTGGGGGGCCATATGGGACGCCGGGGGATCGAACCGCGGTCCGTCTCCTAGGCTAGCGCAGGTAAGGCAGGCACCTTACCTCCAGCGCCACCGCCCGGCCCCTATTTACGAATTTTTTATAGCTGTATTCTTTAGTTTTCTTCTTTCTGTCACTTTTTCTTTATTTTTTAGATTTTAAAATAATTTTCCTCCTAATTACCTTGAGACAAATGTATTATGATCAACTATGTCAACTATGTGAGAAAAGTCTTTAAATAAACTGACTTGTATATAAAAGTGTATTCTCTCTTTTTTATTTTCTCCTCTTTAATTTCCTTTTCTTTTTGTGGGGGGATGCACACTGAGCAGCACTTAGAAGTACTTCTGGCTCTTCACTCATGAATTACTTCTGATACTGCTCAAGGGACCTTATGGGTTGCCAGATATTGAACCTAGGCTGACTGTGTGTTAAATAGCCTATTCATTGTATTATTAATCCAGTCTATGAATATTCATGTATGCTTTTATGGTTCATACTGTTTTGAAAGAAATCTTAGTTGTCCTAGTACACATCATTAATATTCTACTTTAGGCAATCACCTAATACTTTTTAGCAGGCAAGACATTTTTCTTGCATGCAATTGATGAAGCCACTATCCCAGGCACCAATATATGCCCTCAATGTATTTAAGAGCGATCTCTAAGGGCAGATCAAAACGTAAACCCTGATTACTATTGGTTTTGGCCCCCCAAAAGTTCACATTTGCTCTAATGATTTGAAATAACAATTTTAAAATGAATTTGTCCCCTTATACTTAATTTTACCCATAGAATTTTTGTCTCATAGGACTATATGCCAGTATATAATAAATGATGTATACATTTTAAATATATACTAATATTGTTATAGTTTCAAGTATAAATTACTTGCTTCTTTTTAATGAATTATGTTAATTTGTCATTAACTTAGTACAAAGGACTAAAAGAGTGAAAAACACTGACATTAAAACGTTTAAATTCTGTAAGAAATGTAAAGTTTATTGTAAAATAGCTGAAAAGTGATCATTTTATCACATAATAAATATGTATATTAAAGTTTCTGAGTTCTTCAATAGAAAGATAAAAAGTATTCTGTGGTTAAAGGAGAAAAAAATAGGATGGATGGAAGGAAGGAGGGAGGGAAGGAAGGAAGGAAGGAAGGAAGGAAGGAAGGAAGGAAGGAAGGAAGGAAGGAAGGAAGGAAGGAAGGAAGGAAGGAAGGAGGGAAGGAAGGGAAGGAGGGAAGGAAGGAGGGAGGAAGGGAGGGAGTAAAAGAAAGGGAGGGAAGAAAGGAGGGAGGAAGGCAGGAAGGAAGGAAGGAAGGAAGGAAGGAAGGAAGGAAGGAAGGAAGGAAGGAGGGAGGGAGGGAGGGAAGGTAGGAAGGAGGGAAGGAGGGAGGGAAGAAAGGAAGGAGGGAAGGAGGGAAGAAAGGAAGAAGGAGGGAAGGAGGGAAGAAAGGAAGGAGAGGAGGGAAGAAAGGAAGAAGGAGGGAAGGAGGGAAGAAAGGAAGGAGGGAAGGAAGGAAGGAAGGAGGGAAGGAAGGAAGGAAGGAGGGTAGGAAGGAAGGAAGGAGGGAGGAAATAAGGAAGGAGGGAAGGAAGGAAGGAAAAATTCTTAAATAAGAAATGGAGAACCAAAAAAGTGCAAGAAACAAAGTGAGAAAGAGAGAAGAGAAAGAAAAATACAAATATATAGAAGGAAGAGTGTCCCATCCTGCAGAACTCAGTAATTCGTGGGTATGTGAGGGGGTTCCAGCCTGAAAAATAAAGAGAGACCCAATAATAAATGGGACCCAAGACAAAGAGTCTGATCAAGGGCCAAATTTATTGAAGCAGACTCATTCTTGAAGCCTGACTCATTCTTGGTAGAGAAAGGTTTCAATAAGTCACCTTACCTCTTAAGAACCAATTTTTTATAGACTAACTGAAATGTTGGGAGAAGAAAAATTGTTAATTTCAGTTTTGCTTTCTTGATGAGAAAATGTCTTTATGGCATTCATGTAAAATATTTGAACTATCTCTATATAAAGCTAAAAATATTTTATTTGAGATAGTTAGCAATGCATTATTTATATGTCATCAAATTTATCATCATTAAGTTTTTGAACTTTCAATCTTTGGGGCTGCAATTACCAAAATTATTTATGATATGCTGAAGTGTATGCATAAACTTGGGTTATTCTAGAGAGTAACCTTTGCAAAAAAGCAGGTGGAAACTCAATTTGAAAAGGAAACTTCCCACAAAAACATTCCATTTACATGAAATTTGTTTATAAAATGCCTATGAAAATATCATAAATATTCAGCATAAAACAATTGCTTTTCAACATTCCAGAAAAAAATGCTAATCAATTTAAAAGCCCTGCCTGCAAATGAGTCACTTTTAGAAATGTTGCTAAAACTTAATAGTTAACTTTGAGATTAGCAAAGTTCTGTATGAATTTATGTAGTTCACTGATTTTTAAACCAGGCATTACAACTTAAATACTTTGAAGGAACAAATATATTTAGATAAAATTTCAGGCATTTTTCAGTTTTTAAAAAGAATACCCTCCTTCACCACCACCACCACCAGTGCCCCCATCTCCCTCCTCCTTCACCCTCAGCCTGTATTCCTGCAGGCATTCTATTTCTCTCACTCACTACCATTGTCATGCCAGTTGTTGATGTAGTTATTTCTCTAACTGCACTCACCACTCTTTGTGGGAAGCTTCATGTCTTGGGGCAGTCCTTCTAGCCCTCATCTGTACTGTCTTTGAGTATTATTACAATATCTTTTATTTTTCTTAAATCCCAGAGAAGAGTGAGACTATTCTGTATTTCTCTTCCTCTGACTTTTTTCACTCAGCCTAATAGTTTCCATGTCCATCCATGTATAGAAAAATTTTCATTTTTAAAACTTCTATTTTTGATCTTCTACCTCGCTTTTGCTTCTGTGACATTTTTTAATTTAAATAGATGAATTAAGAATTATTTTCTGGGCTGGTGAGATGGCACTAGAGGTAAGGTGTCTTCCTTGCAAGTGCTAGCCAAGGAAGGACCGCGGTTTGATCCCCTGATATCCCATATGGTCCCCCAAGCCAGGAGCAATTTCTGAGCACTTAGCCAGGAGTAACCCCTGAGCATCAAACCAAAAAAAAAATTGTCAAGATAATGTAACCAATGTAAAAAGTCTTCAATTGTATAATGTCTTATTAAATATTTTCAAAGTTTTGTTATAGCCAATTTAAAAATAGATTATTCTCGCTAAATGTTTGGTCTAGTAAGAGTATGTCTTTCTGCGTGTGTGTGTGTGTGTGTGTGTGTGTGTGTGTTTAGCATAATGTTTCATTGTTTTACTACATTTATTATGAGACTTCAAAAGTCTTCCTTGTAAGCACCAAAACTTTGGTTTGATTTTGTTTTCCTGCTTCATTCAGCTATTCAGTGCCTTTGTGTAGAAGATTTCAGAGAACTGACACTTAGAAACATGATTAATTAAAGGAATTTTTCACCACATTCTATTTAAAATTGCTATAAAGGGCCATAGAAATGATACAGTGTATAGGGAACTTGTTGCCAAGCGCTAACTTGGGTTCCATCCCAAACAGCCAGTATGTTCTTTTGAGCGCTGCCATGAATAATTTCTAAGCACAGAGCTCAAGTAATTCTTGAACATTACTGCATGTACCTCCTAACCTCCCAAAAGTTATTTTCAACTTATAATTTTCACTAAGCCATATTGATTTTGACATATTTTGAATAAAATTAATATGATGAAAATGTTTGCATATTTTGGGGCCGGAGAGATAGCATGGAGGTAGGGTGTTTGCCTTGCATGCAAAAGAACGGTGGTTTGAATCCCGGCATCCCATATGTTCCCCTGAGCATGCCAGGATCTATTTCTGAGCATAGAGCTAGGAGTAACCCCTGAGCGCTGCCGGGTGTGACCTAACCCCCCCCAAAAATGTTTGTAATATCTAAATCTAACATCAGAGTTGTCTAAAATAAAAAAAAACAAAATTTGTTTTTTATGTTTATTACAATGGGTAATTGTCTCATAAGTGATTTAATTCACTTAATTTTTAATATTTTTATTTTAAATGAAATATTTTATATAATAATAATGGATAACAGAATAAACAACAATTAATTAATGAGTTCCACAAAAATAAGAGAAAGAGGCATAAATCTTATTTAATTTAATAATCACTTGAAACTACCCTAAATTGATTAAGAGAATAAACATCTAAATCTAGGAAGCTGAAAATTTACAAACAAAACAAAAGCAAACAACAGACATAGAGACATTATAATGAAAATGGCAAATATTTAAGATAAAGAGAATCCTAAAAGAAAAACAAAAGCAAAAGAGTTAAAAGAGAATCCTTATAAAATTATTGTGAATTTCTTTATAATATCCTTTTGACCAGGAGGGATTAAATGATTAGACAATTTGTTAAAAAAAAATAACTTCAACCAAGTATATTCTACCCATTTAGGTTGTACTTAGATCTTATGTGATGAGTTTTTCAGACAAACAATAAGATTAAACTAACCTTGAGCCAGGGGATTAACACAGTGAATAGGGATGTGCCCTGTATGTAGATGACCTGGGTTCAACCTCTAACGCCACATATGAACCCCAATCTGCAAGAACTAACCTTGAGTGCAAAGCCATGAGAATAGCTGGGTATGCACCCTAAAAACTGAATTAGGGCCCGGAGAGATAGCACAGCGGCGTTTGCCTTGCAAGCAGCCAATCCAGGACCAAAGGTGGTTGGTTCTAATCCCGGTGTCCCATATGGTCCCCCGTGCCTGCCAGGAGCTATTTCTGAGCAGATAGCCAGGAGTAACCCCTGAGCAATGCCGGGTGTGGCCCAAAAACCAAAAAAAAAAAAAAGAAAAGAAAAAAGAAAAAAAAACTGAATTAGACTTGCAATAAATACTAAGAAATTTTCTTAAAATAAAAAGAAACTCAATTGTGAAACAGAAAAGACACCAAAAACAAACCATGGGAAGGAAAGTAAAAATAATCTACTTCCTTAATTACAATAGCAATTAAAATTGTAACTGAGATGTAGCACAAAATAACTTCAAAAAATTCTTAGAAGAAACAAACCAGATGAATTTTCTAAAATGCCAAATATACATAAAAGTTTAATATAAAAATAAAAGTGAAATATTTTTAAAAGTAAATGTACTGGGACTGGAGCGATAGCAGAGCAATAGGGCCTTTGCCTTGCTTGTGGTTGGTCCAGGATGGACCTGGGTTCGATCCCTGGCTTCCCATATTGTCCCCATAGCCAGGAGCGTTTTCTGTGCACACAGCCAGGAGTAAACCCTGAACATCACCGGGTGTGGCCCAAAAAAAGAAAAAAAAAAAGTAAATGTACTGCAATAACTCCCAAATGCATGCCATAGGGTTAACTCGCTTTTATGATTTTAATATGTCTTACTTTCAGTGTTCTGTGAATTTTCTGACTGTAAATATCTGTTAATTTATAATGCTATTTATAATGCCTCTGTTTATTATTATTTATTAGTCTCTAAATAACACTAGGAATGAATTATTTTATTCTAAAGTTTTACTTACAAAAACTCTTACATGGGTCATACAGAGATAGCACATCTTGTTTTGCGTGAAAGGAGTTCAAATTCAATCCCTTGCATGGAAAATGTTCCCCCACACGCCCATTTACCCACCATTTCCTTATATTACAAAATTGAGTGAGACCATCTAATATGTGTTCTTTCTGCTCTGACTCACACCAATTCCACCCAGTATAGTGGAATGCAATTTAATTGTTTTGTTTTTTGCTTTGCTTTTTTAATTTAATGTTTAAATAGCCCTTTTGACTCTATATACCATAATTTATTTATTAAATTATTTTTGGTTTGGCACTTGAATACTTTAAAATAATGCTGTACTAAGGAAAAAATAATCAGTATATCAATGAGATATTTTCTTCCCCTCCTTTCTTTCTTTCCCTCCCCTTTCCTTTTCCCTTCTTCCTTTACCTTCCCCTTTCTTTACCTTTTTCTTTTCCTTTCTTTTCCTTTTCCCTTTCTCTTTCTCTTTTTTCCTTTCCCTTTCCCTTCCTTTTCTTTTTTCTTTTCTATTCTTTCCTTTCCTTTCTTTACTTAATTTCCTCCCATTATCTTTCATTATCATTTTTTTTATTTTCTTGTGCCATAAATCAACCCCCTATCCTTATACAGGCAAAATGTTCTGTTGAATCAAATAATTAACGATGGGGCTGGATGGAAGTGGATGCCATCCCAGGCCACGTGGCTCTGCAACCCCCATCCAGCCGGCGGGTCCCAGGCCCAGGTGAACGGCGGAATCAGACTCATCCAGAGACAGGTATCAGGAAGCATCAGCTTTATTCATGCCCTATTCACCACATGTGTGGCCTCTATCCTAACCTTTCAAGCATTCAGCCATTCTAGGCTAGCCCTGCATCTTAACTCCTTTCAGTCATCTTCCTTTGACCTCCATCCTGGTCAAAGACCAAAAGAGGCAAAGACCCAAAAGCCAGAGGGCCCAGCAGGGCAGAGCCCCTAATCCCCTCGCTCAAAGGTTTATCTACCTTTTCCAAGACCCCTCCCAGGAATGTGCGGGGTCTTGCAGGTAAGGTTACACATAATATCTGGTTCCCAAGACCCCACCCAGAAATGGGTGGGTCTCAGGTAGCTACACCTAAATCCAGGGTGGAGTTACAGTGCTCTACCACTGAGAGATTTTTCCAGAATATCAATTTAGTGATGCATTCATCTGGATTAGAGGATTAAAAATGTAAGCACTGGAAAAGATTATAAAACCCCTATAACAGAACTAACACTTTAGAGCATCTGGCAGTAAAATGAGTAACCAATCTTAAAATTCAAGAGGAATTCCCTCTATAGGAACTTTTTCCCCAACAGACCTCTCTGGCTACAGAAAAGGAATTACCTATAAGCATAGTAAATTACTCTACACATAGTAAAGTCCCCTAGTTTTGTATATATAGAGACCAAAATGAAACATTTATATTCATGAGTTAGAAATAAATATAAAGTCCATTCACTAGACCTGAATGTCAATTTAAACAAATTAAAATATCCAGAATATGGGGCTGGAGAGATGGCATGGAGGTAAGGCGTTTGCCTTTCATGCAGGAGGTCATCGGTTCGAATCCCAGCGTCCCATATGGTCCCCCGTGCCTGCCAGGAGCAATTTCTGAGCCTGGAGCCAGGAATAACCCCTGAGCACTGCCGGGTGTGACCCAAAAACCACAAAAAAAAATATCCAGAATATGTGCTGAGGAAATAATATTTCCTATATTGCTTTTGAACAGTTAAAGTATCTCTTGGACTTCTATTTATTATCCCTCAAATGGTTGCTATGTTTTTGTCAGTGAACTAAAAGTACATTTCATTACTAAAAGCAAGTGTTGAAGCTAATTAAATGCAATGGTACCATCTCTAACAGATTATAGTATTATTGGGCATAAATCAGAGTTTTCCTGTTTGTCAGATCAACTAATGTTGGATTATAAATTCATTTTTCTGTACTGGGGTTAATTATTGACTTCTCTGTACAGTTCTCATAAATTATCTATTGAGAAAATGTCCCCCTGAACTATGAGAAAGGTTGACTGCTATTGTTTCTTTTAAGAGCAACATTATTTATAGAGATGTGAGCAAAGTAATTTATTTTAACTTCCATAGTCAATTTGAGAATGATGTAGTAGAATATTAATAGCAGATAAGTAAGCTGATATGCATAGGGCACTCAATAATTCCTTAGTATGTCTCCACTTAATTAAAGAAATCCATGATCCTTTCATATTTCAAAGGCGTTTACTATACCAATAACATGATTTCTATTAGTATAAATGCTTATTATTTTACTTCTGGTTTGTGCCAAGTTCTACATTAGTACAAATAATTTGGTATTCTGATTAGTAGAACCAAATGCAAATAAGTACTCTTTTCTGAACAAATTGATGTGTGTATAATTACTCATTTTTCTTAATTTTGTCTTTCAAAAACATATTCCAATAATTTTATGATTGAATATGTACATATATCTTCTAAGAAATGATAGCTTCTCCATAGTAATATTTGAATATGTATGTTGTACTGTAAGCATACATGGTGGTTCTGAATTGAGTTATTTAGTAACTATTCTTTAGTCTCAAATATGCCTCATATTTGGCATGCTACCTATATCCTATTTCTAAAGTCTTTTATTGATATTTTTCATTTATGAATATTTTATGTCCCTGACAATTAACAGGAGTCCCTCTTAAATCATTTCTTTTTAATTGAGTACAGGATAAATGTGGGCATTTCCTCCACCAACTTATTCATTCTACCTGAATGATCAGAACTAGCCACACCTGGAATGGGTGGGTAGAGGAGACTGGATGGGGAGAGAGAGGGATTAAGGAGGAGAGTTAAAGAGAGAAGTGGGCAGAAGCGAGAATCAACAGCAAGATTCAACAGAGAGGTTCAGCCTCAGAGTTAGCATCAGCCTTTGAGCATCAGCCAACAAGCAGTAGAGTAGCTTCAGCAAGGGGAGTTAGTCAGCAAGGACGCCTGGAAAAAGCAGCTGAAAGGCCGACAGGGGCCGAGAAAGCCAGAAGGAGCAGAGAAGTAGCTGCTAGGAAAAGGCTTAGAATAGCAGCCATGTGAGGAAATGTAGATGTTAGGTTAGGACCGTGAAATAAAGCTGGCTGACTCTTGGAACTTCATCTGACTGCTTTGGTAGTTTATCCACTGTTTCCCTGCAGCTTTCAGACTCTTGGGCATAAGGGGCAACAGGAGCCAGGCCGAGCCGAGAAAGGCCTCACCATCCCCACACCAACTCAAGAACTCTTTAATTAAGATATTAAAACAACAACAAAAAAATCATCCCTCCCATAGTAAAATTTAACAAATAAAAGTCTAAGAAAGAAAGACAATTTTGGGTTGCAGAAACAAGTTTGAATTTGAGCATTCATATCTAAAGTAATTCTTGAAAAACTCAAACAACTCAGTCTTCAAATATATGTTTTTCTGACAACCCTAGTCCTCTTGCATATTTGAAAGCTGTGTTGTTCAGTGTGAGATTTCTCCAAGTTGAATTGGACCTATGTCGTCGTTCATTAGACAGCTTCTGTCCTGTACTGACTATTTCCCTGTGTCTGTCAAGGAATAGTTAAACACTTCTAGACATTCTTCCATCATCTGAGCCCAATACACTAAGGTTGGAATAAAGAGAAATTCCCTACCCCAATAGCAACTACCAGGAATGAAGTCAGAGGAGCTAGAACAATCAATAGTCACTCCCCTAAGAAACTAACTCTCTATCGCTCTAGCTTCCTATCTATCTATCTATCTATCTATCTATCTATCTATCTATCTATCTATCTATCTATCTATCTATCTATCTATCATCTATCTATCTATCTATCTATCTGCCTATCATCTACCTACCTATCTTCTATCTATCTAGCATCTATCTAGCATCTACCCTATCATCTACCAATTATCTATCTATCTATCTATCTATCTATCTATCATCATCATCATCTACCCTATAATCTATCAATTATGTATGTATGTATGTATGTATGTATCTATCTATCTATCTATCTATCTATCTACCTACCTATCTATCTATCATCTATCTATGTATCTATCTCAATTCCCAACAATCCTTAAGACATCTATCTGCCTAAGAACCAGGATGCTAGTATATATTTTCAAAGTTCTCTCAGCACCTCACTTAGAAAAATTGCAGAACTTGCCCACTTATCGTCAATTCTTAACTTTTCTAGGCTTTGTCCCAGCTAACAAACTAAGTTCTATTATTAACATACTGTTGCATTCTTATAGTTGTTTTCCTTCTTGTATAATTCCTTGGGAAAACAATTTCAATCGCATGATTATAGTAATATGCATGAGCATTTCTATGACTCATAGAACTCATTTTAGGGTATCTGTTTGCCTCATCTTCTCACAGCTGGCCTGCTGGATGTCTCCCATCAACAAACCAAAGCTTTCTATGACAGTGCATAACTTCCAACATCCAAGCTAAGATTTTTGAAGATTTTCCATTGTCCTCAAACAAATACCATTCCCTATATCTCCACATCCTGAAGTGTCTGAGTGTGTGTGTGTGTGTGTGTGTGTGTGTGTGTGTAACTATGTTGTTCTGGAGTTAAACTCAAAGAAACATATAAAGTAGGAATGTGTTTTCCAGTTCTGTAGATAAATATTTTAATTAATATTTTATTTGAATCATCATGATATACACTTTACAATTGTTAATGATTTTCAGTCAATGTCCCAGTATACATATCCTTACACCTATACAATGTCCCAGCTTTTCATCCCACACTCTCACCAGCCTACCTCTATGACAGACATCTCTCTCTGCTTAATTTTCGAAAACAAAAACAAAAACCTTCTAACTTCTATTACTACTTTCAGTAATGAACTTTTGCATGTCCTATAGAATTTTAGATTCCAATTGTATTTAGTGCCAATGTCTTTACATAGCTAATGTTAAATATAAGATATGAGATACATGATTGAAGAATAAATACTGCACTTCAAAATGTTAATCATTTTTACAATTTATTATGAATAAATGTTTTACCTTTCTTTCCATTAAATTGAAAAGAAAAACCTAACAATTTACGGAGTTCTCACTTCAGCAACAATGTAGTATGTTAATTCTTATTAAACACACACAAAAAAAATCCCCAAAACCTTTATGTCAACAAATGCAAAAAATGCAATATATGGAAATTAACCCTAAAAAGTTAATAAAATCTTCTTTTCCTATCTATACTTTAACAGAAATTATTTTATGCATTTTATACATTTATAGTGTCTGTAAATTTCAAAATACATACTTCTATTTAATAACATATTATATCTGAAAATAAAATAAGCAATAAAAATATCCAAATAAAAGACTTTCTCCCATGGTTCAGCACATAAGTGGTTGTCTGCGATTATTATTAAATAAGTGGTTTATTAAAAGAATACTGGAAAAATAATTGCTTATAATCTGAGTTAATCAGTAACCACACTATGGGGAATGTAAGAAGATTAATTGCTTATTAATATGAACTGGGAGGTGTAGTAGTCCTATAAGAGAGGTAGCTGGTGAGGTAGCAAAGAGATTTAAGACTGGAATAAATTATACAACAATTTCCACAAGTATACTTGCTACTGAGCTTTCTCTTCTTTTATTTTTTCTTCTCTTCCATTTTATTTTTTAGTTTTCCTTTCTATTTTCTTTCTATTTTTCCCAGTAACTTTGCTTTCCCTTTTCCCTAAAACAGATGTATTCTGATCATTTATGTCAACTATGTGATGTGTTTTCTTTCAAAAAAACCTTATAAATAATATCAATTATTTCTAAATAATTTATTTTATAAATATAAAATAAGATTTATTAATTATTTATAATAAATATATATTACTTAAATTAAAACATTTAAAGAAAAGAATGAAAAAATTGATTTTTTACTTGCCTCCATATTAATACTTAGAAATCTAATCACAGATCATAGAGTAGTAAGGCAGAGTGAATACTCAGTGAATAGCAGGCGAATAATTTGTCCACTGCACTCAGTATTGAAGAAAAAGAATAGGAAAACAATTATAGACTAATTGATTATGGATTTTAGAATATTAAATAGCAATGTAGAACTGGGTTATAACTGACAGAAAACAGAAGAAAAACAATGGGGCCTTTTAATGTTTAATGTCCAGAAAAATTTTTTTTTCTTGCTTTTCATCCTTACAATGAACTATCACATTTGGTATGCTAATGCAGTTAGACCTCTCTTTTCTTTGAAACTAGCTCTGTTATTTTTCTAAAGTCTGCCTAAATATAAATTATTTGATTAAAAGTTTATTTTTTTTCATTTTTGTTTCTTTATCTTTGCAGTATATACATTTACTTTTTCAAAGTGTTTTAAATAAGGAGCAAAACAGATGTTAACTTTAATTACAGCCAGTAATACAATTTTATTAAATTACAAACCAAATTACACAAAACATATACACTTTATATTCATGTAACCTCAACTTCAGCTTTTTATCCCCAACATCCAAATTTACATTTTCTAAAACCAAATGAAAAAATAAAATACTAAACAGCAAAATAATTTTGACTCAAGTAGTCTCATCTTACGACTTAAGAAAATAAATCCTAGACAAGCTAGACATAATTCTGCAAAACAATGGGATTACTGCTGAAATTCTATTACTATGAAAACCTTTCAACCCTTGTTACAAATGGAGCTGATGTTATTTTGAAGTTAATTGGGTTTTACGGTGGGTTAAGGAGCTAAAGTTTCTGAAAGTTGATTATGTGATTGTATTCTGGCTCTCCAAATAGAGATAAAGATTTTTTTACTTACTTTAACACTTTAGAAAATAAAATCCCCCATACTTAATTAATCTGAATGCATTTTTATTAAAAAGCCTCGAGAGTATATGATTCTCTTCTTAGAGCAATCTCTACAACTGTGCTCAAATTAACGCTCTCCATGACTCAACCTGATTCATTAAACTGTTAACCTTTATTGAATAACTGGTGGATGGAATACTGCCAAATAATAAATGGTAATTTACCTTCGAATTTTCCAAGATTCACAGCATTTTGTCAGTGGGGTTAATTGGAGGAAAAAACCTTTATTTGGTACATTTTTGGTAGACACAGTAACAGGCCACTGAATGGTTTTACACAAAGGAGATGTCACACTTTTATGTTCTAAAAGTGATGTTTATCTGCTGTTGCAGAAGGTTTGAAAAGATGACTTTTTAGTTTATCATTAGGAATCAGAATGATGAAAATATAACTAAAGTTATTTTTGTATTAAAACATTCTCACGCATCATTAAGTGAAGAAATTGAACTTTAGAGCGTATTGATTTTAAAATGCACAATGATCCATACATCAGGAAACTGGACAAAAAGGCCAATCTGTATTTCTTATTTTTTTGTTTATTTCTTAGATGTCTTCATATCAAGCTACATTGAATATGCCAGATCCTACATGTTGTGTTAATTTTAATTATAAAGTTTTAGTGTGATGGATGGTTGGTGGTGAGGCCTTTCTTGGCTCAGCCCAGCACCTGCCTGAAGCCCCATCAGCCAGTAGGTTTATAGATGCAGGGTGATGGCAAAGAAATGATTTCACAGGCAGTCAGGTGAAGTTTCAAGAGACATCCAGCTTTATTACAAGGCCCTAATCACCAAGTGCTTCTTTCACATGGTCTCTAAGCTAAGCAGCCTCTTTTTGGCTACTCTCCATCCATCTGGTACATGATCTCTCTCTCTCTTTCTCTCTCTCTCTCTCTCTCTCTCTCCCTCCCTCTCTCTCCCTCTCTCTTCTCTCTCTCCCTCTCTCTCTCCCTCTCTCTCTCTTTCTCTCTCTCTCTCCCTTTCTCTCTTTCTCTCTCTCCCTCTCTCTCTCTTTCTCTCTCTCTCCCTTTCTCTCTTTCTCTCTCTCCCTCTCTCTCTTTCTCTCTCTCCCTCTCTCTTTCTCTCTCTCTCCCTCTCTCTCTCCCTCTCTCTCCCTCTCTCTCTTTCTCTCTCTCTCCCTCCTTCCCTCTCTCTCTCTCTCCCTCTCTCTCTCCCTCTCTCTCTCTCTCTCTCTGCTGCATCTCCAATCTGTATTTCTAATAACTATATTCATCTGAAGGAACTTATGTGGATAGGGGGTAAAAACATTTAAAATTAAATGAAAAAATAAACTTTTACTCAAATTGCCTCTCCCTGTGAGACCCCTTTTAGAGTAGAAGTCAGCTGTGTTCTCTGTTGAACAATATTTATTTTGTCACAATATTCACTAAAATACTTATTTTATATATATTCTGACTTTTGTTGCATTTGGTTAATATATGTCAGTGATAAAAGCTTTCTACAAGATGAAATTTTTCAGAGTATACATATAGACCAGAACATATTTATTTGCTTTTGGAGTTGACAATTATCATATATAATTTCATAAATAAAATAAAACTTCTGAAAGTAACAATTTACCACTAGGCTCAGTTTCAAAACCAGGAAATATTGTGTAATTCCTAAAATCAAGGTTACAGAAGACCACATGCATGCATTGAGAATCAAATATCTTTTCTATTTTTATTTCACTATTACAACTGCTTTGACAGACATTCAGAAAAACCAAATTGTGAAAAGAAGTGGGCATTTTAGCAGGTCACACTGTGATTTATACAGCATTGATCCTAAGAGCTTGACTATTTTTACTTAAAATTCTTTGAGTGGAATCTCAACCCAAAAAGCAGCACATTTAAAGATAAAATTATAGTAAAAAATATGTCTGAAAATATGGGATAAATAATTTGGGGCAAAATCTTGAGGGAAAACAGCCAATTGAAAGTTAGAAATTATTATAAAAATAAATTTATAAAACTAAGTTAAAACATAGATTTTAGAGGATTGGTGGGACTTGTGATTCCACACCTAATGGTGTTCAGGGATATTCCTACTCTGTGTTTAGGAATGACCTCTGGCAGTATTCAAGCGATCAGATATATTATTGAGGATTGAGTTGGACTTGGAGATCATAAGATCGTCACCTTAAAAACCCCAAGTCCTATTTTTTCCAGACCTAACACAATTGACTCTGCACAAAATAAAAGAATTAGTATTCATTATTGGTAATGACTTTCTTTTAAAGTCATACTCCAGACTTGAATCTATGTAGAGATGCTCAAAGTCAATGGCATATTATTCATAGAAGTAAATATCAAATTCCCATTAAGCAAAAATCCGATGAGTACTTAGGGAAGGGAAGGAAATGAAGAAGATGGTTCTGAGTGTGTCAGAGATGTATGCTATGTGGTGAGCCTGCCCTGATATTTATGAATAAGGTCATAGGTACCATACAAATTTTTAATATATATATTTATATATGTACTTAATACATATTTAATATATATTACCAGGAGTCTTCTATACTTCTGTTCTTACTCAGGGTTCTGTGGAAGTATAAAAATATATTATTTTTAGAAGAATTTATATGGTGGTATTAGCATATTGCATGAATTTATCTTTATTCATAGTTGAGTAGAATTTTATTATGTGTACACACCACAATTTCTTTATCCACCCTATGTTTGGAAACTGGCTTGCTTATATATCTTGGCTATTGTGAATAGTGCTGCAATAAACATAGAGACACAATTGTCTATAAAAATATTTATAGGATCTTTGTTTAGATGCCTAGAAGAAGAAATAGTCACGTGGAAGATCACATTTTAACATATTTTGAGAAGTTTCAATATTGTTTTCTAAAGAGACTGAATCAGTAGACATTTCCAAAAAGAGTGGATAAGCATTTCTATTACTCAAATCCATACAAGAACACTATATTTTTTGTCTCATTTGCAGAGTTTGGGGTTGAACACACAGAGAGTTACTCATTGATAACTCCAGGCTTTGTGCTCAAAGTCAAAACTCACAATGTTCAAGGGAAAATATGCAGTGCTATAGCTCAAGCCAGAATATGCTTAATCTAAAGACACATATAATCCACAATTATGTCTCTTTTACTAAATGTGTGACAATCGTATTATTGTGAGATGACATATCGTTTCCACCTTCATTTCTCTGATAATATCTAATTTCATCTGTACTTTTTTTTTTGGCTTTTTGTAGATCATGGGGAGTTGTTAAGTTTTATGTATAATTCATATTAATTATTTATTATTGAGTGTTGAGCTACTATGTCTTCCAACTTATAAGGTCTTTTGATTCTAGATATATTTTTTGCATTGCAGAAACTGCTTAATTTAATGTTACTTCATTTAATTATTTGTGCTTTGCTTGGACAACAGCATTGGGTAATTGAAGAAACTTGTACATTCAGTTTAATAAAAGGTGCTTCCTATGATTTTCATGAAATAATTTATGGATTTAGTGTTGATGTTATAGTTATTCATTTTTATATTACTAAGAACATTGATTTTATTGCAGTTTTCACTAATTAGTGTCTAAAATTATCAAACTACATATATATTATACAGTCAGAAGTAAACTGAGTTTCTTGATAAAGAGATGGTATCTTTCTGGGTTTCTGCAGCATAATTTTTATCCTTTTCTAGCGTTGAAAAGCACCAGTTTTCTTCCAAATTTTAAAAAAGATCTCTACATCTTTCAAGTCAGCAGTGCAGCTTCAGAGTGTCTCTGACTCAAGCCCGTTCTGAAGTAGTTTAGCTCCTTCGTTAGCACAAACGCTTCTGCCCTTATCTTATATAACAACCCAGAGCCTCTTATACAATGGACTCACTTGGTAATTGCCATCTCAAGTACCTAAGTTTTCCAGTATGATAGTTCAGAGAGTAGGGCACTTACCATGCATGTGGCTGACCGAATTTTGGTCCTTAGCACCACATATATTTCCTGTAACCCCGCCAGGATTGATTCCTCAGAGAAATCCAGAATTAAAGTGCTAGATTGCACCCTTTCCCACCAAAAAAAAAAAATTAGAAAACACCTTAGCTTAATTATATGTCCAATTCCCTCCCTCTGTCGTGGGAATAAATGTAATCACAAGTTATCAGAATTAGGATGTGGAAATTTAGCAGTTGGAGATGCATTATTTCTTCAATTAGGATAATGTAAATATTTTCATGTGAAATTGCTATGATCAGATTTTTCTATTCTTGCTATTTTTTTTTTGCTGTTGATTACCCTGGGGGTTTTCTCTCATATTAACAGACTTTGACCTTGGCCTGAAGGGAATCTGTGCTTTACAACATATTTTCAGAACCCAGATTGGAAATAAGGCCTTAGCTTGTACAAAGGCAACTTTTTTGTGTAGAAAACAGTAGAACTTGCAAATGGAATCCATAGAAAACAGCAAGAATTTTAATATTTCTGTATGTTCCTAGACCTTGATATAGCTTTACTATATTCCCTATAAGGATTTCCCAAAAACTGTAAAAGGGGGCGTTAAGATAACTGTATTCACTGAGTGCAATTAATTAAGTGATAACGCCAAGCCTAGGGCTTTCTGGCCACAAAGATGAAGTCAGAGAGAAAGGGGAAGGTAGATGAGGAAAATGCTACCACTGGAGTAAAAAAAGATCAAGTACAGAAAGATAAAATAGAGAGTGATAGAACAGGGATATGTGGGAAGCCCTAAAATTCATAGGTTGCCCACAACATCCTAGTACATTAGTTTAGCAAAAGAACTACAACTACATGGTAAAAAAGCTACCAAGACCAATATCACCAGAAAGAATACTGGTAAAGAGAGAGGAAGAATCCATGAACCCACATATGACCCAATAAGTGGATACTGGAAGTTTGACAATATAATTGTTTATTTTGAATATTCTATGTATTTCCATATTTCTATTAAGACAATAAAAATATGTAAAGCATATTGGGTAAACTAAACAATTCCTGCAATGGTAACTCTTATTTGTTAATTTAAATAGGTTAGATATTCTCAAACATTCCATCTTGAATCACCTAGAATAGATCTTTAAAAATTCATAATCTTGTTTTGTTTCGTGGTCACTCCCAGGTGTGCTCAGTGGTTACAAATGGCTCTGCACTTGGAAATTACTCCTGGCAATATAGGGGAACCATATAAAATTGTAGAAAGTGAACTCAGGTCATCCATGTACAAGGCAGCAGCATCTCTGCTGTGTTATAGCTCTGAACTCTAAAATTTATAATATCTTTCTAATATTCCTCTCATATGATTAAGGGCCAGACTACAATGATGAATATTACACTCAGGAAAAAATCTAAAGTAATAACATTTCTGTATTTTTAAGTTTATTCAGGTGTTCAGTGTCCAATTATCTTGAGAACCAATGGAGTAGGCCATATTCTAAGCAATTTGGTCAAACATTCATTTAGATCAGTAATTGGAAAAACCCATTCGGTGTAAAACCAAAAGGTCTATAAAATGATGTGATCTGGTGCTGTATAATAATTGTACGTAAGTGCATGTCTTTCACCATCATGTATGTGACTATCTGCCTTTATTTTATGATCTGTAAATGTTATTATAAATATCAAAGTAATGTGCAGAATAAAGTTTTTCCACCTCTTTTTTAGACATTTCTGTTCATAGTAACACTAAAGCCAGTAGACTTAGATTAAAACAGATTTCCCTCCTTAATGTGTGTGGGTGAGCACCAGCCAATTAATTACAAATCTTAATTGAAAAAGACTGGAAATCCCTGGAGACTGCCTTGCAGATTGTCTTTGGACTTGAACTATACCCACCCTGAAGATTTGATATCTTACAAGTGCTCAGAGTGCTGGAAGCCAATTCATTAAAATTGATGCTTACAATCAATTTCACTCTCCTCTTTATGCTTGTTTCTCCTTTATCTCTCTCTCTCTCTCTCTCTCTCTCTCTCTCTCTCTCTCTCTCTCTCTCTCAGCCTATTCTGCTCTCTCTCTTCCTGTTCCCTTATCCAAGAATTCAAAGTTAGCATGCCACATCATTATGCATTACATAATCTGATTCCATTAACAAAACAAAACAAAAATAAACAAGGTGTCATTCCAGATTACTAAAGAAAAATGTGCACGGTAATAGAAATTCGGGCTATAATAAAGAATCCAAACAAAGGGGAGACATATATAAATACATATATATATATGTATAGAGAGAGATAGATTTATATATGAGGGGAACAGAGTGATAACAGATGTAGTGTTGAGTACTTGTCTTGCACAAGGGCAATTCCTGGCATCCCCGATGATCCCCTGAGTACCTCAAGAGTAGTTGCTGAATGCAGATCCAGGAGTAACCACTGAGCATTTTGAGGTATAAACTTAAAACATATGAAAAACAAAATGAAAGGTACAAATGACTCATATATTTTATACTTGTGATAAGAAAAATGTATATCAAAATGAGATAGAAGTCTGAGAAACAGTACAGAAGGTAGGACATTTGCCTTACACTTGACTGGCACAGGTTCTACCTTGGCACTCCATATGGTCCCCAAAGTAGGCCAAGAGTGATCATATTGCAGAATTAGGACTAACCCTTGAGCATAGCCAAGTTTCATGTACACCCCAAATAAACAAGCATGATGTGAGATTAGTTCACACCAGCTAGAATGGCTATAGAAAAAGGCTGAAAAAAAAAATCAGTTGATAGTGGGAATATGATGAAAAAATGTTTGAAATCTAGAAAATGGTACGGAGATTTCTTAATAAATTTAAATAAAGCTTCCATATGACTGAGTGATTCCATCTTATTTTCCCTTTGTTCTGAAAAGAGAATATCAGTTGACTATATATATGCAAAATATTTATAGTTTATATATTGTAAATATATGCACTTATTTTATTATAGTTAATATATAATATATTATACAAATAGAGCTATATGTAAAATATACAACCTATTTATACTATATAGATTTTTAAATATATGCAATACTTAATTATAATTGAAATATAAACTAAAACAAAAAGGCATGTTCAGTGTGTACTAGGTGAAATCACCAGGATATCAGAGTTGCTCAAATAACCAAAGACAGATAAAAAATGGCAGTATATACACACAAAATGGAATATTACACAGTCTTACTATCTTTGCAATTCCACTATTTAAATATGTAAAATCATCTTAAATTAAATAAAATACACTGTTCAGCTGCATAGGTGGAAAACACACTACCCACTGCAATATTCCCAGCCCCTCAAAATATAATATAATATACTAATTCAGTAAAAGTAAGCACAAAACATGAGTGCACTGTTATTGATAATTTGATTGAATAAGATTGGAGAAAGACATAGATGAGACAGTCTACTACCCATAACCTTTCCTCTTTTTTTTTTTTCAATTTAACTGGGTTATTTTATACCCAAGGACTCAGGAGAGAGTTTGTTAAAGAGTATGATGATACACAGGACAACTTGTCTCTGAAAGTGGAATATAAATGGTATTTAAAGATGAAAATTTTCACTATTAGAGAGACAAAATACACAGACCTGAGGAAAATTTCAAGGGAAGGCTAGGGTTTCCAGAAGTTTCTCTACATAGCACAAGAATGTCTGGAGTGAATGCTGCAACAAGTTAATCAATGTAATTCTATGCCAACATATCTCCAGATTTCTGACTTTCATAATGATACTCAAATGAGACAAAGAAGTTAAAGGGATAGATGTTGCTGTTGTTTCTTTCCCTTAAAAAATTTCTAAAGATGGGGCCGGAGAGATAGCATGGAGGTAAGGCGTTTGCCTTTCATGCAGGAGGTCATCGGTTAGAATCCAGGTGTCCCATATGGTCCCCTGTGCCTGCCAGGAGCAATTTCTGAGCATGGAGCAAGGAGTATCCCCTGAGCACTGCCAGGTGTGACCCCAAAACCACAAAAAATTTCTAAAGATATTCAAGATTAATTTTGTAAACTAAAGGTCAACATAGCTCCAAATTCTTTTTTTCCCCCCAGAAGATAGCTTTCTTTGTAGGTTAAAAAAAATCCTTAAGAAGTATTACAGATTTTATTCATAGTAATCATTTCCCTGAGTGCTGAAAGGAGATAGAGCAACATGATAATCCTTCAGCAATGAAAATGCAAAAGGAAGGAGAGAGAGTGGGAGAGAGAATATCTGTCACAGAAACAGTCAGGAAAGGGAGAGGAGAGGAAATTGGGAACTATGGACAGGTTGCACAAATAAGGGTACGTACATTGTATGACTGTATCTCACTCATGAACAATTTTGCAACTCTTAATTTCAAGGTTTTTAAATTAAAAATATGAATAAAATATAAGAATTAGAGTTCTACATACATTAAGAGAAAAAAGGTTATTAGGGAATATTATTGGGTAAGATAAGTGTTCAAATACAAATTGATCCCAAACAAATTCAAAGGGAGGGCTTGCAAAAACTATCATGGAGGCCAGAAATTACACAGGTATCTTATGATTAATTTTATAGACTCATATATATCTGGGTATATATTATCTTTCTGAAAAACATACCTTTTCTTTCTGCATAGCTACTCTTTTATTCTCTGGTGGATAGATGGAATGGGTTATCAACTTTAATATTTAATGGTGAAAATGGCATATGTGACCACTATTCTGAGAAATTTGCACCCACATCTCAGAAGAACAGCTACATGATATATCTATACTCGATCAAATTTGTGAAATAGAATCTTCTCCATAGTATCATGCCAACTCCTACTTAAAAAAAATGCCTTTTTTTTTCTTTTCTTTAAACAGAACCATATAACTTGAACATATTGTTCTGCTCTCAAATTGAGGGGGAAATAATGGAGGGTACCAAGACCAAACAGTTGTATAATCACTAAGTAGTAATAAAAATGATCGGACTTAAACACCAAATCCAAAGCCAATGACAGCAGAATCGATACCCAATCTACAACAAGCTAGACGCAGAGGGGACCACTTATACTAGCAGCCTGAGGGGTAAGGGAGGGGAATAGGGGATGAACACTGGGAATGGGGGTGGAGGGAGGACAACTTTGGTGGTGGGAGTTCCCCTGATTCAATGTTAATATGTACCTAAAATATTACTTTGAAATCCACTTTGGTCAAAATAAAAAGTATTATTATAAAAATATGTTATCTAGCAAATTGGAGTTTAAAACAAAATATGATCTACTTAATACAACAAATCAGAAATTAATATGTCAATATTTTAATATACATATGTGTGTTCCTCATAATAAAATTAATTTTCTAAAATATAAACAGAATGTGTAATGTTTTAAATTCTTTTTTTGGTAATTCTATCAAATGTTAATTTCACAATATTATCAAACTATTTGATAAAATTAAAAATATGTAATTGGTATTAAATCTTACTTTCTTTTTTTTGGGGGGGGATGTCACACCCAGCAGCGCTCAGGGGCTACTCCTGGCTCTATGCTCAGAAATCACCCCCTGTAGGCTCGGGGGACCATATGGGATGCCGGGATTCGAACCACCATCCTTCTGCATGCAAGGCAAATGCTCTACCGCTGTGCTATCTTTCTGGCCCCTAAATCTTACTTTCTATTGTTTCTATGAAAATACTAAGTATTCCTTAATGTTTAACTATAAATTATAATATACATTATAACTATACATTATAATTAGTGTACACTTAATAAAACATAGTAAAATATTACTATTCTAATTAACTCTTTTATTCAATTGATTTTGTCTTGTTATAAAAAATCTTTATTTTATAAAGTAGGCAACAGGATAAAATTTGGCTAATTTCTTCAGATCACTCAGTTCCTAATAACAGCAGTATTTATCCTTGTTTTCTAAGTAGAATCCTACATTATGATGTTGTTGTTAGAAAATATTGCTGCTTAAAGATGTGTTTTTGTTTTTTCTTCTTTGCCAGTAGGCTGTGTTAATAACTGATATCCTTATTGGTCTTAAGTTTGTAATAAATCCTGACTTTTGTAGAATAGGTCAAACCTTACTTGTTATTAATAAGATTTTATATTTGGCCTTCTCATTTAATGTTACAGTTATATTGAAAAGTTCTACCATTTCACTAAATATGAATCCCTAATTCCTTAAAGTAAATACTGGAATTCCTGTAGATGAAGAAATGGAAAAATGATTATTTTAAAAATTAAATTGTGGCAATGTGATAATTTAATCCACTTAGTTGAGTAAAAATGGAAACATTAATAATTGACCAAAATCTAAGTCATGTTTAAATGCTGTAGACCAAACATTAAAATTGATTTTAAGCTATTCACTCCACTACTAGCATCAGCAGGAGTGGACTCCAGATTTCTAAACATTGTAAGGTATGACCGCCATAAAATAAAATTAATTTAAAAATTAATACATAGGTGGATTATTTGACAAGTGAAACTATTTCTGAAATATGAAGGCACAAGGGAATCCCATTTTGATTATTAACTAGGAGACCTTAGGAGGATGATTACATTTTGGCAGTCTCACAGACTGATAAAGGAAATTTAAGTAACATTTCCATACCTTCTTTTGGCGCAAAGTATAATGAATTCCCGAGTACTGTTGATACTATAAATTGATGCACAATTGGATTTTATTTGACATTGTCTAGACCTTGAGCCATTATTTTTTCCTAGCAAAATGATTAAATTATGCCATATTTATTTGGAGTATTATAAACATCAATTTTTTCCATTTGATGTCTGAATCAAAAATGTACTTCTATTTTGGAAGACAATGCTTTACTTAATTTGTTTTATCACTTCTCTTGACATAAGAATCACATTCTTGGGGCCGGGCGGTGGCGCTAAAGGTAAGGTGCCTGCCTTGCCTGCGCTAGCCTTGGACAGACCGCGGTTCGATCCCCCGGTGTCCCATATGGTCCCCCAAACCAGGAGCAACTTCTGAGCGCATAGCCAGGAGTAACCCCTGAGCGTTACCGGGTGTGGCCCAAAAACCAAAAAAAAAAAAAAAAAGAATCACATTCTTAGATGGATAATTGTTCTCATGTTTAGAGTTATTATTTGAAGTTTAGAAATTTTCTCTTTATCTTATAGGTATAATTATTTGCATGCAGTTTGTCAGGTTCTAATACTGGAATCCCATCTAATCTACAGTGCCCCAAAGGATTTATCCCTTATAACAGAGCAAGAGTAAGCTTTGAACATTTTGTGGTCTCAAAACAAAACAATCACAAGAAGAATCAGCTATGATCGTATTTTTCAATAAAAATTACGAACATATTTCGGAATTTTAATTAGTGATTATAACAAGGAAGTATTTCTGAAAACTAAAGATAAAAGGATTGAGAAAAATAATGTGATAATTTTTGAGGCAATAGATATTACCTTCCTGATAAGCACTTATATAATTCTTATCAGTTGTTCACAAATTAAACTTTCATTTCTGGGAATAATTTAATAGTAGTTGCTTTAAAAATAATTTTTACACTCCACTTTTTTTTTAACTGTTCTAATCCAAATTCTCTGTGTGCAAAGGAGACATGAAATTCTTAAATTCAGATGGTTGCTTTCTGTATTATGGAGATTATATTTGAATAGTAAATTTTATCAGAGCTAAAAATAAGTATTAAAATAGCACAATGGGCAAGATCTGAGTTTTCAAAAAAGAATATAATTGTGCTTCTATGTCCTTCTAGTATTATTCAAATAGCCATATTAACTAGACAAAGCAACTATTTTCGTTGAGCTTTTCCATTTCAGCAAACCCTTAGAATTAAATTTGGAGACTAAAGATGACACACTGAAAACTAGTACTGAAAATTCATTGAATCCTCCGATGAATTTTCAGAGATATTCTTTGGCAAGCACTAGAATGACATGTAGGAATTTTTAACAGTTGTGAACATCTGTGTGCCCAAGAAATCAAAGCCTGGTCTCTATTGCTAAAAGGAAATTTGCATAAATATTCAAGAATGCATCTTCTGTAGTTTTCTATCATCAGTGGTCATACTGGGTAAAAACACATTTTGAAAAAAGAACCATTTCCAGCACATATATTTTGATGAGAGACCTATTTGTTTGTAAAAATTATTATCTTTGATCTTTTATAGCATAGAGATAGCTCTAATATCCTATAAGTACCACCAATGCTTTCCTTGTTATGTTTTAGAGAAGGTCTAAATATTTAACACATTAAATTTAAATGTTGTGTATGCATCAGATTACTATAAACTTTTCATAAGGTTTCTTTTTCTTTCTTTTTTTACTTTTGTCTTCCTTCCTTCCTTTATTTTATTATTAATTTTTTGGCCACACCCGGTGAAGCTCAGGGCGTACTCCTGGTTATGCGCTCAGAAATCGCTCCTGGTTTGGAGGACCATAGGGGACACGAGAGGACTGAACCTCAGTTTGTCATAGGTTAGTAGTGCATGAAGGAAAACACTCTACCACTTGTGCCACTGCTCCTGCCCCTTGTTTGTTTGTTTGTTTTTGTAGCCATTGTGACATTTTTCACAACACCATTTATTAAAAATTTTCTTTCTCTATTTTATATGGACTCCTTTTCTATTTTGCCATTTTATTCATTATTTTCTGTCGATTTTAGTTTTTTTGTGTTTGTGTCAAAACAGTGGAAGGTAGTAATAAATAGCAATCTTGCCAGTTTGGGATATTTAAAAATAACTTATATTCTTTATCTTATTTCCTTAGAATTTCCAAAGTTTGAGGGTTATGATGAATGTGCAAACATCCATATCTTAAATCCCATCTAAGAAAAAATTCAGCTTATTTTAACACTAATTATGATGTTAATTTTGATTTGTCCTATGTAGTTTTTTAACTTATGGGCACACCCCTTTATTTCACATTTCTTAATATTTTTTCAATATGTATAGGTCTGAAAGGGGTTTTTCTTTGTTTGTTTTTATTTCTATTCTAATATTTTCTATGTTTTCCTTTGCTTGCTTTGGTTGTTTCTCATTTTCAAGTTCCTTTGTATATAACATTAATTCACATATATGTTCCTCTTATTTATTTATATGGGTGTATAAAACAACATACTTCTCTCACTACTACTATTACAGTGTATCTTTGTGTCTAGTAAATTATCTCTTGACTTTTTTAAATATTTACTTTGATTTCTTTGTAAACCCTAAAGTTACTCAGAACCAGGTGGTTTAATTTATACATGATTGGGATTTTTCCTGCTTTCTTTTGCTGTTGAGTAAGTTCCATACTACTGTGGTTAGATATATGTGTAGATTAAAATTATATCTAACATATTTTTGATATTTCATAAAATTAAAAAGAAAAATGGGGTTTTCTGCCTTATTATGTATCCAAAGTCTGTTATAGAGTAAAACCATAATCATGTTCTTTTAAAAAGTAAGATCTGCTTTCATCCATACTGCGATAAAAAATCATTATATTTGAAATTTAAATAACAAATGAGTTCATCTTGCAATTAGGTATTGTTTTATTTGGTGACTTATTCCTCAAAAATTACTTTAATAATTATGTTTAATTATATTTTGAGTCTATCTTAATAAAATTATAATTTTCATAATTAGATATACTAATTACAGTTCCATTTTTATCATTAATAAATGCTTTCCAAAAGTTCTTTATAAATGAATGTTTTCTTAGTCCTTATCTTAACCCTCCTGAGTATGTAAACATCTATTTTAAAGATGGATGCTG
The DNA here is from genome assembly GCF_024139225.1 of Suncus etruscus. NCBI lineage: Eukaryota > Metazoa > Chordata > Mammalia > Eulipotyphla > Soricidae > Suncus > Suncus etruscus. The sequence continues at coordinate 3,793,303 of NC_064854.1, forward strand.
TGATTCTTGATGCAGAAACATGGGATTTAGAGTCAAGAAGATATAATATACACCAAGATTGTTTTTAAATTCCATCAACTCTTTGCATCATATTGAAAAACTGGAAACTACAAGCAAAGGAAATAATGATATTAAAAACCACCCTACCCTTTCAGTTAATGGTTCTCAAAGTGGTTTATGTGAAGTGGTATAGAGAGAGGTGGGAACCCCAAAAAGAAAATCTACTGCTTGCTTTCCTTTTCACCCACATCTGATGTCTACTGAAGGGCTCAAGAAATTAAGGACTGATGAAAAGTATTTTCCATGCTCCTGCAAAGTACAAATATTGATATCCTGCCGGTTCTGCTTTATATGAGGGATGATCCTGTTACCGTGAACTAAAATGCTCAGGTTCTTGTCCTAGAGTAGATAAGTTTGAAAGCAAGGGATACAGAAAGCAAATTACCTAATTTAATAAAGACATGATTTTAGAAAAGCTGAAAACTTTAAATTGAGGAAAAATAGGTTTGGGAAAAGAATTGGATAACTAACTGTAAAAAAATTAAACTTTGTTTTATGTCTCACAAAACTCAATTCTACTTTTGTGTCAAAGACCCAGAGATATGATCAAAATTATAAAGTACATTGAGGACAATATGGAAAACGTGAGCAGAATGATCCAAGATTTGAACCTCAAAGGCATTTTCAATGATCTGATACCACTGGCAGAGACAACAAAATCAAAAATAAAATAAATGGAACTATGTCAAATTAAAATGTTCCTTTTCCATGCAGACACTATTTAAGTTGACATAGGTCCATTTATTTTATTTTTGATTTTGTTGTTTCTGCCAGTGGTATCAGATCATACACTAAAACTAAATGACAGGTAACAGAATGTGAAAAAATTCTCATTTAACACTTCAGATATGGGCTCAATATCCAGGATATAGAAAGTATTAAGAAAGATCTACCAAAACAAATTAAAAAACTTTATCAATAAACAAGTAGATAAAATGAACATACACTTTCAAAGGAAGACAAGTGGTTCGCAAACAGCACATATAAAAGGGCTCAGCATCTCTTATCATTAAGTTGATTGTTTTGTTTGGTTGGTTTTAATTTTGGGGTCATACCTGCTGGTATTCAGGGGTTACTCCTGGCTCCATCCTCAAAAATTGCTCCTGGAAGTCTTAGGAGACCATACAAGATTCTGAGGATCAAATCTGGGTCCATCCTGGGTCTTCAGCATACAAGGCAAACCCTCTCCCCAATGTGCTATCCCCTTCAGCCCCATCTCTAATAATTAGAGATATCTACATCAGGCATCAACAGGATATCATATCACACTAGTGACAATGGTTCATATTAAAAAATGGTAAAAAAAAAAAAAAAACTGTGCTGATGGGACCATGGAGAAAAAGGAACTTTCATCCACTGCTGGTGAGAATGTTGCCTGGTCCAACCCCTGTGGTAAACTGCATGGAGAGTTCTCACTAAAGTTAGAAATGAAATGTCATATAACCCAGCAATCCTACTTTCATGTATTCAATCTAGATCTTAAAAACACCCATTCCAAACACTTATTCATACCATTATTCATTTCTGAAGTTGGTCTTTGAAAAGGTCTTGAAACTTTGGAAGAATTAATGAACTGTGACTTGGCTTTCTCTGAATGTAAAATTTTTTAATTTAAATTTTGTTTTTCTATTTCATGATTGGTATACTCAAGTGCTCTGTTTCCTTTTATTCCAAGCTTATATGCTTGTAAGATTTCATTAATTTATTTATTTTGATAATTCTCCAATTTTATCTTATAATTTTTATAAAATCTCTGATTACTTTAATTACTTTGGCATCTATTAAGTTTTTGCTTTCAGTACCAATTTCCTTTACTAAAGTTTTATCTCTTTATTAACTGTAAATATACATTTCTATGTTGTTATTTTTCAAAACACAAACTAGATTTCATTAATATTTAAAATGTTTACTTTGAAGTTCGTTTTTAAATTTTATTTATTAACTTGCAGTGTTATTTATTTGGGTCATTCTTTGTTGCATGATGTATGATTATATTGTTATGAATTTCCCTCAACACATTTTTTTGGTGTCTTCATTCTCATTTATCTCAAGAAATATTATGATCTTTTCTTGGATTTCCTCTTAATCACACTGGTTGCTCAGTAGTGAGCTGTTTGGTTTTTTGTTCTTTTTGTTACACCTAGCTCTGCGTTTGGAAATTATATCTGACAGTGCAAGAAAGAATTTTGTGATGCCAGGTATCATTCCAATCCAAGTTGGCTAAGTACATGGCTAATACATTTCATGCTGTACTATCTATCCTTGGAAAATGTTTTTAACTTTTAAAGACCTTGACTTTTCTTTAAAGATTGCACAAGTTGAAATTTTCACAAATAACAATATAAAAATGCAACAGATGTATGGAGGGGTAGCACAGTGATAGGGCACTTGCCTTGCCTCCTTTTGACCCAGGACAAACCTTGGTTCGATTCCCAGTGTCCCAGATGGTCCCCCAAGCCAGGAGCGATTTTTGAGGGCATGGCTAGAAGTAACCCATGAGTGTCACTAGGTGTGGCCCAAAAGAATAAACAAGAACAACAAAAATGTAACACATTTAGAACATAATTTGACAGAATTTACATTACTAACATCTGTATTTTGAGATCAAATTAGTTCCCATAATGGAAGCAATATGAGAAAAGCATAACGATTTTAACATTTGTTTCCTATGTGCCTTACGCATTACATATTTATACCCTGTGTTGTTAACTAGACCACACATTTTTTAATGAATTAAAAAATTATTTGTAAAATTTGACCCCTCTTTTCAAAAACAGAACTTACATCACTTCTAACCTTCTGTTTCATATTTTTATGGCTGTTGATGTTTTTTATTTGTTTGCTTCCACAACACAAAGAATCTTGTATGCCAAGTTGTTCTATCTCATAAATTTTTAAAAAATAGTCTTCATCCATCATATTAATAGTCCAATTAAGGACACACAGCATGCTGTGCTCTGTAAGATTTACCTGCCCTGGAAAAGTGCACAATATTCCTACATAAATTCACAGCATTAAGATTATTTAGGAAACTAAGATTTAAAATACAATCCCTCTCTTAGTAATGCTAAATATAATGTTTTCAAGCATCAGTATATGCGTACTCTAAATTTTTTAAAATTTTTATTGAAACCACTGTGAATTACAAAAGTCCTTCATAGTTGGATAATCTAATTCTTAAGAGACTCATATCTGTGCTAGAAGAAACCTTTTTTAAATTCTCCCATTGATGTGAAACCAATACACTACCTAATGCTAATTATGAACAATCCAAGATGTAACATTTTCAAATGTTTTCTCGACCCTTCCTGAGACTTTTCATAGCACCACTAATTCCATTGATTAAAATACTATCATTTGTCTACATGACTCTCTTTCAGTGTAAAATGTTTTGCATTATTAGGCAATGGAACAGTCTTCGCAAAACTGAAAATTAATCTAAGTAATGAGCAGCATTAATCAAAGTCCAACAGAACTAATCAGGCTTCAGACAATGCAGCCATTTAAAAAGTTTTCTAATGAGCGTTTCAAGTGGAAGTGAGTGATTTTATTCTTAGGTAGACTATCACTGTTCGTGAGCATTCACTGGAAACATTAAACCCTTCTAGAAAGGCCAGCACTGCAGCCTTCCATAATTACCTATAAAAACTTTCTAACAATGGTCAGGGATTGAATATATTTGCATAATATGCAATTTCTGTGCCCAGTGGTTTTCTGAATAATGCGTCACTTGTCAAACTTCATCTTAGGTTAGCATAATGTTTATCTCTACCCACTAAAGGAGGCTGAGTTCATTTTGCATATAAAACAGGAAAAACTTTCAAATAGATTAAGCTTTGACTGTAAGAGCAAAGAGATTAAGATAAAACCCCAGGTAAGGGCGGACTGTATCCAAATCTTTGCTTATAGGTTATCAAAATTTGATCATTGGACTTTATGTTTTGTATTAAGCACTGAAGTAAAGTAGTGAATTTTTTTTTTATCCTGATTCCTAAAATGACCCTGGAAAGCTATGAATAGCTTATATATTATGGGGGACTTTGAATCCGTGGTTATATCAAGGACCTCCAGAGGGTAGATTACTCTGGTGGGCCCACCCATAATAATGAAAACGAAAATGGTCAATATTAAGCAATGATTTAAAAATGATACACCCTTAGTCTTGTGTTAGGTTACACCTTCTTTTACCTAAAACAAAGATCATCCCTGTAAATGTGTATGTTTGTTTACAACTTGAATTTATTCCAAAACAGAGATCATCTTCCTTGTAGGCAGTTCCAGTAGGCAGTGAGGCTTTCTCTATACTAGATAGAATACTGCCAGACTACATGTGTTTCACCCTCAGCCTGGTTTGGATTATTTCATGCAAACGGCCCTGATTCAGACTTGTTCACCTGGGTTTGAGACACAATTTGTGGGGCGATTGATTTTACACTTGAATGTGGAGAGTATCTCCAAACAAAAAGCTAGAAGCAATAAGAATAATATCATTCATGTTTGTACGTAACTGTGTGTATATATATTTATATATATGTGTGTGTGTATTTTTTCCAATAGCAAACTGGCACTAGGAAATAATATAGAGAATTAATAACTCACAGGGTTTACACTGTTCAATGATACATGTTAAACATTAGCATCTCCACAAATCCCACTTCCTATTTTTTGTTTGTTTTTCAGTCTCACCCGGCAGCTCTCAGGGGCCTCTCCTGGCTCTACCTTCAGAAATTATCCCTAGCTCAGGGGACCATATGGAATGCCAGGATTTAAACCACTGTATATCCTGGATCTGCTGAGTGCAAGGCAAACACCTTACCATTGTGCTATCTCTCCGGCCTCTCTTTTGTTGTTGTTCTTTTTTTGGGGAGGAAGGGACCATTTCCTATTTTTATTTAGGCACTATAATCTCTAACACTTTAATAATATTTGGGGCATACAACATTTTAATTCCACATCCACCACCAGTGTCAGAATTTTTACATAAATGAACCCCACATCCCCACCCCCTTGCAAAAATTTTATATACTTATTTACTGAGGCAGTGTTAGGTCCACATTCAGCTATGCTCAGGAATTACTCCTAGCTCTCTTATCAAGGGTCCTCACAGTTCTTGGGAGATCATATGCAGCACAAAAAAAGTTGAACCAGGGTCAATGGCATACAAGGTAAACGTCTAATCAATCTATTCCTTGGGAAAAATTATATATTTTGGAGATTTGAGGGTCATACACTGCTGTGTTCAGAAATTGCTCTTGGCGATGCTCTCAGGAATGTCTTTTCGCATGCTCGAAAAAATGATATGAGCTTCTGGTGATTAAACCTGAGTCAGCTTACCTGTACTATAACTTTATACCTCAACTTTTATATTATAATTATTTTTAATTAGATACTGTGAGTTCCAAAGCAATTTGTAGTTGAGTTCCAGGTATACAATTTTTCACTATTTATCCCATCACAATATTAGCTTCTCTCCACTAATCTCTATATCCAATTTACCTCCTAACTTCCAAATTTGCCTTCTTGACAGAAGTATTTTTTTTTAAATTTGGCTATTATAGTTTGGATCTCATGCTTTTAGTTTAGTTTTTTTTTTTTTGATAGATCATATATGTCATTAAACAACATTGTTTCACTGTCAGTGTGAAAACCTGGCTCTAGTCCCTGTTAACCCTTCTTTCCCCAACACACGTTTATGAAAAATGTTAATTATTGTATTTTTAGTCACATGCTTATAGTAGAGTGACAGCAGAGTTAATGCTTATGATTTCGATGTACACAGTTATATCACCCTTTTTTTTCCAATTATTTCAATTATTTAATCAATATCTGAGTGCTACTTCCAGTTCACTTCAGGATTCTTCTACTCATTCCAATTTATTTTTTAGATTTCTCAATTCTGTAATTTATGCTTAGGAGTATGCCTTCCATCATCATATACCTTTAGTGCACTACTATAATTTTTATATATATGAATGTGCATTCTTCTTTCTCTGTCCACTTGACTTAACATGATACTTTCCAGTTCATTATAGATGCAATAAATTACATGAACATTTTTCAGTAATTAGTATCACCAAGATCGTTCTTCAGCAATATTTTTAGACAAAATTTTAGTAAACAGTGCTATACATCCTTCTGTTTACTAGATAATTTGGTATATGAAAGTGCTTATACCTTAGGGGAATGAAAGTTTCATTAATGTTGGGGTACTTGACAAAAATTTTTCTAGACAGGATTATGGAAACAGTATTAACCATGCTTACATTTATTTTTACAATTTTTCCATACACTGAAATTTTCTACAAAATGAGGAATACTCTTGGATTTTTTTGAAACTTCATCTTCTCCCAGAAATAGGACTCATTGCTAGTTAAAACAGACTGAAAAAAGTTTCCCAAACTAGGAAACCTATTAGATGAAAAGGGGGTTTTAGTTCTTTTCTCTTCCCATGAAGTAGAATCTACAGAGCTAGTAAATTCAGCTGGAAACTATTTTATTAATATTATAGGCATGCAGTTTATTCGAAACATAGAAGAAAGTAAAAATCCTGATACTTGATCACAACAAAAAAAGTCACCATAAATATTATAACAGTTATTCTGAAGCTACCCTCACTCAGAAATTGCCTTTCCTCCAATGTTTCTAGTAATCATCAATAAAAGGTTAAAAATGTGAAAGTGCCTTTGAATCACAATTGTTCAGTCAGAGACCTATCAAGTATATATAAAAGCTCAGAAACTCATAAATTATTTTTTAAATATCAATAGCTATATATTTTATACACTGGAGTAATTGATTCAATATCACCGAGCATGTTCAAGAAGTAATGAGGTAATTATCTTTAGTACTAAAGGATCTACTTACCATGTCCATGAGAGTATCAAATGAGTGCTATCTATACATCCATCATTATTACTTCATGTGTTATCTGTGGCCATGTTTATTTGATCCATACTAAGGATCATTTTAGTCCTCTATTTTATATTACATCAAAGTTTTCCTATGATCTTGGATGAAAGCAAATGATTTAGATTGTGGTGTGAATCATTAATGGGCAAGGACATCAGAGACTTCACTACTTTATTTATGTGTCTGTGTATAATTCACTTCAAAAATCTCTTGTGATCATGCAGGTACACGGCATAAATTCCAGCCTATAATTTTAAGATTTCTGGGTTTAAGATTTTTATTTGCTTGCTGGTTTGTTTGGGTTTATTTGTTTATTTTAGGACCACACCAAGTTTTGCCCCAGGATTATTCCCAGTACTATGATGGTACTATCCATATTGGATAGCAATGAATGAACTCCGGTTTGCCTAATGCAAGGCAAATCCCCTACCCACTTAACTATCACTCAATAATCTGACTTCTGGGTTTTTATTTATCATTTTAATATGATGGTTATTCATGTTAAATATGGCAAAAAATTCAACATTTAGAGAGTCTGAGATAACCAAAGAAAATAACTACATTAGTAATTATCAAGACAATGGTAGTGAGTAAGAGAAATAGAATGCCTGTCTTGAAGACGTGCAGTGGGTAGGGGAGGAGTGAGATGGGGGACATTGGTGGTGGGAAAGTTTAACTGGTGAAGGGGGGTGTTCTTTTTTACAAGCATGTTTGTAATCATGGTGCCTAAATAAAGACATTAAAAATAAAATAATAAAAATAAATTAATAAAAAAATAAGTAAATGAAATTGGAGAAGAGACATCTATGTTCTAAACCATTAAATTTTTGAAATCTATGAAATATCTGGACTATAATCATAGATAAATATGCACACCAAAAGGTGAACAGAAATAAAAGTAAGAACTGTAAATTTATTTAAAGGCAATGGAAAATTTCGCAAATATTTAAGAAGGAGCAGAGGCATAAAATCCTTCAGTATTTTAGAATATAATTCCAATTGTCTTTAATATACTGATCAATTTGAACTACAAAATATAGTTTTGTACTTTGGCACTAAAGGTGCCTACATATGTGGTTTTTATGCTCAGGTAATGAAAAAATGACAAAATGATGATAAAATGGTTACTATGAATTTAGAAATCCATCACATATTTTAATTAAAGATATTCTATATATGTACTGAAAATAAATTATAGGCATTAGAGAACTGGAAGTTTGGAGGTAGAAATATGACTCAGTATTAAGCTGCATGGCTTGCATATCTAAGATTCAAATATGGATCTCTACAGGACCAAAGAAAAGGCAATGTATTAAAAATATTGTCTATAGTTAGAGGCACTATTTGGTTTTATATCATTTAACAATATATGCTGCAGTCCTGTTTTACTCAATAGGCATATATGTGTTTTATGTTTAGTCTTTCAATAAAATAACCACATATATTACTTAACGGTATTCAAAGAGCATTTTCCCATCGAGAATTTTTTAGCTTTCCTCACTGAAATACACTCAATATATTTTTCACCCTTGCCATTGCCTCTCTAATCCAAAAAGTATGAAATGTCTAAATATTTTTCTGAAACTCCACTTGACTTTTTCCAATTATTTCCATCAGGGTATGCTCTTATCACAAAGTGCCAAAATAATCTTAAGCTTATTTACTCCCAACATCAAATGTAATAATTTGTAATCTCTTCCATGATTTTTTTTTCTAATTGAGTTGTTTTGAGGGTAGCATAACTAAGCTTCCAGTTAGGAAGATTTACTATTGTGAGGGAACAAAAATATGCCACCTTAGAATATGTCTTTTGCAAAGGATAACTTCAGATGAAAATCTATAGTTAAGTAGAAATTATATCTTAAGACCTAATCTCCATTTTTTCTGAGAAGGCAGAGCTTAAGCTATTTAGTTTTGTTTATAAACTCACTTTGTTTACTGACATTTACTTTCTATTGCTTTAGTTTAACTGCTTAAATGTATGGCATTATTCAAATTTTCTGGATTTCTTTTATGTATATAGGCGATTTGTATGTATTTGATAAATGTAACATTTTCTTTATCAAGTTGATACTTCATTGATTATCGATCTAGCTTTACATGAACCCCAAAATTGAATCAATAAATTTTTTGTACTCTGACACTAGCACTGAAGCCAATGCAAGCACTGGCATTTTTACTATATCATTATGGAGTTATGTATGCTATTATTACCAGAGATTATGTGAGTTTGGGTCTTGATTTTAATTCCTGTTAGTAAACAACATTGAGTTTCTAAAATAGTGTAAATAGACAGTAGACAAGTTACTAGTTGTAGTTAGTTTACTGGCTATAGGCTTTAGTTAGAATGGTGTTGTTTACTGATTAGACTCAGATTTACTGATTTAGAATCACAAATATCATTATTCAAATGTATTTTCCAGCATGATTGTTTTGAATAAAAAGTAACATAAAACAGGGCTGGAATGATAGCACAGCAGGTAGAGTGTTTGACTTGGCTGACCCGGGTTCGATTCCCATCATTCCATATGGTCCCAGAGCCTGCCAGGAGCAATTTCTGAGCATGGAGCCAGTAGTAACCCCTGAACACCAAAAGATGTGGACCACAACCCAATAAATATATAAATAAACATAACATAACATAACACAACATAACATAACATAATAACTTAACATAACAATTACAATATAACACAATTGTGGTAGGATGAGCTCATGGTCCGGGGAGCAGGCAGACCTGAGAATCTTTCCTATTGCTTGGGTCCACCTGACATGAGGAGGGAGAAGGAAGAAAACTCTTCCAGGGCTCATGCAGGGTACTGAATGTCTAAGGAGGGAGGAGCACTAGCCAAAGTCCTGTTGTTTCATATAAATTCAAGCCTGGGAAGTCATACTTGAACATTAGGTAGGCAGTAGTTTTGCAAAATTTAAATCCATAGATAGCCAGTGATACAAAAAATATTCTTTATTTCCATTTATTTTGTGGTAATGGGGTCACACCCACCTGTGCTCAGGTCTGAGTCCTAGCTCTGTGTTCACTCCTGGGAAAACATATTAAGTGGCTGCAAAACCCAAAGTCAGTTTATCAGGAAAAAAGCAGAGCCCCTAGTAACATTATAATTTTAATTCTATTTTTCAATACCTGGAAGGAAACTAGATAGATGATTTCAGGTGGACAACTCAGATCTTCATATCGCATGGTTTTCTTTTTGGAACAGTTGTTAGGAGGAGAGACCCCAACATGGAACTAAAACTATCCAATTAGGAATAAATTAGAGGGGCAAGAGTGATAACACAGAGAGCAGGGCATTTGTCTTGCACTCGGCCAACTCGGGTATGATCTTCAGCATCCCATCTGGTCCCTAGAACCTGGCAGGAGTAATTTCTGAGCAAAACTGGGTGTGGTCCAACCCCCCTCCCCAAAGAGAATAAATTAGTAAAGCCAAAAACAGGAAGAGAAATCCAGAAATGAAATAATCTGATATAAAGTTAAGGGGGTAAATCAAGTATCTAGTACTCATTCAACCAAATGAATTGGGTGAGGAGGACGGAAAGAAATAAAGAAAGGATGATTTCAATTAACTTATTTTAACTTCAATTGGGGTTTGGAATTATATGACTTAGTAAGTCATATAAGGGGTCTCAAACTCAGTTTACCTGGGGGCTGCAAGAGGCAAAGTCGGGGTGATCCTTGAGTGCAAAGTCAGTAGTAAGCCTTGCACATTGGAGGTGTGTGACCCAAACAACTAAAACAAAACAAAAGAAAAAAAAAGATTCCTCTAGGGCAGGGCCACAAAATGTTGTACGCGGGCCGCGAGTTGGAGACCCCGTAAACCCTAGATCCTATAGGTACCTATCATTTAATCCTATAGGTGCCTAATAATGTATAATTTATTAAGCTTCTCTCTTTCCTTTTTCAGCCTTTTGCTTTGTTTTTTTGTTTGCACTACACCCTTAGTTGTTTAGCAACAACTTCTGACCCAGTGGTTCTAGGGATAAGGCCCAGCCTTTTGTGTGCCCAGACTGAGTATTGGTTAGGTGAGCTCTCTACCTGCCCTAGTTTCTAGTACATTACTGTGTTCTCTTGCTTCTAGCTCACTATTTTTCTGATTTATCCAGTTCCTCATCACAACCCCTAAAAACAACAACAGTGGGGATAAGTGTGCCATATATATTGGTAGGTAGGGTGTAAAGTTACATAATCAAGTTTTTTTTTTATCAAGTGCAATGTTTTACCTGCTCGAAAGAATTAAGCATATAATTGAAAACTGAAAGTTTTCCAAAATGAGTAGGACATTAATATCCGCTTGCTATGATTTTTGAGAATGAGGTCAAATTCTCTTTTTTCAACCATACAAGGTTCTAGGTTTTGAACCTAGGTCAACCACATGTAGCATAAATGCCTTGTCCAATGTATTATTTCTCCAGATCTAGAGATCAAAGTTAAGTTACTTCTGGTATTAAATAAACTACTCTAAGTCTAGGATTATTTAGATAAAATTCATAAGAACTACAAAAAAAAATAGCACAGTAGTTACACAAAAGGCACAAAGAATCAAAATACAAAAGATATCATGAATTTTAATTAGAGATAGGTGCATTTGCACAAACTCTATTGTAATATATAAATATTAAAAGAATAAAAGAATAGAACTTATATTCAAGCATATACCATTCATAAAGATTAACTTAAAATGACTTGTCTTAAGTAATAGACTTGGAGTTTAAAATTGATGGAATAAATCATAGGAGAAATCTTGACATTGATCTAGGGAACACTTTATTCAATGTGAAACCAAAACCAGCTGCCAAGAAAAACAATCTAAACAGAGGGGACTAAATAAAAAAGTGAATATGTGTTGACAAATACCTGGAGAAAAGGATTCATTTGGGCGCTGTTCATAAAAATCCACTGGCATATCCACATGTGGAAATAACCTTCATCAAAATATTAAAAGAACTTATGAATCAAAATGCCATATCTGATAATATATCTAAAAGAAATCAAATCACACTAAAAGACTACTTGTGTAAAATAAAAATATCTACTAAATAAATACAATTTAATGAATAAATGAAATGAAAATATCCATGAGTTGGTGAGACTGCCCCAGGCATACCTTAGGTGCCTGGTCTGATGAAGCTGTGTGGACAAATAATACCAAGCAGTCAGAGAAGATATTTATTGGCATCAGCCTGTTTTTTGCTTCATGGCCTCTTTCTGCCATGTGCTGCTTATGCCTCTGATCCAAGCAGAACTGTTCTTTCTTTGTATCCAACCCCATTTTACCGAGGTGGGGAAAGGTTTTATAATCCAGGTGGACTTTTACATATAAAAGGAAGCAGTTACTGAGAAGAGGAAGTTGAGGAAACATCATCTTTGCTTGGGGTTGATAGCTGGGTATTATCTTAAAAGCTTGGAGCAAGAGAGAGAGAGTACAGTAGGCAGCCTTGCACTCAGTCAACCCAGTTTCAATACACTGAATCCTATAGAGTTACTCAAGCCCTAGCATAAGTGAACCCTGAACACAAAACCAGAGTAATTCATGAGCACATTTGAATGTGACCCAGAAACCAACTAATGCCTTACCATTGTTGATGTTCATTCATAGCAAATAAAAAACAACATATATTTTAATATATTACATTTGTATGTATATATAATATATATTGCATATGTGCTTATTTAGACACAATGAATGATATATATTGTTACCAACGTATTGTCACTTTATATATTTCATTATAAAATGTAATATATATATATATATAATTCAGCCATAAAATAGGTATATACTTAGTCTGAACAATAGCAGAGTGGGTAGACAACTGTTTTGCCTTTAGCAGAGCTGCAGTGTTTCTCCCTTACTACACATGGTCTCTTAAGCACTGCCAAGAGTAGCTTTTCTTGTTTCCTATTATAATATCTTTATTTAAACACCATGATTACAAACATGTTTGTAGTTGGGTTTCAGTTATAAAAAAGAAGCTCTGAACACTTTCAAGAGTTACTAAAACAAAAAAGACATCCTGCTATGTGTTACAACCAAGAAGGAACATGAATGAATTATGTTAAAAAATAAGTCAGCCAAATAAGAATAATTACTGTATGAAATTACATGGGGGAACTATAGATCAAATTTAGAAACAGAACTATATGGAGGAGGAGAGAAAAATAATTTGTTCAAATTATACGAACTTCCAGTTTCAAGATAAATAATTTCTAAAAATAGAATGCATAATGCAATTAATATAATTAAGGGTTATATATATATACAGATATATACAGATATGAAATGTGCTAATGGAATAAATATCAAATGTGTTGCCACAAGACAAGGATGCATTGCTGCAGAGACAGTTTGGTATGAAGTTGACCCTATTTCAATTTAGGGCAAATGATGTTTTCCCCTAGTTCCCCCGGAACCATTCTAGAGCACAACACAAGGAGGAATCCCTGAACACAGAGATTTGTGACCCCTGAAGTAAAATAAGATATTAAGTAAAGTGATAAATGTATTGATTGAGTTTATTGTAGTAATAATTCCACAATAAACGTACTTTTCAAATAATTGCAGTATAAAACTCAACTCAAACAGCATTATGTTTAAAATATATGTATTTCAATAATTCCAATTTAAAAATTGTATGCTTTGATAAATTTTAACTGAAAATATTTTTAAAATATCATTAGAAAAATCAAATTGCTACTATAATTAGAAGGGAGAAAAATTAAAGAATTGAATTATATGACTGTTATGCAGATAATCCAGGATTTGATCACTGGCATCATATTATGATTTAAGCACCCCTGTGTTAAGCATCACCTGGAAGGCAAGACCCTATTCAAAAGAATGATTATGGAGTTAGAGACTTTACACTGGTAGAGCTTGCCTTACATGTGATTGACCCATATTCAATCATTAGGTCATGTATGGTCCCCTGACAATTACAGGCGTAATTTTTGAGTGCATAAATAATAGTAATCCCTGAGTACCATTACATGTAGTCCCAAATAGCCCCTCAAATAAAGAAATAAGGAATTTAGACTATGAGTGATGCAGATTTTATAGTTTTACAGAATGTACCTCACAGTATGAGACTCAGGTTCAATTCATAAATATAAGTGTGCAATACTTTTTTAGATTCAGTAAAAAATGAACATTCCTTTAAACTATATTATATGGCTATACATAAAATTAAATACCCCATTTTTCCATCTTTAAGATTTCTGATCATTCGTTATGTTAATATGTTCTTAATTTGATTATGATTTAATATATAGTTTATGATTTGATAGATAGCTTCACAGTATATTAAGTACTGTATAATATTATACAGACTTGTATATCACAGTTATTTCAATCATACTCTAATTTTATTTTGGATTTTGTGTGTAGTATGTGGAGGGGCGAACTACAGATACTCCTCGCTTAACGACCAAGTGCCTTTTGGTCATTAAGCGAATTGGTCATTAGGTGAGGAACTGCATGAACTGTATACAGTAGTACAGTATCTGCATAGTGCTTGACAATACAGTATTCTGAGTAAGTAAAATAATGAGAAAGATCAAACTGAAAACTTCCACTTGTTTTAATTTGCATAGGTTGTGTCATTTACACACAGCACTGCAATAGATTATAGAACATAAAGTTAGGAAAGTAGGTCCATTAAAGCACCGAAAACCACAGTACTGTAGTGTAGAGTGGACAAGATGGAAAAAGGATATTTAAAATAAAATAAAATAATGGTGAAGAGATGGTCTTAAGTGTGAGTGGTCCCTAAACAGGTAGGTTGTTAAGCGAGGAGGATCTGTGTAATACTCATTTTTTTAAATATCTTTATTTAAGCACCATGATTTCAAACATGTTTGTAGTTGGGTTTCAGTTATAAAAAAAGAACATCTCCTTTCACTAGTGCAACCTTCCCACCACAAATGCCCCCACTCTCCCTCCTTCCACCCCTGCCTGAATTTGAGTCAGGTGTTCTATTCAGTGTCATGACAGTTGTTGATGTAGTTATTTCTCTAACTGAACTCATCACTCCTTGTGGTAAGCTTCATACGGTTGGCCGGTCCTTCCAGCCTCATCTCTATTGTCTCTGGGTATTCATTGAAGCTCTCTTTACTATAGCCAGCATCTGTAAATATTTCAGATGACCAACCACATATGAGTTGCAAAAGAAACTGTGGTACATCTACACAATGGAATACTATGCAGCTGTCAGAAAAAATGAAGTCATGAAATTTTCCTTGCCTTGATCTTGGCTAAGGAAAGGAGAGCAGAGAGTGAGCTGCCCTTCTAGAAGGATTTTGCTTTCAGTTCTTTTCTGGCAGAAAACAATGTCACTTGCTTGGCCCAGCTTGCAACTTTTGGCCTAAGAGGAAGAGAGTACAGACCAATAGTCTGTTACTTTATAATTTAATTTGGTGGGTTCTACCAAATTGTCAGTATTGGAGAATTAGAAAACATCTAGGCCTGTAAAATTGGGCTAGTGTGCTTTAGTCTCTTGTCTTTTTTTTGCATCTCTTGCAAGATTAGTCATGAAGTTGTGAAACTGGATCATTGTTTACATGGCTCTATCTGTGGAATGTGGGCATAGCTTCTGGGTTCAGCTCTATCTTTTGATGATTTTACTTCATTATTTTCATGGAACAATACTAAAAAATACATGCTATGATTTTTTTAATTTCAATTATGCTCTTTTGTTTATTTTTGCAAAGAAAACAATTTGAGTTTCTTGTACTTGTACTATCTTCAGAGCGTTTGTATGACTGTGATTTTCTTTTCTCCACAACATTTGTAGCTGCAATTTTTATCCCTGCATGCTTCTACCTGGCCTTAGGGAATAGACACTTTCAACGTTTTCTTAATGATTTCATAGGGAGAGGGCTGAAAGGTAACTCAGTGATAAATCACATATCTTGTATGCATGTTTCCTGGGTTTAATACCTAGGTTTGTAGGGTGGGGGAGCATCCCACAGGAAGAAATTAATGTCTCAAGCAGCATTATAGAATTAATGGTTATCTCCAGACTTGAACTCATATTAGCAGTGAAAGTTCTTTGTTCTCAACTGACTCTTTTTCCTTCTCATTTTTTTTTCTTTTTTGTTGCTATTGTTGCAATGACTGGCATTCACATACAGTTGCTTGTAGTGCTAAGACATATCGATGTGTTTTAGAACATTCTTCTTGAATAGATGAATGGACTATCTTGAGTTTAAGCTCCAGGAAAAGAGATGATTCTTCAGAAAATTAGTCACACGTTCCATAAATATTTTTGAGAAAACATACCTTGGGAAAATAGAAGAACATCACTCTTGCTATTTTATTTGATGAGCTGCGGATTCTGAGATTTATTATAAATTTCTGTGGCTTTCTACTATAAAGAAGAAGGGTGCGTAGTACTGTCTTCAGTCAAAGGAGCATCTTTTAACAATCCATCAATACTAACCTGGCATTGCTTCCAAGAGAAGTCTT
Source organism: Suncus etruscus (assembly GCF_024139225.1). Classification (NCBI taxonomy): domain Eukaryota; kingdom Metazoa; phylum Chordata; class Mammalia; order Eulipotyphla; family Soricidae; genus Suncus; species Suncus etruscus. The sequence continues at coordinate 3,809,751 of NC_064854.1, forward strand.
AGCAGAGTGTAGGTAATGACAACTGGGCATAAACAATGAGCAAAGGATTGTTTACAAAAATAATTATTTTTCTGTAAACAGAATGGATTGAAACCCAAGGATGGATATCAGATCAACAAGTGCCAATGAGCCACAAACTTACTTTTATAGCCTTTGTACATACCTACTGGTAGGACTATGGATCAATTAATCAGTTGAAAAGAGGGAAAAGATAGTTGTAAAATAATCATTCCCCTCGTTTTCAACTGATTAATTGATCCATAGTCTTACCAGTTGCACTAGGATTCTGGAGGGTAAAGGAGGGAGATGTGGGAGACATGCTGGGAACAAGAGTGGAGGGAGGACAACATTGGTGATGGAAAAGCCCTTCTTCATTGTCACTATGTACCGTAAGTAATTCTGTGTAATGATCTTCAGTCACTATAAAAAAATAATCATTTAAATTTTCAATATTTTATTAGATATTTTGAGACAAATTTATCAAGAAATAAAGCTTGTAATTAGTTTTAACTTATTTCACCTCATGCCACACTGTATTCTTCAGAGAAAGGAGAAAAATGCATTGCTCGTTGACTCAAAGTGGCACAAATATTTCTTTTTCCTTGAAATTATGCTATCTAACTTGTCATAGAGAAAATCTCAAATAAAATATTATTGGTAAAGTATGTCTAGTTTGTTATATTATGTCTTAGGTCTTCTTGTACTTATTTATGTCAGTTTAATGCACGATTACTATTTTATACTATGTTTTATAAATTGCTAATTTTTATGATTCATATACTTATTAATATGCATATGTGTGGTATGCATAGGCTTTTCCCTGGAATTTATAGTTTAAACACATGTAAGACAGGAGCTCTAGTGTTTTATTTTGTTTTTATTAACATATTTTATATTTTTCACCAATGTGCATGTCTTCATTAAAATAATCTTCAGTGATAATTTTGTTCTTTTCCCTACAAAAAATAAACATTACTTGTGTGTGTGTGTGTGTGTGTGTGTGTGTATGGTTTTTGGGTCACACCTGGCAGTGCTCAGGGGTTATTCCTGGCTCCAGGCTCAGAAATTGCTCCTGGCAGGCATGGGGGACCATATGGGACACCGGGATTCGAACCGATGACCTCCTGCATGAAAGGTAAATGCCTTACCTCCATGCTATCTCTCCGGCCCCTAAACATTACTTTTAAAGTACATAAAAACCATCATAACATGGGCCAGAGAGATAGCATGGTGGTAGGGCATTTGCCTTGCATGCAGGATGGTGGTTCAAATCCCGGGGTCCCATATGGTCCCTCAAGCCTTCCAGGAGCGATTTCTGAGCTTAGAGCTAGGAGTAATCCCTGAGCATTGCCAGTGTGACCCAAAAATAAAACAAAACAAAAAAACCATAAAAAACACTTTCATTTTCATAGAATTAGCAGGTTAATTTTATTACAGGCACCACTTCGAAATATTCAGATATTGTTTTATGTTCTCTTGATGCTTTTATCAATGTAAAAAGTATTTTTAAATTTTTTTCTTGAGTGACTCCTTGCTCTCTGCTCAGGGATTACTCCTGGTAAAACTCAAGGGACCACGAGGTCTAAACACTGGTTAGCCATGTGCAAGGCAAGATTCTTACTCTCTATATTATCTCCCAATCCCTACAAAATCTTTATGAAATATCTTTATAAAATGTAGCATAAAGCATAATAGAGTTATAGCGTTCTGAGAGGTAATTATGAAAATAGGCAGTCAATCAAGAATGACGACATGCTCAAATAGCCTCTAATTAGCAACTAAAGCTGATGAGACATAATTTGTAAGTGATTTATCAACCAGCCCAGTAACAGAAGAAATAAGGATCAGTTAATAATGATCCTACATTTCTGGAAATATGACTGAGCAACTTTAAATATTATCATTTGTAATTTTTATCTAAAATTTTTATCTAAAACAAAATAAGTACTTTACTTTTGAATTTTGGAAAGTAAAATATTTCAGTTGTAAAGTACCTTCCCCACTGACTCACCCCAAAACAGATGCTCGTATGTAGATTACTAGAAAAAAATCACCTGCTGAGTATTCTCATTTTTGGAAACTAACAAAATATCTCTGATATTATGGTCTATTTGATATATTTGATATTATGCTTCTATTTTCTTTCTGTTGTCTGCATGCTTTGTTCTAGATTTGATTATGCTTTTGTAATGCTACTATGGATTGAGTTCTTTTAGAAGTGAATGCTATATTTATTAAGATGGCCCTAACTTATTTCCTTTGAAGAAGGAAAATTTTACAAAGCTAATGTTCAGATAGGTAAAGAAAGTAATTCACTCACATATGCTAAAATAATAATAGAATAATAGAATAAGTTGTTAAGCGATTATTTTTGTCTCAATAATGCTTATAGTTTTTCGTTTGAAGTTATTGTAAGTTGTTTTCCTTTAATTTTGATAATAAATGGTCCTAAAATAGGCTTATTTAATGTAGATCATTTATAATTTTTTTTAAAAAATCGAACATGACAACTGGGGAATTTACCATATTTTTAGGAATTGAATCTCATATTTCTATCAGCTTTGATTCCTGGTGAGGAACGTAAACCAATTTACCAACTGAAATACACAAAAGTTCACTACAAATAAATGTATGCCCTCATAACATTTCTTACATTTCTTCCTTCTTTTAAGATTTTATTTTATTGAAGCATCATGGTGTCAAAAGTTATTTGCATGTTATATGTACAATGTATCAGTAGAGATACCACCATCAGTGTCTAATTTCCTCTCCCACCATTTCTAGGTCCCCTCTTCTACCTTTTCACCCTCAGCCTGCCATCATGATGGATACCATCTTGGATTTAGTGGCTTGAGTTCCGTGACTTCAGTATTGTTGAATCTATGTTTGGGATATTTAGATCTATTGATTAGATTAACAGCATCAATGTTCCTGGATCTCTTTGACTTCTGCCTCCATTGCTTTTCATTTCTCTCTCCCTCTCAACACCTGTCATTGAATTTATTTCTTTATCCTTCCTATAAAAGAGGGGCAGTGTTTCTCAGACATACCCCCTTTAAACAATTCTATTTCCTTAACCAGTTATTACATAACTCACAAAAATATTATTCTGAATTTATCCGTTATCTTCTGACTAACTCAAATATAATATCCCTCAGTTCATTGAATGTTGCAAAAATTATGGTTGAATTGATTATTATTTATGCTTTACATTATGCACATAGTTCACATCTTGGTGATCTATAAGCTGAGACCTAGACTCCAAAACTTGGACATGGAGAGATGCGCGTCTGGAAGCAAACATCAATGCAGAAAAAAATCCACACAGTGAAAGGGTGCAGGAAAGGGTTCAGAAATTCCAACACTCTAGCCAAGAATTCCACCACACGAACTTTCTGTCTAAGAAGGAAAGCAGCTTAGTGGAGGGAGACAGAAGAATGAGATCTTTTCTTTCTCAAAACCAGGCTTTGTTTTTTTTTTAATTTTTATTGTGACTGAAGTGCATTACACAGAATTATTTACAGTACGTAGTGACAATGAATGAAGGGCATTCCCACGACCAATGTTGTCCTCCCTCCACTCTTGTTCCCAGCATGTCTCCCATATCTCCCTCCTTTATCCCCCAGAATACTAGTGTAACTGGTCTCCACTTTATAGCTTGTTGTAGATTGGGTATCTATTCTGTTGTCATTGACTTTGGGTTTGGTGTTCCAGTCTGATCATTTTTTATTTTCACTACATGTTCATATGACTGGCCCTGGTATCATTTCCCCCCCCTCAATTTATGAGGCTGAATGATTCAAGTTATGCGATTCTGTTGAAGATAAGAAGGTTAAGGAAAAGAGAAGAAAAATTTGGCATCAGCTACCAAAAAAAGTCACCATATAATATCCACAAGAGTGAAAAAGAAAGAAAAAACTGGAAGAAAAAAGAGAAGGAAAATAATATTAAAAACAAACTAAACAAAACAAGAAAAAGGAATGCTGGAGTGTCAGGGTTTGGTGTTCCCCCCCCTTTTTTTTTTTTTGCATAGGCACAGTAAGTATTGGGGGAAGGAAGGAAATTCCTGTGGCCTAAGAGATTCAGGGTTTCTCCACTCTTGAAGCATACTGTCACGGGAACAGCCACTTTCTCCATGCATACTCATTGCCATATTCCAGGGTTTGTTTGTTTGTTTTTTTTTTTTGGAAGGGTGTCAGAAAACTTTCCTCTTGGTTGCAGATGAGACTATCAGGCCACTATAGCTAGCAATCTTGGTATTTGTGCAGATCCTAGGACACGGCCTAGGGTAGAGTCTTTATGGTTCTAGAGGTTCTGTTCCATCATTGTTGGTGTGTTTAGTCTTCTGTATCATGTGCTCCATATTTTTGCTCGTTTCCTAAGCCAAAGTCTAGGAAATGATGGTTCCAAAGGCTCTGCTCAGTCTCTGTTGTCAAAATTGGGCCTCTGTACTAAGAAATCTTGATTTTTGTAAGAGTCCTGGGCTACAGCCTAGGTTAGGGTTTTCCTTATTGGTCTCAAGGTAAGTTCTGCCCAGTCATGGTTGTCTGTAGTTAGTGCTCTTATTTTTCATAGTTCAAAGGACAATACATCTTCTGATTTCCACTTAGAGGTGAGAGCTGGTCTCAGAGACCCACATGCCAGGGTTTCTTGTTCCTCTTGTGCTGGTAAGTTGGGGGCACTGGGATGGAGAGCTAGCCAAGGACCCCCTGGACTGACCACTTAGTCCAGGGGACTAGATTCCCCCCATGCCAGAATGGCCTTCAGAGCCAGACCTGGTAACATGGGCCCTGGGCAGTGGAGGAAAACTCCTCCCCTATGCATACAAAATCCAGGCTTTTATTAGCAAGAACAAGACCATGCCCTAGTATGGAGAAGAAATACCAAGTAGAGAAAAATCCAGTATCCCATCATCAGATCACAGCCTGGGGTGGAGTATGAATACTGATTAGGGTAGGACAAGTAAAACAACAATGACCCAGCTTTTTTATACAATGGAATATTATGAGCCATTAGGAGACATGAAGTCATGAAATTTTCCTATATAATTTTCATGATACAATTTATATATATAAGTTATATATTTATATATAAATTATATCATATATATTACATATCATTATATTGAATTTTCCTATACAATTTCCTATATGATTTTCATGATGGACATGAAAACTATTATGCTTAGTAACGTAAGTCAGAGGGAGAGAGATAGAAGCAGAATGGTCTAACTGATGTGTGGATTTTAAGAACATTAAAGACATTATTGTAATAATGCTCAGAGACAATAGTGATGATGGCTGGAAGGACAGGCTCACTATATGAAGCTCACCACAAGGAGTGGTGAATGCAGTTAGAGAAATAAATACATCGACAACTATCATGACAATGGTAGTGAATGAGAGAAAGAGAATGCCTGATTGGATTAAAGACAGGGGATGGGGGAGGAGGGTGAAGGGGGCATTGGTGGTGGGAAGGTTGCACTGGTAAGAGGGGTGTTCTTTTAATGACTGAATCTGAACTACAATCATGTTTGTAATCATGGTGCTTAAATATATTTTTAAACTTAGATAAAAAATATGTGTCCCTAGAACATCAACAAAGAATTATCCTTTAATCTTCATTACATCTGTAAAGATATTTTCTTTAAGTATTACGATATTAGAATAAATTTAATTAGCCCATAATAATAGAGTCATTTTTATTTTAGCATATTTTATATCTAAATGAATGCTTTGAAATTAAATGTAGTAGCAATGTACTGAATGAGTGAAAAATTCAGTAACAGGTCCTGGCAGGCTTGGAGAACTATGTTGTATGCTAGCTCATGATAATCCAACAAAAATTATTAAATATTTTTAAATTAAAAAATTTCATAAAATGAACACCCAATTTAAGAAAGTATAACTTAAGTTTCTTGGAACTCATAGAAGCAGCCTTTTATAATCCCACATAAAATGCAGCGAGTGTTTCCTGAAATTACCAGGAATTACATCACTAGAGTTCTTTATTTTATTTTATTTTATTTAAACCTTTAGGACTTAGAGTCCTTCATAGTTGAATTTGACATACAGTGAATAAGGGCCATTCCTATGACCAGTGTTGACCTCCCTCTACCAATGAACCCATGGTACATCCTATACCACCACACCTTGTCCTCTGGCTTGCTTTAATAACACGCCCAATTAAAGCTTAGATTGTTATAGTTTTGTCTATTGTTTCTATTCCAGTATTGTTGATTTTGGCTTGGATATTTAATTCTGTCCTTTTTTTTCTCCAATAGTGCACCTGAGACCACTTGGCCCATACCCCCATCTGTTCTTCTTTATTTTCCTTTTGAATTTATAGAAAAATGCAGACTATGAGGTAAAACAAAGTAATTCTTGTTCCAAGGTTCTATGACAAAGGCAGGAACCCCTATTTAAAAATAAAAAGAGTGTGACAGTTTTTGCATAGGCACAGCAAAAGTTGGGGAACGAGGAAAGGAAAAACCTGTGGCCTAAAAATAGGGTTTCCCTACCCATGAAACATCCTGTCATAAGACCAACTACAGATTCTGGGCATACTAAGTTGTCTAACCCCAAACTCTTTCTTCATGATGCCAAAAAAAGTTCTCCTTAGTCATGGTTGTAGCAGTCAGGCTTCTGTAATTAGAAAACATGCTTGTACAGATCTTATGTCAAAGTCAGGATGTCACAGAGCATCTTCTGGTTTCATCTCACTGTTAGGTAGTGAAGCAGGGAAACCCACCCTGAGCAAGTTGCTGCTGTTTCCAAGTCTTGAGGGTGTCATAGAAATTCACCCTGAAGCAAGTCAGTGCCAGGACAGCTTTTTGGTTTTCCCAGATACAAGTTTGGTTCCTGATGCTAGTGCAGAAAACCATGCTGGTTACAAAGATGCGATCGAGGATCAGAGGTGGAATGGCCATTGTCCAATCAACTGAAGCCTAACTCAAGACACTGTGACAAATAATCAGGGAACCCTCTACAATATAAAATTTATGAGTTCCTATTTGTATTAGACTAGACTTTCTATACATAATATGTCCCCATTTTAATGTGCTTATACAAAAAAATCAAGTTCAGTTTTTGAAAAAATATATAGATAAGGTGAAAAGTTTGTACTTGGATCAGAAAGACTTCTATTTGATTCGACTAGAAATTGTCATGCTTTATTTGTACTTCAAATATTAATAAATTATAAAATGACATCATAGTTCTAAAGAATAATTTTGATAATAATAAATGGTTTTGATAGCATTACCTTCTGTGGTTATTTTAAGATAAGCTAAACCCACCTAGCTCAATAACTCATATTTAGAAAAGTTCATATTCATGTTTTTGGTCATCCCCATTCCATTAATTATTCCGATTACCAGTATTTAATCTCCTTCTTTTTTTTTTTTTTTTTTTTGTGGTTTTTGGGTCACACCCGGCAGTGCTCAGGGGTTACTCCTGGCTCCATGCTCAGAAATTGCTCCTGGCAGGCACGGGGGACCATATGGGACGCTGGGATTCGAACCGATGACCTCTTGCATGAAAGGCAAACGCCTTACCTCCATGCTATCTCTCCAGCCCTAATCTCCTTCTTAATCCAATTCTTTTATTAACATTAACTTCATGACTGGCAAATCAACATTATTATTCTATCAAATTTATCATCACCATCATGGCAAGCACATCAACAACCACAATCTTTTATCATTATCATAAATACATCTATGATCATCATCAACACCACCATTACCAACCATCATTCTCCATTTTTTTCCTTTATTTAAACATCTTGATTACATATATGATTGTGATTAGGTTTTGGTCATGTAAAGAACACCCCCTTCACCAGTGCAACATTCCCACCACCAATGTCCCAAATCTCCCTCCATCCCACTCCACCCCCACCTGTACTCCAGACAGGCTTTTCAGTTCCCTCATTCATTCACATGCTTATGGTAGTTCTCTGTGTAGTTATTTCTGTAACTGCACTCATCACTGTGGTGAGCTTCATGAAGTGAACTGGAAGTTCCAACCCTCCTCTCATTGCCTCTGAGGGTTGTTGCAAAAATGACTTTTATTTTTCTTAAAACCAATAGATGAGTGAGATTATTCTGCATCTCTCTCCCTCTGACTTATTTCACTCAGCATGATAGATTCGTGTACATCCATGTATAGGAAAATTTCATGACTTCATCTCTCCTGTGTTCTTAGGATATATCCCTAGGAGTGGAATAGCTGGGTCGAATGGGAGCTCAATTTCCAATTTTTGGAGGAATCTTTATATTGCTTTCCATAGAGGTTGGACTAGACGGCATTCCGGCATTCCCACCATCATTCTCCTTATGCATTGCATTATCCTTCAGGGGTCTCAAACTCAATTTACCTGGGGGCCACAGGAGGCAAAGTCGGGGTGATCCTTGAGAGCAAAATCAGTAGTAAGCTTTGAACATTGGGGGTGTGACCCAAATAACTAAAACAAAAAAAGATTCCTCTAGGGCAGGGCCACAAATGTTGTACAGAGGGTCGCAAATGGCCCACAAACCACGAGTTTGAGACTCCTGTTATTCTGGTATTAATATAAACAATAATATTTATATTTAGATAGTAAAATAAAAGTTTCATCAATTAGAAGTATCATAATATTAAAGTTAGACTAGTTGAATATTCGACCTATTTTGCAACCTGCAAATTTCTTTTATGCCTCAAAAGGTTGCTATATCACAGGGATCATATACTTAACCTGTCATATTAAATTTATTTTACATTGATTGTTTTATATATTAACTCTGAATGTAATAAAATTGAAAGACATAGATTATTAGTCGATATGCATATATATTTTTTAATTTTATACATCATCTGGTGCCCATGATAATCCATCCAATAGACCATGAAATATTACTGTATTACTATTTTAGGAGACACAAATGTGGCCCAATTTATATTACCACCATATTTCTTCTCTAAGCCTTTTGCGCATGATATATGTAATTATATTCTTCCAAATCATTCACTTCTCTCATTTCACAGTCCCTTAGAATGCAGTATGCATGCCAAGAAATAATAAAACACATTTATTTATTATAATATTCTCATAATATGACTATAGCTTCTCATAGAAAATTTATAAAAAGAAACGCATCTGTTTTTCAGATTTATTTATGACACATTTCATTTATATCACAAATCTGTTCACCATGTTAATATTATTATCTGTGATATACTTCCAATATAGTGGGCATACTCCTACCTCAGAAATTTTTAATTTTTATTCCACTTCTTCAAAAGCATTCGTGCAATTCATTTTTGCCTCCTTCTAGTTTTACTCTTTTTTCTTCTTCAAAAATTATTTCAAAATCATTTCATTTTAGCATATAGCCATATCTGTATTCCCACATATGTAATATTTATTTGTTTATCAAATATACTATATTTTTATATTTAAGTTATTAATTGGTTGTGATTTTTTCCCTCACTAGTAATCAGACCATGTGGTAAAATTTTATAGTTTTGTTTAAAACTTAATCCAAATAATCTAGAGCATTTTGACAAACAAAATTATGTTTAAATTAAGATGAATTAGGCTAGAATAATAGCAAGCAGTTAAATGAAGCTCTTGCCTTGCATGTGGCCAACCCAGGTTTAATTCCCGGCATCCCATATGGTCTTTAAGCACTTCAAGTAGTAATTCCTGAGTGCATCGTCAATATTCATCCTGATCACTGCCAAAATAAAAAAAAATTAAATAAAAAAGATAGGGGCCGGAGTGGTTGTGCAAGCAGTGAGGCATCTCTCTTGCTCGTGCTAGCCTAGAATGGACTACGGTTTGATCTCCCGGAGTCCCATATGTTTTACCAAGCCAGAAGCCATTTCTGAGTGCATAGCCAGGAGTAACCACTGAATGTCACTGGGTGTGGTCCCAAAACAAAACAAAAAAAATTAAAAAGATAAAATGACTAGTTATATTAGATACTAGCTGAGAATTTAGTGCAAGTATTAACACCTTTAGCTAAATGATCAAATATGTTTTCTAGAGAATAATGTGTGATGAAAATGTTCAAATTAAAGGGATGAGTGTAGATAGAAATTGGAGGCAGAAGATAGTTGTCCTCCAACCTTTTAAAACCAGGAGGCCTCTGTTTAGGGGCAAATGTCCCTCAGACCACTGGAGGGCCTTGTCTATTGTTCAAAAAGTAACTATGAACAATAGTAACCCATGGGGTGGAGTTTGAGGACTCCTGCCAGAGACTAAAAGAGAAGTCAAGAGACAGAGAGAAGGAGTGGAGTTGGAGAGTGCAGCACACTTTCTACAAATGTGTACTGTGGCTTGGACAAGTCAGTCATTAAACAGGACAGGCAGTGGCAGCAAAAACAAAACAAACAAACAAACAAAAAAAAAACAGCAGGCTGAACAAATTTCCTTGGTGGGCCCTATGTGACCTGCGGACTGTAGTTTGAGGACCCCTCATCATGTTAATTAACAATCAAAATATAAACATAAAAGTACATAATGTTGGGTCAGAATGATAGCATGGCAGTAGGGCATTTGACTTGCACAAAAACTATCTGAGTTGGATTCCTGGCATCCCATATATCCCCCAAACCTGCCAGTGGTGATTTCTGAGAGCAGAGCCAGGAGTAACTCCTGAGCACTGCCAGGCATGCACAAAAAAAAAAAAAAAAACAAACATAAAAAGTACATAAAGTTAAATAAACAAAAAGTACATAAACATAAATCTACATAAAGTTAAATGGTAAAAACCATATATGTTTAAAAGGTGTCATTAACATATTATTAGATTAGACAGATTGAAAATATAATATGAATAACAAAGAGAAGATATGATTAATATGTAATTCTCAAAACTAATGAGGTCAGTATTTCCATCAACAAATATAGCAATCTGTGGCCAAAGTGATGGTACTGTCAGGGTGTTTGCCTTACAAGCAGATTACCCAAATTCAATCCTTGGCATCCCCTATTAAAGACCTCCAGCCTGCCAGGAGTAATTTCTGAGCTCAGAGCCACAAAGACAAATAAAATATATAAAAGAGATTAACTAACAAAGATAAAATACATTAATAAGTGTAGAATATTCTTCGAATTATTCTATGTTACCAGTTCTGTGCTTGTCGTCCCACCTGGACCTTCCAGATGGGGGCGATTGAGTGAGAAATAAAAGAGCTTGTGGGGAAGGCTATAGGAGCATTTTTGCCAGAGTTGACGGCTGGGTCGGATGGTTCATTGAGCTGTTGTCAGACTGTCAAGAAACTTTCTTTGCCAAACCTTTGGTCCCCTAACTTCTTTGTCTGAAGTGAATTATTTGTGGCGGATTTGTTGCCGGGGTCTTCTCCTCCAGGAGGAGGAAAGAAGAATGAGGTTTGATCTTTCTTTCTGGGATTTACTTTTGGACTCGCAGACCATTAGCAAGGGGTTCAGCCTCCCCCCACAAATAAGTTAATTTATTGGCCAAATAAATTAGCCAATTAGCCAAATGGAAATGGCAACATATAAAGAAAGATTCATTCAAACTTGGGTTTTTTTTTTTTTTCAACAAAAGACCTTAAAGTTGAAAAAAGAGATAGTACTGGTGTAGGTTGCTTGTCTTGCCTAGGTTCTATGTCCTGCATCCCATTTGTCCCCTGAGCTTTACTGGGAGTAATTCCTTAGTGGAGTGTTAGGAGTAACCTCTGTACACTGCTTGGTGTGGACCCAAAACTAACAAAATTACTATAAGTATCAACAGATTAAAGGAGAATGTTTAAAGACACTTTTTATTGTCATTGGGAGAAACAAAATAATTGCTAATTCAATCTAATACTCCTTGGTTTTTCTGCTCGGCCACACACCACACATTATGTAATCAAAAATGACAATAGGGTTGATGTAACCTGATTATTAGATATATTGAATTCAAATACCTGCTGTTATTTTCTTAACAATTTGATTGTTCTCTTGAAAATGTATGTAAAATACTGTTAATTTTTAAGTTGAAAAATTATACTTACTATGAAGGAAGATGCAAGACACAGTTTGATCAAATAAGTTGTTGCAAGTAGTAGTAGTTGACTGGTTTCTGGGTAGTTTGATCATATTTTGAAGACAGTAGAATAAAACATAATATCCAAGGGTGATGACTGTAAGAAAAGAAATAGGGTGGAGTGATACTATTCAATTATTTGTGATATGATCCTATATCTCTACTTTATAAATAAAATAAAATAAAATAAATATAGTTGCTCATAATACATTTGTCACAAGACCAATCCCACCACCAATGTAAAATTCCCTCCACCCATTCCCAAATCACCATTTTGGCTGCACAAAACAATATATTTTATATTGATTGATTACAGATAAGTGGTAATGAAATCACTTTTTAAACTACAGCAATAAGAAGATGTGGGAAAATTAATGTATCTCCAGAAAAATGTCACTAGGTCACTGTCAATTACTTAGGGCTGCTATGTAAGTGTTTGCTAGTTGATTTTGTTTGTCTTGTTTCTGAACATTAAGTGGCTTTGAATCCATGTTAACATCTATATTAGTTTCTTTCTACTGGGATGGAAGTATTGAAAAAAGTTGGAGCTTTTACATGTCTGCGTATGAGGGGATGCAGTTCAGGAATTTCAAGCTTGAGGCAAATATTATTTCTTCTATGAGCCACTGTTTCTTCTGCCAGGGAGTGCTGGAGAGGGTGCTTGCACTCACTCAAATAAATTCCAGGAGGGGCCAGAGCGGTGGCACAAGCAGTAGGGCATTTGCCTTGCACACACTGACCTATGACAACCAAGAATCCATCCTCAGCATCCTATATGGTCTCCCTTGCCTGGAGTGATTTCTGATTACATATCCAGGAGTAGTCCCTGAGCATCACTGAGTGTGGTCCCAAAACAAAACAAAACAAACAAACAAGAAAAACAAACATTCCAAGAATAGTCAGCCCAAATACCAGCAGGCCTAAAATTTTGGTTGCTTTGGCTTTTCTGCAGAGGGCAATTGTTAGGTGGTGAAACTAAACCATTGCCAAAGCAGGAATTATGGGCGGTGGGTGAAGGTGGTGTGGCTTTGGGAGGGCAGGATCTTGGCTCACCCTCTATATCCAAGAGTGCCATTTTTAGTTGTGCAGCCACTGTATCTACGATTATTTTACATCTTCAAGAGCAGAGTGAGTCTATGGAGTGGCCAAATGCAGATGGAAGAATGAGTTTCAGGATTGGCCTTGTGTTTTCTTTTCTGTAAAGTGGTTCTGAATCGATTATTGACATGCCTTTTTGCGAAATTGTATTGGAGGATGAATGTGAAGTTTTTTTCTTTCATCAAATCCTTTCCCTCAACTGCCTCAAGCTCTTTTGGGAAATAGTAGTAGAACATAGTGGAAGATTAGAAAGTTAGGAAAAGAAGATTGGGTCGATCCGCCTTTATATGTTTTGTAATCCAACTACTGTACTGCTCTATGCTCACCTTTCTTCCTGTCACGATGTCAGCTCCACCAAGGCACCAAGACAATAGTATACATTTCCCTCTTACCTACATACATTCATAGGTTCCAACAAGACTTTTCAAAGTACCGACATGTTTCAGATTTTAATTTTATCAGGTCAGTATTAATAATATAGACTCAATTACCTGCTACTTCTAGCTTGAGGAAATCTAGTGATCCTGGCCTAGCACCAGGTAATTAAAAACATGATTCAAAAGTATTATTACTACAGATATGCTTGATAATATTATCAGTTCTAGTAAGGGAAATCTAGAAGGCATTTAAAACATTTAAATGAAGGCATTTTTTTTAAAATGCCTTTAAGAAGGCATTTTTTTAAATTGGTTCGGTATAGCATCTAATCGATGAAAAAGAATTCATTCTCGCATCATGCCCGATCTATATTTACTATTTTCTGCTGAAGTGAAGCCAACAAAATGTTTAAATTAAGAGATAAAGCTTTCTGAATATAGATCCATAAAAATTATGAATGTCTCTCAAGCTCCCATATAAAAGATTTTGAATCTGCAGAGAATATTTTCAGTTTCTGTCTTCAAATGGATGTTTTTTTTCCAAGGGCATTCACTAACAGCTAAGGCAGAAGACACATTTTGCCAAGAGAGCTGTTTTGCACACGTGTAACTGAATTCCATCTGTGGATGTTGGTATTTGATGACAAAACTGGGAACAGAGAAGAAATTCAAAGTGGATAAAAGAGATTTCAAACATTTCCCATTGTTGATATGCATCTTTTCTGGGAGCTGAAAGAAGAAAATGAAATGACTCATCAATGAAGGAATCATAGAAAAACTGAGTCAATTGTTCTTCAGGGCTATGAATATTAGATGGTCTGATAATTTAAGTTCAGGATTCTTAAAATAAAATCAGCTGAAATTAACTCTTTGAGAGCCAGGACTGAAGTATTTCTTAAGACTAAACATGAATTAAAAGAGTTTTGTCATGATCTGTGTGCCACAAACTCTGATTTCTTCTCCCTAATGCTCTGCCTCTCAGGCAAAAATGGCCTCGGCAGTTATTATATAAATTAATTATCCAGTCACCTGACAGTTTGGATTTCTGGAAACTTTCTATCTTGTCAATTACCAAAATCTTGGGGTGGGAACAAAGGTTTAAGTCAGAAATCCTCAATTGAAGTAACAAATAGAGGAATTTACTTTCTCTTTCTCTTCTGATTCTCCGAATTTGGTGAGATAAAACCAACAACTTAGAAAATATATTTCAAGCATTATCACTCACCTCACAATTTACCTCCCTAGATCAGTTTTCTCAAATAGGAAAAAAAAAAACTACCAGGAATAGCAAGGTCCTATCGACCTCCAGAGAAACAATTGCACCTGTAAAAAATATTTCCTCATATGTAGTTTTCAGAACCATTGACAATCAATAAAGGTTTATAAAAAAGATACACTTTTGAGGTTCAGGTTTTAGAAGAAGCATTTACCCATGAGCTATCCCTTTTTAGTGGCCTTGGCAGCAATGTTTAGGTGACTCTGAGAGCCTGTAATTTTATGCTTTTTCTCTGCACCAGTTACAGCTCTGATTATGCAGGGTGGACAATTACCAGCTATGGTTCATGAGTCTTGAAAAACAGATTTAAAAAAAAAATCACAGAACAACTTTGTTAGCTGTCACCAAGGAGATGATTAGGCAGCACAATTAAGAGTGCATTTAAAAAAAGGTGGAATAAAAGCTTTCACAATCTGCCCCAGCCAACACTTGATTTTAGCAATTGTGATTTTCCATTATCATTG
This sequence comes from Suncus etruscus, assembly GCF_024139225.1. Classification (NCBI taxonomy): domain Eukaryota; kingdom Metazoa; phylum Chordata; class Mammalia; order Eulipotyphla; family Soricidae; genus Suncus; species Suncus etruscus. The sequence goes on from NC_064854.1 coordinate 3,825,003, forward strand.
ACTAATGAAGTAAAAAGACAGAGAGGAGAAAAAAAAACAAACTCTGATAAGGTTATGTCAGATATTATAATTGCATGTATTAATGACTCTGCCAGTAATTGTGGGGGAAAAAACTCAAATCACAAATGGGAGGGAAGGTAATTATTTTTTTCTGATCATGTAACCTCATGAAAGTAGAGATTTATGCCCACCGTATCATGTCATCGTGTTCCTGAAGAAAGCTAAAAAAAGTTGTAAGCATCTCCTGAAGAATGGCAATGTGTTTGCTAGGTTGCTTGCACGCCTGTTCATGTTTTAGGAGGGCATTCAGTGTAGAAACAAGTTCTGCCGTGATCACTGCCTAATTCCATTTCTCTTGTGGTATCTATGTGGTTAAAGCAGACGAGTCAGACTTGAATGAAGCCAATCAACTCTTAAGCCAATGTCTAATTTCAACAGAGCTTCTCACTTGCTGATCTATCAGAACACAAGAGAGGTGTGATAAGGTAACTTGATAGCATGCATGCCACACCTCATGCTGATATTGATAGTTATTGTTCTCTTAAGAAAAGTGGTTACTCGGTCCCAGGAAGTTCCTGGTTATTGTACATATGTATTGCTTCCTTTAAGTGAGGGTTGTGCTAGGGATCAAGGCTCATTTCGTGTCTCATGTCATGCTCCAGAGGAAACTGCTGTGCACATATTTTAATCCCAAAGAACTATGTTTCACTCATTATACTTCCATGTATTCTCTCTCCTCACCACCCCATTTTCTTGTCTGTCTCTAAGATTACACAAACAGCTCTCAGTTCAGTTATGTTGGCTGACTGCAATCATTACCTCCCTCACATAGACTCATTCTACAATCTAATAGCATATATCTCTGCCTTCTTATTTATTTTAAGCATCCCAGAAAACAGTCTTTAAAAAAAAACACCTTGACCAAGGAGATTGAGGTCATAGCAATGGTAAATATCCTTTTTTAAGATCTAGGGAAATTTGAAAGCTGGGGAAAGTTGTGTTAAGATACCTCTCCATCTGAGGAGGACATATGCTCTTAAATATAAAACTAAATCCCTCTGTCTTTTAAAATTCTAACAATTGTTTATTTCTATGAGCATGGGCAAAATTAATAGAAAGTATAGAGAGTTATGGTTGTCTGCGGTGGAAGAGGAGTGAATTTTCAAGTCATACTAAAAGCAGTTGATGCTGTATTAAGTTATTTTGTTACCCAAAATGGAGAGACTGAAATATTAAAAATTGTTAACTCAGAAACACTTAATAAGAATTTAATTCTACCCCACTAAAGGTAGCCCATAGAGCTTAAATACAGCCAATAGTTAGCAAAAACAGAGATGTTGATGCAATTATAAATGCTTCCTGGAAATTTACAAGAGGGCAAGGAAGAAGAAAAGAAAAAGAGAGGCATTAGACCAAAGAGAAATAGACATCAAGTGCAAACTTTAGACAGTGTGGGATATGCAATATGAGGTAGTGTTAAAGGAAAAGTAAAATGGGCAACACACTGTCAGCAGAGTGAGGTACTTACCCAAATAGATAGTGTAAAAGGAAGAGACATAAAAAGAGTAAATAAAACTTATTCCACTAGAGAACCTGGTATCTGGTACAGTTCTGTGAAAATTAAATCTGGAGTCAGATTGTAAACTCACCAAGGCCTCCTGCCCCCAAACAGTAAGAAATAGAACTTCTATCTATTTATCTACCTATCTATCTACCTTTCAATCAATCTATCTATCTATCTTTCTATCTACTCTTTCTCCATCAATATCCAATATATAACATGAGATTTCTAGGGGCTGGAGAGATAGCATGGAGGTAGGGGTTTGCCTTGCATGTAGAAGGATGGTGGTTCGAATCCCTGTATCCCACATGGGACCCCATTTCTGCCAGGGGCGTTTTCTGAGCACAAAACCAGGAGTAACCCATGAGTGCTGCCGGGTGTGACCCAAAAATTAAAAAAAGAGAGATTTCTAAAGAAACCTACCTCAGACCTTCTCTTGAAATTGAAGTGAAATAATTAGAATGCATCGTTAGAACACCGACACAGTCACTCTTCAGTTACCATTAATTAGTTTTGATCACTTTAGAGAACCCAGAAATATTGAGGCTTAATTTGTCCCACAACCTGTGTTTATGCATGGTTGCTCTTTCCATCTGAGCCTTTACTGTTCCTGCTTTGTCCCATTTCCTTTTCTGAGTTTGTATCCCCTAAAATTATCTTCTTTGGATATCATTACTTTTTCTTTTATCTTCTGTAGTATCTTGTAAAACCTTCAGAATTTACATAAACCTATAGATCACTGGGGCTGAAGCTATGGTGCAGTGGTAGGTCGTTTGCCTTACACCCAGCTGACCCAGCATTGACCACAGTTCCATTCCCCCAACATCCCATGTGGTCCCCCAAGCCAGGAGTGATTTCTGAGAGCATAGACAGGAGTAACCCCTGAGCATCATCGGGTATGACCCAAAACCAAAAAAAATAGCTATAGATTATTATAACAAAAGTCACATATACAAATAGCTACAAAATTAGGATGGGAGTGATAATAAGGGATAGGTGAGGCAATATTTTTTGCATGCAGCCTGCAATCAGTATGTGTTTCCTTGAGCTTTTTCAGGAGTTATTTCTAAGGACCAAGCTTGAAGTAAGACATTTTACCTGGCCCAAGTTTTTCCCTTAAACTATTTGTGTATTTTTTTTTCTATTCTTGCTTATCACTTTACCTTTCAAGTTTCTCGCCAAATTAATTCTCAACTTTCTGACAAACAGTACATAGACAAGGGAATTAATAGAGTTTTTTTTATTTTTAATATGCTGTTGAGGTATTGTTAAAAAAAATGTGTGCCACCTGTAAAGAGATGTAGCTTCAGTTATCTGACCTTCACAACATTCCCATTTGACTATCACCATGCAAAGTGGTCCTGTCCTCAAATATCAAAATAAATATTGAAATTCCTTCATCCTAGGTGATAAGAATAGGTTATACTACTCATTACTGGTAACAATTACAAACATTTAAAGAGAATGCTCTTTTATTGATAAGTTTTTAAAACCGTGTTATCTTAGAATGTAAATGAACAGTGACATCTGTTTCAGAATAATATCCACACACATAAAAACAGTATTTTCTGTTGCAAAAATAATCATCAGGAAAGAACCTCCTTAAATTCCTTAATATATTTAGGTGACTCAAAAATTTTTTTCTTTGGTTTCAAGTCTTTATCTTTCAAAACCTCTTTTTCCATTCTTAATAGCAGTATAACTGTTAAGGCTATGAATGGATTATTGTAGCATAACAATAATTCTGTATGCCCAAAATACTTATTTTTCTGAATAAATATACATATTAGAATTTTATCTCAATTTAGTCTTTAACTTGAAAATACTAGTTATTGTCACAAAATAATTGTCTAAAGATCTTTATTTTTTTTGTGCTTATTTAAGAAATGGTACTCAGCTTTAGAGTTCCCTGCAAAGCTAGAATTATTTAGTAATTTGACAAACAATTGTGCTCAATATTGTAATATTTTAAAGAAAACATATTATCTAGTTCCAGAATACAGTTTACATAATAATAATTGCGTTGTGTGACCAGATGCTAACTAACACTAACTGAAGATACAGTATTCTAAATTGTTAGAAAATCAGGGGCCGGAGCCATGGTGCAGCGGTAGGTCGTTTGCCTTGCATGTGCTGACCTAGGACAAAGTGCGGTTAGATCCCCCAGCACCCCATATGTTCACCCAAGCCAGGAGCGATTTCTGAGAACATAGCTAGGAGTAAATCCTGAGCATTACCAGGTGTGGCCCAAACAACAAAACAAAAACAAAACAATAATCAAATGACTTGTGTCTTGTTACTTTTGTAAACTGAATTAACACTTTAATTATATGACAATCTTCTGGATTCTTTGGCCATACCTTGAAAAAAGAAATCTCATACTCAGTTATTGTCCTTAATATCTATTTTCTAATATAAGAACTAATGAACGGTCCTAATAAATGACTATAATGACCAATTCATTGCTTTGTAACCCCTTTACTATGTACAAAAAAGTCAAAAAATATAAATAGCTATATTTTCCAGTTTTCATAGTGATAACTCTAGTAGTTTAAGCAATGTTAAAACAGAAAAAACTTCCAAAGATGAGAAAATAGCTTCCCAATTCTTAGCAGCAAAGATAGTATATGTCCTCCTGAGAGAGTTTCTGAGTATCTCTTGGTTCAAGTTACCAGTCCTTATAAAGGGAACCTCTTAGGAATGATAACTTTGACATATCTCTCTAATACCTCTTGGACTTTTCATCTCCAACATTAACTAGCAAATTTCGTGTGAAATATAAATCATTATATTCCTTTATTTTTATTCCTTTATCTTAATTAAATCTGTTTCCACTGAGCTTTCTTTTCACTTTCTTTGTCTAGTATCTCTATCTCCAAACGTTACATGGTTTCAGGATCAGAATAATAATCTCCTGACAGTTTTACTCCTTTTTCTACCTCCTTTAATATTTATGTATTTAAGGAGACACAGGGTAAGAGTGTACTAGTTAAGGGTAAGGGTCTTGACAAATAAGATTGGTGAGGTAATTGTGTACACAATGTGTAAACGTCCATACCGTTGGAAAAACCTATTTCTGTGACTACAATAACATTTAAAAATAAATTACATAAAAATATCAATAAGAGTGAGTGGAAAATATAATAAAACATAAACTTTAATATAAGTGAATATGAAACATTGTGAACAGAAATAGAATGTAACTATCACTCTTATTTGTAAATAAGAATGTTTAAAAATAGAGATATCCAAAGATTATATTTTTTTCTTATTTTCTTTAAGCTTTTGACCTGCCAGAAAACATAGTTATCTAGGAAGTCAATGCGCAAATGATATTTGCCAGTTTTGGAGAAATTTTGAAAATAAATGTATTTTTATGTTTTAATATGATTCTATTAATGTATTTTGCTGTCGTTATTTGTCAAGGGTCAGAGCAAAGGGCTCATTTTGATAGGAAACACTGCTTTCATTGATGCTATCTCTAACTGCTTTAGCCACAGGAGGAGAAAAATAATGATTCCTTTTAAAAAACACTTCTTCCTTTACTCAGAGTTAAATCTAAACCATAATTTGGGATACTTGGTATTCTTGTTGTTTTCACCAATTTACTACAGAGAACCTAGTGACAGATTTAAGTTTTTTTTAATGGTTTGAACTTCCCCAAGCCAGGAAATAACAAAAGCCTTAGCTATGCTCTGCCATTTTTGAGAATCTACCACTTGCCTAAGAGAATGGTAGTCTTGGCTTTTCCCATTCCATCATCCATGTATTCCTGAGGTTCAAGAAATTAAATCGTTATTATTGTAAGTAGACTCGAGATGCATAGATCTTTCTCATTACCCACTAGTTGAAACATCCCCGCTAACAGTTTCAAAACTGTGTTAGCATTTGTGGGACTTTGAAAGAGCTGAAGCGTCTATGGTTATCAGGATAGCGATAAAGTAGATAAGGCATAGAGGCAACAATAATTCAAATTTAGGTAAGAATTTTTCCTGCAGGAATAATTCTAATAGATTATTTAAGGTCAGGGAATTTTTCCATTTTGTACTCTGAACCAGACTAAGGCCTCATTTGTTTTATACTCTTGGAAATATGACCTTCTCCTACACTATTGAAGGAATTCATTCTTGATGGACTATCTACAGGTGAAATAACCATCTAATGACCAATTATCACTTTCAAAAAAAAAAAAGTACAAAATTCACTCTAAAACACTCTCAAGAGAAAATGAACTCTTTTTTTTTTTTTTGAGAAATATTTCTTGCATGTGAGCACTTTTAAATATTGGCTATTTTTCCCCTGCCAGGGGTATTCGTTAGCATGAATAATGTCTGGAGCATCAAAAGGTTTCTTTTGCCAAACAAAATCTTCCACTTTTTTAATCAATTGATTGTAATCACCTTTATTTTAAAAATAAGAATGCAATTTGATAGAAGTATTTTCATCTGAAACTTTATATTATAAGGTTTTACAACTCCAGAAAGGTCTGCATATATAAGTGCTTATATTGTAGGCTTTAAAATAGAAAACAATATTTATTCATAGATGAGATTAAATAAGAAATGTGAAGGACCTTTGATGTCAAGGAGAGTCAAAAACAAATATAAAATCAGAATGATCAAATAAATAAGAATAATCTTAGGCTCATATAATATTAAATATTAGAACTACAAGATGCTTAGATACCTTCAAGTCATTGATTGTTTATTAAACTTGAGGAACCTATTTAGCTATTTATTTGTTTATGCTTGCTTTTCAACCTGTCTTAGAATTCCAAGGAAACACATTATGTCAAAAACATGAATGATTATGAGAAATAATGCATTTCTTTCAAATATCAGGGCACAGAATAGATTAGTCCAGCTAACCAAAGATGCATAATAAACTTTTATTAGCAGGGACTCTCTAAAGAGCTCTAGGATAATGTGCAATTTATTCTTCAAAACAATCTTGGAGGAGTTTACGAAGATGAGAGATTTATTCTAAGTATATAGACCTAACAGTTAAGTTAAACAAATTTAACTCAGCTTTATTCTAGAAAGTGGGAGGAAAATTACGTTGAAACACAAATTCTATTCCTTGCCTCACAAACATTTAAAAGAATTATTATTAATATGAACAAACTCACTATTGAATGTGTTATCATAAGGTAATATATAATTTATACACATATTTGGCATCTAAGTGATACATTAGCTTTTCTTTGCTGACTAACAAATTACCATAAACTCAGCAGATAAAAGCCACTCCTGTTTTTATCTTTGAACAGACTCTATATTCAGAGGTATAGTTTTCATTGGATTTTTATGCCCAGAGGGTCACCCTGAGCTAAAATCAAAGTGGTAACCAAAGATAAATTCTTTCTCACCACAGTGAAAATACACTCCTCAAAGTTTATTCTGATGCTGGCTGAAATGTTTCTAGTAAGTATAGATTTTAGGGTCTCATTTATCTTCCTACTGATGAGAAGATCCTTGAGGCTCAAGTTAAATAAGTTCTCTGCATATATAAGATTCCCATTCAAAATATTCTGTGTGCTTAATTGCTTAATTTAGCAAATTATAATCAATCATTAAATAGTGGCTATCACATGAGTTTTTGCGACAGGACACATAATTTTCACAAATCAGAAAATTATTATCGGGGCCGAAGAGATAGCATAGAGGTAAGGCATTTGCCTTGCATGTAGAAGGACAGTGGTACGAATCCTGGCATCCCATATGGTTCCAGAGCCTGCCAGGAGAGATTTCTGAGCATAGAGCCAGGAGTAATCCATGAGCGCTACCGAATGTGACCCCAAAACAAAACAAAACAAAAAAGTAATAATTATTATTACCAAACAAAAGAAAAATGTGACATAATTATAATTTATCATACAAATTATATTTATACTAGATAATCTAATATACTATGAGTGTATTAATTTCCTAGACATATTTTGATGCTTTATAGCCATAAATTGTCATGACTTTTATTGGTTAAGATAATTGATTATTTTAATCTACACAAATATATTTTTTTAGCAAAACTATCACTTAAAACTACAAGTACCTGCTCTTTTGCCAGATACAATTCTATACAGTAACATATTTCAACATCATCTTAAATAGTTCTGTGAAAACAGAACTTAAAAATTCATTCCAAACTCATCAAACCTTTGCTACAGAAAACATTTGAGCTCCTATAATACTGCTCATCGTCTACCTGGACTTTACATATTTAGCTTTGTTGACCAATGGTAAGTTGGTGATTTTTCTCTGCTCCTGTATATAAATAGAATAGCTTCTTTTCTTGTTTTCTCTTAACAAACACCACATACACAGAGAGAAAACCTTTGATCTGCTACATTATTGAAAAATATCATTTACTTAAAAACTTAAATCACATCACTGGATCTCGACTGTCTATCTTCTGTGCGGCATCTGCGGGCCTGATTTCCTGTGTGTGTGGCTTCATCCACGGACAGCTAGTCTTCCCTGGAAGTGAGTTTCTTCGCCCAAAAAGGGAGGAGCCAGAGGAGTGCAGCGGCGTAGCGAAGCGGAGCATCATTTAGCCAATGAATACAACAACCACAACACGTAGAAAAAACTACAATACAAGTGTGACAATGGGGAAACAATGCAGGACAGCGCCAGAGATAATGAAGATGGCAACTCTGATGACCTGATGAGCGGAACATGGCCAACCAACTAGTCAGTCTCTCAGATAAGGAGTTTAGAGTCGCAATATGGAAGATGTTCACAGAACTCAAAGAAAGTATAGAAGAGAACACTAATAAGAATCAAGAGAATATGAAGATAGAAATCAGAAAATTCCAAACTGAAATTTCAGGTCAAATAACAGGTCTGAAAAACTCAGTAGATGAATTGAAGAAAAAAATGGATGAGCTTTCTCACAGGTTAACAGCAGCTGAGGATAGAATTGGTACACTAGAAAATGAGATGAATAACAACTCCATACAGCAGAAGAGATTGGAAAAAAGCCTTAAAGCAAATGATCAAACAAGGAACCTTTCTCAATATAGTTAAGGCCATCTATCACAAGCCAGTGACAAATATTATCCTCAATAGAGAAAAACTAAAAGCCTTCCCTCAAAATTCTGGAACAGGCTGCCCTCTCTCACCATTCCTATTCAACATAGCACTGGAAGTACTTGCTATAGAGATTAGGCAAGAAAAAGATATCAAGGGAATGCAGACAGGAAAGGAAGAAGTCAAGCTCTCACTGTTTGCAGATGACATGATACTCTACTTAGAAAACCCTAAAGACTCTACCAAAAATCTTCTAGAAACAAAAGACTCATATAGCAAGGTGGCAGGCTACAAAATTAACACACAAAAATCAATGGCCTTTCTATACACCAATAGTAATAAGGAAGAAATGGACATTAAGAAAACAACCCCATTCATAATAGTGCCACACAAACTCAAATATCTTGGAATCAACTTGACTAAAAATGTGAAGGAATTATATAAAGAAAACTATAAAACTCTGCTTCAAGAAATAATAGAGGACATGTGGAAATGGAAGCACATACCCTGCTCATGGATTGGCAGGATTAACATCATTAAAATGCCAATACTCTCCAAAGCATTGTACAGATTTAATGCGATCCCTCTAAAGATACCTATGACATTCTTCAAAGAAGTGGATCAGGCACTTTTGAAATTCATTTGGAACAATAAACACCTTAGAATAGCTAAAGCAATCATTGGGAAAAAGAAAATGGGAGGAATTACTTTCCCCAACTTTAAACTGTACTACAAAGCAATAGTTAGCAAAACAGCATGGTATTGGAATAAAGACAGGCCCTCAGATCAGTGGATACTCAGAGAATGCTCCCTAGACATACAATCACCTAATTTTTGATAAAGGAGCAAGAAATCCTAAATGGAGCAAAGAAAGCCTCTTCAACAAGTGGTGTTGGCACAACTGGCTAGCCACTTGCAAAAAATTGAACTAACATCATGTACGAAGGTAAAATCCAAATGGATGAAAGACCTCGATATGAGACCCAAAACCATAAGATATATAGAACAACATGAACAACACATAGGCAAAACACTCCAGGACATTGAGACTACAGGCATATTCAAGGAGGAAACTGCACTCTCCAAGCAAGTGAAAGCAGAGATTAATAGATGGAAATATGTAAAGCTGAGGAGCTTCTGCACCTCAAAGGATATAGCACCCAGGATACAAGACCCACCCACTGAGTGGGAGAAACTATTCACCCAATACCCATCAGATAAGGGGCTAATCTCCAAAATATACAAGGCATTGACAGAACTTTACAAGCAAATAAAATCTAATCCCATAAAAAAATGGGGAGAAGAAATGGACAGACACTTTGACAAAGAAGAAATACAAATGGCCAAAAGACACATGAAATGCTCCACATCACTAATCATCAGGGAGAAGCAAATAAAAGCAATTATGAGGTACCACCTCACACCCCAGAGATTGGCACACATCACAAAGAATGAGAACAAGCTGTGTTGGCGGGGATGTGGAGAGAAAGAAACTCCTATCCACTGCTGGTGGGAATGCCGTCTAGTTCAACCTTTATGGAAAGTGATATGGAGATTCCTCCAAAAACTGGAAATTGAGCTCCCATACGATCCAGCTATACCACTCCTAGGAATATACCCTAGGAACACAATACAATACAAAATCCCTTCCTTACACCTATATTCATTGCAGCACTATTTACCATAGCAGGACTCTGGAAACAACCAAGATACCCTTCAACAGATGAATGGCTAAAGAAACAGTGGTACATATACACAATGGAATATTATGCAGCTGTCAGGAGAGATGAAGTCATGAAATTTTCCTATACATGGATGTACACAGAATCTATTATGCTGAGTGAAATAAATCAGAGAGAGAGAAAAAAATTCAGAATGGTCTCACTCATCTATGGGTTTTAAAAAAAATGAAAGACATTGTTGCAATAATAATTTTCAGACATAAAAGAGAGAAGGGCTGGAAGTTCCAGCTCACCTCAGGAAGCTCACCACAAAGAGTGATGAGTTTAGTTAGAGAAATAACTACATTTTGAACTGTCCTAATAATGAGATTGTATGAAGGTAATAGAAAGCCTGTCTAGAGTACAGGCAGGGTTGTGTTAGGAGGAGGGAGATTTTGGACATTGGTGATGGGAATGTTGCACTGCTGATGATGTTGTTCTTTACATGACTGAAACCCAAACACAATCATGTATGTAATCCAAGTGTTTAAATAAAATATATATCAAAAAAGAAGAAAAGAAAAAAAAATTTGAACTATCCAACACCAAAAACAATCACATCATTGTTATGAAAAAATATTAGCTTTCCCTATATTTATAAATTATGATCTATGTTAAATATGTGTGTGGCCACAAATAATAACTGATACCTCACTTTAATCAAAAATATAACTTTATAAATATAGTAAAATAAATAAAATTTTTGTTTATGGTAAATACATTTTATATAAATGTGTATGGCTTAGAGTGCTAAGAGAGGGCTAAGGTATAAAAAAATTTGAGTCAAGAGCAGAGAAGTAAGAATAAACACAACAGGTCAAACCCAAGTCACAAGGGTGAAGTTGAAAGCCCAGGTAGATGAATATCCCGATATGTGACTCCAGAGAACTAGAGAATCCCATTTTCTGCCACTATGACCCATACATAAAATGTGTGAGGGAGATAGAGACAAAAATATGGAATAATTTTGTTTTTTATATGTGTAATTGGCCAAATTGAACCCACCATAAAAGATACCTAAGTCTTCAAGCACTTCAGAATGTAGCTCTATTTGGCAACAAAGATATAAAAGGCATATCAGATAATAAGCAACCATACTGAAGTTGTTTAGAGTATACTGCTATGCAAATGTGAGTAATGTTTTTATAAAATACATTCATGTGAAATTACTGGGAATGAGGACTAGAGACTGGGCTGTAAGTGTTGCAGTTACAAACCAAGAACCTCATGACAGCCAGTCCCCAACTGAACTTAGCTGTACCAGAAGGAAGGTCACTCAAAAAACATGGACCTGCAACATGGCCCAAGCTTGGACTTCCAACATATACAACTCTGAGAAAATAAACTTTTGAGGTAATTCTTCCTGTCAGGGTACTTCAATTCACCAGTCCTAGAGAGCAAAGTCCTGAGGCTGAAAAAATAATGCCTTCATGCACTGAGAAGACTTTTGGGGGACTCACTTTATAAAAGTCAAATATTGCTTCTGTTTCAGTTAGTGGTAGAAAGAGTCCTGTCTTTTAACTTAACTGAATCCTTCATTTCAGCATCTTCAGAACTAGATCAGAATATTTTGATGCTCTCCCTTTACTTTTCAGAAAGAGCTAAAATATGTCATAATATTTTTTTCAAAATACAAAATCATAATTGAATCATAATGATTATGAACAAATCATAATTTTTAGAAAGATCAAACAAATTAAATAAACGTCTTATGCAGAGATGTATTCGTTCTGGATTTTTGAGGTGAGAAATTTTGCCTTATATTATTATTGCTATGTATTATTTTGCTATGTATTATTTCTGTAGAGGAACAATTTGTCACATCTCATCTCAGGGTTATAAAAGTTTAGAGGTCCAAAGCAATTTTTGCCAATGTTTGATTTAAGTTATTACAAAACATATATAATCCACATCTCTGTATCACCTTTGAGCATCAAACCACAGTGTACAGCTAGGGTATGAGGGGTTGGTTGTCTTCATATTTCTCTTGTAATAACAGAAATTCTGCCAGTAATAATATAATCTGTGTATTGTATAATTGTTCATCTAGAATTTGGTAGATCCATGGAGGCTCCTATGAAGTATATATTAATC